>NW_019154174.1:3343434-3433718 GCF_002288905.1 Enhydra lutris kenyoni
TTTTTTTTTTTTTTTTTTTAGATTTTATTTATTTATTTGACAGAGAGAAATCACAAGTAAGCAGAGAGGCAGGCAGAGAGAGAGGAGGAAGCAGGCTCCCTGCTGAGCAGAAAGCCCGATGTGGGGCTCGAACCCAGGACCTGGGATCATGACCTGAGCCGAAGGCAGCGGCTTAACCCACTGAGCCACCCAGGCGCCCCTCTTTTTTTTTTTTTTTTTTTTAAAGATTTTTTATTTATTTGACAGATCACAAGTAGGCAGAGAGGTAGGCAGATAGAAATCGGGAAGCAGGCTCCCCGCTGAGCAGAGAACTCAACGTGGGCTCGTTCCCAGGACCCTGAGATCATGACCCGAGCTGAAGGCAAAGGCTTAACCCTCTGAGCCACCCAGGCACCCCCAGGCCTCCAGTTTTCTAAGGGGACATATAAAATTCTTCGTAACATGGCCCACACCTTCTAGGATTGCTCAGTTGCAGGCGCAGTAACTATCTCTGAATGGTATAGGCCAATCCAAGGTCATGGATTAGAAGGAATAGCCAAGCAAAGCAGCCTTAGAAAGGACTGGGAATAGAGGATCTCCAGTGATCCAGAGAATGGGAATTAAGGGACAGCTTTGCAAGACCCTGTGGCCAATATAAACCCACTCCAGAACTTTTCCTTCAGTCCTTTCTGTTCATGATTCAAATTCCTAGGAACTTCCCACTTCAACATTAATGGCTTCTTGGTAAGGATACCAATCAAGGAATCCCATGTCCCTTGGGTAAAGAACAGTGACCGGAGCTTAGCCAGCTGGATTAAGAAGGGCAGTACCATTCTGAAGCCCATTTAAGAAACATCCTTGTCCTGGTTCTGTGCCCTACAGTCTTATCCTGTGTCTTCCCAAGGAATAAGGAAGCCACAATCTAAGGGCACTTTCCCACCTCAACCTGAGCCCTCCAGTCTGGACCATTCTCTTGGTAACAGAAACCCTGGACTTTTCTGCCCAAGTTATTCCTAAATTACTTCTTCTCTGAATCTCTTCGACCAAGGCAGATGGCAAAACCAAACCAGAAGGGGCATAAGGGCAGTCGTCTGCTGATTTTCAGTGTGCAGTTTATGATGAACTCACACATGGGCAAAAAGCAGCTTGCAATGAGGGACCGAGCTGGGGGACAGGAACAGAAGTGGGGGACAGGTTGAGGGTAGGAAGCCAGAAGCCAGCTCTCCCCCATGCTGCCATATTTTGGCAAGGAAATCTGAGAAGTCAGAGGATTCTCGGTTTGAACTTGGCCTTCCAGATCATTACAAAGATAGGAGGATACTACCTATTTTATGTGATAGCTTATGAAACTGCTCTGTGATTTTCAAGTACCTGAGCATGTGGTCTTGTATGATTCTCTGTCTGTACCCTTATAGGAAAGTCTGTCAGAGACATTAGGACACTGCTAATTAGGGCGCCCGTGAGGGCCACAGGCCACCATGATTCTGTTTTCCCACACTTGTACTTGTACCCCACCCTCACATACGCTGTCACCCAGGTCCTCAGCCGATCCTCCGAACGCAGGAGCCTCCCAATTGGTGTCCTTGCTTCCACTCGTGCCCTGTGGATCCTTCTCCTATAGCGGCCAAAGGGATCTTTCAAAACATAACAGATCAAGCCCCGTTTCAATTCGAGAGCCTCTGGTGACCCCCGTCTCTCAGAGGAAAAACCAAAGTCCTTTTCCCATTTCATAAAGGTTTACATGACTGACATGTGCCAGCCCCCCTCCCTCTCTGACCTACGGTCCTCTGGCTGATGCGCGCCAGCGGTCCCCCTCGTTGTCACTGGGATGCGTCAAGCTCTGCCCTGCAACAGGGTCCTCTGCACCTCCTGTTCTTATGTCTGGAATGTTCTTCCCCAGTTGTCTCCATAGCTCGTTCTCTCACGTCCTTCAGCCCTCTGTTCATAACCAGCTCTGAGCATGGAGCCCCACTTTGTGCTCCGTGCTGAGCGTGGGGTCTGCTTGAGGTTCTCTCTCCCTCTCCCTCTGTCCCCCCTACTCGTGTGCACGCTCTCGCTCTCTCAAATAAAAGCCTGTAAAAATTACACTTCCAAGAAAGTAGGATGTTTTCAGCATTTCCAGTATATTTAAGTAAACAAATTAAGAAATTAATATTAATAAAATGTTCCATTTAACATTTGCATAATATAGTGCACCCAGGGAGAAAAGCCTCACCCAAGTTTTATTTCTCATTTCCCTGATTACCGAGGTTGAACATGCGCGTGTCCGTCTTGTGGAGCTTAGAATTTCTCTGTGCCTCGTCTGTCTGCAGTCTGCTCATTTTTCTTCTCTGTTGCTGTCAGTGTCTTTGTACGCATCGGATTGTCTTACTCGAGGTGAGCTGGTCAGGTGGTCTTCTCATCCTGTTTACCTCAGTTTCCCCTTCCAGAGCACACAGCTGGTACTTAATGAATGTGTGGTCCGCTTGCGCTGTTGAAGCCGTGGGCATTGTCCGCCATCCGTTAGTGTCCTTCTCATCTTATCACCCGTTCGGGTGACTGGGTGCTAAGCCCTGTCTTGGGAGGAGTGCGTGCATGGTCCCCATCTTCCTAACACCTTGGCCAACAAGGTGACCATTGATGCCTTTGGTTTATAAAGGGAGCTGAGATTCACGCCTGTTGTAGAGTCTGCCCGGGGCGCTCAGCTCGGCGGGGGGGGGGGGGGGGGGGGGGGGAATGAGGAAGCAAGTTCTCAGCCCAGATCCAAACCAGGGCCAGTCTCCTCTCCAGCAGCGGTCCTCATCCTTGAACAGCCTTTTAAACGCTTCATACATCCCATCCCTTCCCCAGGCCCACTGATACAGCATCTTGGAGAACTGGTCTGGGGAAGTAGTATTAAAAAAAAAAAAAAACCCTAGATGATTTTGGTCTACAAAAGTCATTGAAAGCCATTGATCTGCATTGGAAATGGCCCCCTTTTCCCCAAAGGGCCAGGTAGTAAATATTTTAGACTTTGCAAGCCATCCAGCCTTTGTGGCAACTACTCAACCCTGCTGTTGGGGGGTCAGAGCAGCCAAAGACAAAATGGAACATAGCTGTGTTCGAGTAAAACCTTTATTAGAAACCAGTGGTGGTGAAATTCAGCCCGTGGGCTGTAGTTTGCTGACCTCTGGTCTATATCATAACCCTTCAAAGAACCTGGAATTTAAGACTGTCCCAAGGGCATCTGATCATGTTGATTATCCTCGAAATTCTCAAGGACGTTGGCCTATGAATCCTTACCCCACCTTGAGAGATTCTATTTCCATAGGTTGGGGCCTGGGGGTCTGCATTTCGACCAGCAATGCAGATGATTGGAACGTAGGCAGACTTCAGGGGTCTGTCCTGCAGGAATCCCTGGTCTCCTGAAGCAGAATGTTCCCCAGCAAGTAGCAGAAGCTGGGCTGGAGAAGCAGAACTGGCTCCCATCCAAAAATTCTTCAAGCTCACGGAGAGACGTTCTGTGTGTCCCTGCCTGCCTTCTGTTTCAGCATCCTGTCTCCAAGGTTCTAGAACCTCTGACACCCCGGCACCAGCTCTTCCCAGTCGGAACGTTGGCAGAAAGGGAAGCCATCCTTCCTCTTCAACTCGGAAATTAGGAAAAGACCTCAGTCCTCTTCTATTTCAAAACATTGAAGAGGAAAGTGGCTGTTTAACCGCCTACATAATAATATGGATACCGGCATTTATCTGTGTGTGTGTGTGTGTGTGTGTGTGTGTGTGAGAGAGAGAGATCATAGTTTAGTAGTTAGAGAAGGGAGCCTCCATCCGGCCATCATCACCTCTGAAGCCACGTGGTGGGATGCAATCATTTCTGTTTCCCGACCCTCTTTAACATCCATTATTCCTCTGTTGTCCATATCTAATGGTCTCAATCCTTTTAGTTGTTGATGGCTCGGTGATTACCCGGGCTCCTGCTTTAGGATTACATCCAAATGCATCTGAACAGTTGAATTTACTTACTGCTTCCCTCCTAAAAGCTTTTTAGCATGATCCAGCTGGGATGGTTTCACCGGGAGAACCATTACTTGCAGCTCTCCTTTTTGGGGGGTGGAAATAAATTTCCCAAAAGATGAAAGCCAACTTCGTTCGGTGTAGCTCTGCAATATTGCTTTTTCTACTCTCTCCCTTTTATATTCCCCTTTCAGTTTTCCTCGGGAATGACTCTTCTCCGGGGAGATAGGAATGTTCTGAATTGCACAATTGAGTCAAATCAATATTTAGAGTGGTTTGGATCTTTAAGGCTTTTGTTGGATTTTTGGCAGTATCATTTTCCACCGTAAAACCCCTTTTTCCCAGGTAACCTGTAACATTACTGTTGAACATTATTCACAGCTTTCTAAAACCCCTCAGTTTCACTTAGCTATCAGCTAAGCAAATAGTGCCCAAGAGTTAAAGATGCACCGTTCTTCTTCTGAAGCACATTCACGTTTATGTTCAAACGGTGTTGCTCTGTGTTCCTAATCTCTGTATACATATCCATCTATGCGTGTGATAGCTTTCAATGCTGTAATTAGACACACAAAACGCACTGTGCAAACAGAATGCATACGCACATATAGGTTGGTGACATATGCATTATATGGTGAAGCACCTTTTATCCTGGTTAGAGCGAATTCTAGAGTTTTTACTCGAAAAGACGGTTTCGAGTAAAAATGGTAGAGGCGGCGTGCAATCCCAGGAGGGGAGCTCAAGGTGTCTTATCTTCCTGGGTCGAAATCCCAGCCGCGGTGGCTGTGTGATCTTGGGCAAGCCGCTTTACCTCTCTGAGGCTCGGTTACTACTTTGTTACATGAGGGAGGTCAGAGTAGAACATTTGCCTCCTGGGGCTCTTGTAGGAATTAAGAGAGGTCACAGAGGTGAAGCAGCAAGCACAGTTTCTTCATCTGAGGGCTGTTCCCACAGTGTGGAGACAAGAAAGGGACAAGATGGCAGAATTCTCCTGGAACGTACCCCTCCCTGCCGCACACACAGTAAATACGAGGCTCTTATGAACTGTCTTGGTTAATAGCATCCATGTTTACTCAGCTACCCTGGTGAAAAATTGAAGACGTACATCTGAATGCTTTCTCTCTCATCTTACTCCTCCCCTCTTCTTGTACCTGTCCCCCTGCTCAGTTGGTAATCACATTGTGCCATTTGGCTTTCTAATAGATAAGTTTCCAGTTCTGCCTCCCCATCTTCTTCCTCCCTGTCACTGCCCCTTTTCAGCCCCTAATGATCTTTTGTCTGGATTAATGCAAGAACCTCTTAACCAATTTCACCATCTCCTGCTTGGTTCCTCTGTGAACCCCCATCAGCCCCATTTTACAGATGAAGACACTGAGACCCAGAGTGGTCCCATTAATAGCCCCAAATCACACAGCTGGTAAGTGGTATTCCGACCCAGACAGCCCAGTTCCAGAATCTCTGTTCTTTCCTGCCCTGGAGTCCTGAGCGCAGTGCGTTATTTGGGTGAGGAAGCCAACAGGATCTCCTATACCAAGTGAGCTCTGTTTCTCCCTCCCCACACGTTCCATCAGAGCGTCCCGTGGGAGCTCCGGGGAGCAGGGGGAGGGGGTGGAAATCTACAGATAGGTTTTGCTGGGACATTGATGATGCATTGGGACCTGCTATCCAGAGGCCTGCCTGGTCCATGGGCAACAAGGAGGTAACTGGGTTCGAGACGGAGATTCTGATCTGTTCTGATTCTGATCCATTTCTGCATTCCATTTCCACATTCAAGATTCTGATCTGTTTCCGCATCCCAGAAGTCCAGCCCAGTGGATGGGGCTTGGCAGGGGGTATTTCTAGGCTGGGAGGATGCTCAGATTCCTGGGGTGGTGGCAGAGGCTGATGCTTTGGAGCGAGAGTCCAGATAAGCATGATGCTATAGTACCACCAGAGGGACAAACCATCCACGTCCCAGTGAAGCCATAACTGGATGGAAGCAGGGACCCTGGGCTTTTCCATGTCCTGTGGTTGCTGGCACTAGAGTGGCAGGAAAAAAAAAAGTGAGGCACTTAAGGTCTGGGACGGGATGGATTGCTGACCGGTCTGTGGATCTCAGTACTCTCCCAAAAGGCTGACCGTGGTCTCTCTGGCCCTGATTTTGCAAAAGACACCGACGGCCTGGGTGAATGTGTAATTTGTATATCCGGACGCCCTGGAGGCTGCAGGTGAGGCACGGAGGCTGCACCTGTGAGAGCCTGGTGTATTCTGACCTCGGCATCTGCTTGCTCGGGATCTACTTTGGCATTTCTCAAGCGTGTCCAAGAGATGTTGGTGGCTGTTGCAAGAGAAAAAAGATGGAGACAGGGTGGGGGGTGGTGGTTGACATCGTGGTCCAAAGCACCAGGGAAAAATGACCTCTACCCTTTGTGAATTTGAAGGTGCAGCATGATAGATCCCTCTTCAAAATGCATAACTCCTCTTACCAAGTTCCGTAGTCAGGAATTTGCTATAGTTTAGTGCACAAATCTTGCCCAGACTTTTCTGACCAGAGAAGTGTTTTCACCCAGAAGAGCCAGTGACAGGTTGTAGACAGCGTTTCTCGGGATTCCATGTGGGGAATTCTGACATAGTGGAGCACAGCCCTAGAACGCCTGGAGCTCGGGAAGGTGAAAAGTGAGGGGCCTTCCCGGTTGCTGGGGTTGCGAACTCTGCTACTGCAGGCATTGTATCTGATGTCTTCACTACTGCATCTCCCCAGGCTTTCGGTGTTAATTTCTTTGTGTTCTGGCCTTTCCCCTCAGGACCAACTGTCAGTTGTGAATTGCCCATCCCTCAGTGTTTTCATCCTTTTTTGCTGTTTCTCTGCACCTTCTGTAACATCCTGGTTTTCCTCTCCCACTAGTGGTTGTATTTCTTTGCATTGAAGTGGATCTTTTCTTTTGTCACTCCTGACGCATATTTAATTCCCTTATTTTTGTCTTCCACACAATCTAGCCTGTTTCCAAACAATGCTGTTCATTTGAGTTAAGTCATTTTATCATTTTGGCTTTATTAAATCTCAGTGCGTTGAGTTTATCTTTTTGACACTCGATACAAACCATAAACATATGTGTTCAGAATTTTTCTTTTGTTCCCTGTAGGGTATCTTCTTCTGGGCACATTCTGCTGTTCTTCACGCACGCTGTGTCTTTCTTACTCTATACACTTTGGCTGTACGAGGACAAGAAGAGTTCTTAATTCACGCTGTTTGCTCATGTTGGGCTCTGTGGGTCAATTTTTTTATTTCCCACATGGCACTTCTGGTTGCTGTTCAAGCTTCTCTTCTATCAGTGACCCTCACCATGCTGAACCAAATTTCTGGCATCTCTGAAGACTTAGCCAGTGTGTTTCTTTAGGACTCAGGAGGAGTTTGCTACCTATGCTTCATGCAGAGAAATGTGTGTTTGTGTATGTGTGTGTGTGTATGCATACACCTATACATACACATAGGCTATAGTTTATTTAACAAACATTAGACAATGCTTACTGGGGTACTACGCACTTATTCCAAAGCCCTTTACAGTCACTTAATCTGTACAATAACCCTATGAGGTTGATACTCCCAGCATCCCCATTTGGCAGATGAGAAAACTGAGTCCGAATAATTTACCCAACATCAAAAGCTAGTAGGTGTCAGAGCCAGAATTCAAACCTGAGCAAACTGGCCCTGGAGTCTCTGCTTTTAACTGCTGTGATACGCTTCGTTTTCCTTCTTTTCTTGCAAAGCAACCCCAGAAAACCTCAGCTGCCTTAGTTTTCTTGGCTCTTGCTTACTTCCTTTCTTAGTGGTGTGATTGCTGCATTTCATGACGGAGCATCATAGCCCTGAATGAGTACAGAAAGTGTGCACTCGGTGGAGGGATGGAGGGATGAGCTCTCCATGGTGCGGGGAGCTCTCTCCTCTGGTTGTCCCAGGGCACAGGACTCCAAGCCCCTGGGTATGAGACATTGTGGCAGAAGGGCCAGCTTATGTTTTTTCTGCATCAGAGGCCCTTCCCTTCTTTGATTAGTGGAAATCATCTCAAGGGCCCAGAAGGTTTTGATCAGTAATATAGCTTGTTCCCAGGGCTGCATTTACTGGTGTGTGTATCTTCATGAATATTTCAGTGGGAGGTTGGTGGACAGTGAATCCGGTCATTTCCCAGCAGTGTGTTGCCCCGGAAGCCCCCATTATTGAGTTATATCCTCAGAACAACCTTGCAGATGCTTTGCAGGAGAGAGAAGGAGAGCTGGGGGGGGGTGCTCCAGGTGACCCTGAGGGTCGCACAGCTCCAGAGATAGAATCCAACCCAGGGCTATGTCTCTGAAGCCCCCTCTTGTCCTCCGCTCTTCCTCCCGTGTCTGGTCAGCTCATTTAATGTCACCGTACTTAATTCGGTCCCATTGCAGACACACTTACTGAGCTCCTAGATACAAGAAAGACTTGGGCTTTGCACTCAAGGAGCTCATGATGAGAGGAGAAAGGTAGGAGATGGGAGCTCCATGATGGAGGATGAGTGACACGGACAGAAGGCTGCTGGGATCTTGGCAAAAGCAGAGATTGCATTTGTGTGGGTGATTGGAAAACGCCTTGTGAAGGAGGTGGCATTCCAAATGGTGCTTGATGAGGGCATGGCTTCTGATTCAACCAGATGCTACAGAATGGCCTGTAAAGAGGCAGGGCGTCGGGAGAAAAGGCAAAGTTTGGGAAGCCCATCTTCTTGGTGACTCAGCAGTCCTCACGTGATCTTGTCCCCGGTGCGCTGGTGTCTTAACCGCTCTTCTTATGGGGACTCTGGTCATAGTGGTTAGGACCCCCTTACCTCATTCTTCATCACCTCTTTAAAGACCCCACGTCCATGTGAGGTTACTTTCCGAGGCACTGGGGCTTGGGGCTTCCAGTGTGTGAGTTTTGGAAGGACCTAATTCAGCCCCTAATAGTTGCAACCAATGGTAGGTCCAGGTAGTGGCCAGAAAAAGTCTGGATGAAAACCAGATCATACGGCCTCATATCCAGAGGAGTCAGAACCTCACCCTTCCTGTAGAGCAAAGCTGCCCTGCGAGCGACACACGCCGCCGATCACCGGGACACGCGTGATGGCGTGTGACAAGGCTTTAAGTGGTACTAGGCTGGAACATTAAATCCCATTGAATCCCACAGCCAGGGGCGTCGTTCCCTTTTCATTTGTCTTTCAGTTTTTCGAGAAGAATACCTCAGGGGGTGCTAACATGTCTTTCCCACGTCTTGACATTTGCTAATGTCCCCTGTTGAGCAAAGAGGAACACTAAGAGCCTGGGAAAATAATGGTATCAAGCTAGGATTTGAGAATACTCCTTCATCCTATTTGATTTTTATGCTTGGCTTTCATTTAACACAGGTGATTCTGGATTTCCACTCGCAGTAAGAATATAAAACTTCCTTGATTACCTGAAGGTAGCCCGGTTTATTTATTTATTTTTTTTAAAAGTGGGCTAATTTAAAGAAAATCCAGGGAAAATAATAGAATGACTCTTACAAGCCATGGCAAAACCGATGAAGGTAGATTGCCAACGCCTGGATCTTCAAGAATGCTCTTGCGGGCTAAGGGAAGGAAAGGGGAGAGGATGCTGCAAGGATTGGGAAAACCACCTGGAGAATAATGAAGTTGGGCGTGCGTGTGTGCGCGTGTGTGTGTGTGCGTGCACGTGCACTCCTAGCCTGACATCATCCCATGATGATGATGAACGAGGAAGATTGGCCTCTGTTTTCTCTCTCAAAGCAGAATTGAATATATCCACACAGTGTGGAGTACATAATGGTAGGAGCCTCTGGAAACAACCAGTCATCCACGATGAGCTGTTGTGTGCTTTCCGCATGCCAGCTGCTGTGCAAAGTCCTCTGGCCACAACGGGGATTGAGAAAGGGTCCCTGCTTCCAGGTCTGAGACTGACCCGTGACTCCCGCTGCACCTCTGACTAGCTAGGCACCCAATCCAGTGGTTCGTGCTCTTGACAAAACAGAGCCTGCGCATCAGCCCCGGTGACAGATGAGCTGGGGTGTCAGTGCCTGGTCCACATATTGTACCAATGCACGTGGTCAGCATTGTTATGGGGAGCCTGACATTCACTGTTTCCATAAGTGGCATTCGGGGCATCGTTGCCTTTGCAAGCCTTCAGAAGCAAGCAAAAGGCAGAGTTTCGACTCAAGACCCAACTGTGTACTTGGGGCAATTTAGCTGCAAGTGTGGAAGCATTCCGTGCAGCAGGGAGCTGGGATGGCGGGGACCCCATGGTTTGGAAGTCTGGGATCCCCTGCGGGGAGCCGTGAGTTTTTCCTGGGGACAGGCGTTCTACTGTGTGGTTTTCCAGAGGAGTGTTGTGGATTTGTGTGGTGCAGCCTCTGAATTTTAATAACGAGCCCAACAAATGCACAGGACTCTAGGGAGAATAATTGGAAGGAAACCATCTAAGTCAGCCCTGGTGCATCTGAACTCATTTGCTGTCTCTTTTCCTGTGCGGGTGGGGGTGGGGAGAAAACTTCAGGTTAACAAGTTAATGACACCTGCCTACTGTGCCTTTAATTACCCTGCAAACCTCAGGCAGAGACTGACAACCTCATGAGCCGTATGCAGACTGCCTGGGCTCCCTCCGCGAGGAGAGAGCTGTCTTCCCACCAGCTTTCCTGACAAGGATGAGCCTTATTTCAGGAAACACACCTTTACGGGGCTGCTGAAGCCAATCTTTTTCTCATAGGGTAGCTCTTTTCACCTTCAGAACAAACCCCGCGAGGTCAGTATTAATGCGCTTACTTGTCCAGGGGGACACTGAGGCTTGGAGGTATTAAGTGCTAAGTCCAGGATCCCCCAGATCGGGGTCGGGCAGGTGTGAATAGAGCTCAGGTTCTGTCTGACCACAAAGCAGGATTCCAGGCAGCGGCAGAATGCCCAGCTGTGTCCCCTTCCTCCTCCTCTTTCTCCCTCTCGTGTCCGTCTTTAGTCTCTCTGTTTTTTACTACCCCCTCTTTCTGTCTTTCCCCTGTCCTTCCTTCTGTCATTCCTCCTTCCTTCCTTCTTTCCTCTTCCTTTTCTTCTTCCCTCCCTTTCTCCTTCCCTCTCGCCTCCTGTCTCCCTTCCTTCCTTCTTCCTATTCATTCCTCTTCATTTTTTCTCTTCCAACATCTACAAATAAGACTGATCTATGCGAGTCTAAGCACTGCGGATTCAGAAATGAAAAAGGCGTGCCCCATCTCTGCTTCCGCGACTTGACATCGTCACTGGGAGAGACAGATGAGAAATAAACGAGAATGATACCAAGCACACGAGCACGTCAGCGTGTCGAGTGAGTTCAGGGACGGGTAAAGGTGATGGGAAGCGGTAGCAAGCACGCATTTTTACAGCTGAGGCGTGTAGTATGGGGGACCCACAGTGGAGGCCCACTTGCGGAGGTGACACTTGATCTGAGATCTCAGGGGGCTGAAGGAGTAAGCGATGGGAAGCCTGCCCTGCGCGTTTGCAGGTAGACGATGCCCCAGGGCCGGAGGTGTCTGTGTGAGTCAGCTGGGGAACTCAGCAGCCTGGGGGCTTAAACAACAGACACTGCTTTCTCCAAGTTCCGGATGCTGGAAGTTCAAGATCATGGGGCGGACAGATTCAGTGCCTGGTGGGGACTGTCTCCTGGGCTCAAAATGGCTGCCTTCTCACTGGAGAGAGGGAGCCCTGCGGTCTCTTGCTCTTCCTCTAAGACGCTAAACACATCACGGAGGCTCCATCGTCATGACCTCACCTGCCCTGACTGCTTCCTGGAGACCCCATCTTCAGGTATAGGGCTTCAGCATACGTATTGGGGGGGAACCACAAACACTGAATGAGTTTGCTGCTTTGGAGGGGGCAACGGGACGACTGAGGAGATGAATTTAGGGAGAAGAACGCGGGGGGCACATCATTTATAGCTCTGCGGTCAAGGCAGAGAGTCCCTCGTACGTGTTGCTAAGGAGCGTGAGCAGATGGGGCCTGACGCAAGCGTGCCCTGCTGTCCGCTCCTCCCCCTTCCCTCTACCTTGAGCTGCCCCCCTCCCCACAACCCTGCGCATTCCAGAGATTGCAAAAGTTCTCTGTCTTAGACCTTGCTTTTCTTTTTCCTGGGGGTGGGGGGCAACGTTTAAAAGTCAGGATACTGCAGTTTTTAAAACTCAAGAGCCTGATTTCTGGCTTATTCTGAAAACTCCAAAGACCTGGCAGTGTTGACACCATATTCCCCCAGGGTGACAGGCAGCTGGCGTGCATCACTGCAGACCTTTCCAAAGGGACGCCTGCTTCGGCGTGGTTCCCAGCCTTCCTGATGCTTGATGCTTCCTGGCCCCAGAAGCCAGCACGTGGTTCTGGGTTCTTCTCTGCACTCCTTGCTGCTTTGCCTCCCCACGGGGACCTTTATCCCTGGAGAGTTCCTGGTTTGAAATGGGAATTTATGATTTACCAAAAAGAAAGGAAGGAAGGAAGGAAGAAAGGAAGAAAGAAAGGAAGGAAGGAAGGAAGAAAGAAAGAAAGAAAGAAAGAAAATGCTTTGTGTAGCTTCTTTAATGCCTTCGCCTTATATAACATGACTTGTATTAGTCGCCTTCCGATGATTCTGTGAAGTTTGTTGGAAAACGGGAGGTAGACCGCGAGACGGGACACCCGAGTTCAGGTGCCTGACCCCTCACTTACAGTGTTACCTTGAGCAAAGCCCTTTCCCCTCCCTGGGCTCCAGCCTTCCCATGGGTAACAGATAGCCTTCAGGCATCCTGTCTGCTCTGCCTCTCTCCCTCCACCTGCGTATCCTGGCAACAGAAGACACGCCCCTCAAAAATCCACTTTCCCCCACAAATCCACAATCCCGTTGTCTTTCTACAGTGAGCTGTCGGAACAGGTGGAAGATGCAGGTCGCTCATCTGCAAGGACTAAGGGAGATGTCGTTGTTAAATGCTTCCGGCACCACTCAGAACAACTCATTCATGTTTGTGCTTGTTGCTCTGGTTCTGCGGTCTGATCCTCTGGGGTCATAGAAATAGAAAAAGAAATATCCCCAGTTCCAGACGATTTGAACAATAGAGTCTGCGGAAGGAAGCGGGTGTTAGAATGGTGTGAATGGAACATCGATCATTCTGTCTGGGGAAGACTGAAATTTGGACGTTAGGGAGTGTGGTTCTTAACCAACCCAGGACAGTCAACCCAAGATTAAGTCGGCAGGGAGAAGGAGATCTCGCTTCTAGGTTTGGAACTGCCACACAGGTCAGATACTTACCTGTCTGCACCCAGTTTACTTGTCTGGACACCCGAAAAACAGAATCTAATAAGTGATTTTTTTAATCCCCAAACATTATCTTACTTATTTTCTTCTTCTTCTTCTCCTTCCTCTCCTTCTTTTCTCCTCCTCCTCCTCCCCCTCTTCCTCCTCCTCCTACTCCTCCTCTCCCCTCTCACCCTCCTCCTTCTCTCCCCCTTCGCCCTTCTCCTCCTCTTCTTCTTCTTCCCCTTCCCCTCCCCCCCCTCTTGCCCTCCTCTTCCTCTTCCCCTTCTCCTCTTTCTCTTCCCCTTCTCTTTGTCTTTCCCTTTCCCTCCTCTTTCTCATCTACTATGGATGCTTAAGCAAGTGTAACAATATAGGTTAAGCTTCCTTGCAGTAAAAATCACAACAAAATCCAAGTAAGTTACAATGTTTATTTCTCATTCAAAAGAACATGTCTATCGAGCATCAGCGGGGTATCAGAGATCCAGGCTATTGGAGGTTCCCTGTAACACAGACACGTCTGCTACCAGAAAGGCAAGGAGAGGAGAGTGTGGCCGGAAGTGCTCTGGCTCTTAACATATCACCTATCGCTTCTTCCTGCCTGTCGTTGGTTAGAAACAATTCAGACAGCCATGCCTGAGTTGAAGTAGGTGGAGACATGCAAGCCTACCATGTTTCCAAGGCAAGAGAAGCAAGTATCTGTAAAGGGCTCTATCTTTGACCAAAGAAGCAGTCAAATGGACCTTTGCGCCCCCATTCAGCAGAGAATCCAGACTCCCCGCTATCTCGGACCTGGCTCCTGAAGTCGCATGTGTTTTTCAACCCCTGGACCAGATGTTCTCAGGGGACCTGACAAAGATTAGATCGGATTGTTCCATTTTGTTTCTGTGAGATTGAATGCAGAGTTACTCAGGTCTGCCACACCTCCCATGATCCTGGCTTAAATTTGACAAGGTGCTCTTTAAGGTGAATCCATAATGAGATGGGTCGGGGCTCCCAGCAGGGACGCAGCCTGCTAAGGTCAAAGAGGAAGGCACAGGATTTGAGGTGGGACTGGCCCAGCCCCAAGTCTTAGCGCTGGCCTTGAGATGTGCAGCTCTGGCCAAGAGATTTTGCCTCTCTGGGACTCAGTTCTCAGTCACCAAGGTAGAGGAGATGATATTTGTAAAGCACGGTTCTGTGTCTAGATCATAGCAGCCATCCCGATGACAATGATGAAGCTTTAGGGGAGACTCAGACACTGAGTTTGGGTCACGGACATAGGCTGGGGAACACAGTAACTTGGGCTATAAGGGGACTGTCGGAGAAGCCTCAGGCATGACTGCTGTTGGGTCAATGAAATACTTAGTTCTGGGTGCTACCACTGACAGAGCTAAGGCTGCAGATTTGAAGAACAAGTTCCCATATAAGAAACCCCAAATGGCTGAATTTAAAACTCCTTTGAATCTAGTCTCCGTCCCTTAACTATGTGTCTTCCACTCTGTAGAGCCCGTGCATGAGGGTGCAGAGGGAGGCTCTGTGTCTTTCCTCTCTTCTTAGGTGTTCTTGGGATGAGTGGCACCCCACTACATTGTCGTTCACAGTAGTTGACTGTAGGTTGACCAGAAAGACAGTGGTGTGCGGGCCATCTGATTGATTTGATTCATGTAGACAGTGAAGCATCACGGTTCGGGCCAGGAGATCTAAATGATCTGCCCTGTCTATCCACATGGTTCAGGCTCATTGGACATTTGATTAAGACACCCTCAAACACAGCACCACACCCAACAGGTTGGATTTGCATGTTAATATATCCTTACCTTCATGAGACACAGAATATGCATCGAGACCCTAGGTTTTTCAGAATGATACTAACTCTTGTCCATTCATATTAACTTTCCCTCTCAACTGACTCAGCTTACCTACCAGTGCAAGGCTTAAATGCCTCTGTCCAGTGAATCCTTCTCAATTTTTATCAAGGGGCAAGGAGAGCTGGGCAGAATAATCAGAGTAACTGTGGCCAATGGGCCAGAGTGGAAATTTTTGAGATCTAATGGTTAGGAAAGGGTCAAGCAAGGAAAATGGCTATCTTCACCAAAATGGAATTGAAAGACAAGAAATGAGAGCCAGGATGGGACTGTATCAGGTTGTTATTATAGAGGCAGAGAGGCCCCATCAGAATCCAAAGGCTTGAGAGAGTGCCCAAGCTAAAGACAGGAAGTGTGGCCCTGGGCTCCATGAATGAGAGTGAGGAGGAAAGGCCTCAGAGATGCTCCAAGAGCCATTTCAGGGAGCAAAGCAGTGTGCTCAGGTGGTCTCTCTAGGACAGCGCGAATGTTCTAGCTGCTCTTCAACCAGGTGTGGTCACCATTCGAAGCTCCCAGCTTCCCTCCTCTCATTCACTAAATGGAGCTTCTGCCACTGCCCTCCACCCATCTTCCCGAGAAAGGCCACAAAGGGCATCCTTCTGCTTCCCCCAGTAATGAGCCAGGACACAGAGGCATTTATTTATTTGTCACTTATGTTTGATGTTCATGGTAACACATAAAAATACTTTCCGGTCATGTAAATACCTTGAAACGACAAGTTGAATATATGTGTCATTATTCGTATTATAAGATATATTTATAATTAACACTGGGTCTACCTTACTGAGCAGTTCACATTATATTGTCATATTTAACCTTGGCAATGATGTTGTGACATTAGTATTATGCCCATTGGGTAGGTGGGAAACCCAGGGCTCATGGAGAGTAACTTGTCCAGCATCACACAGGCAGAGTGGGAAGGGAAGACATGCAGAGACTGGGAGCAAGCGAGGTCTCCATCTGGAATGTATTAGAGGAAATGTATGGGGACATGGCACCGGGGGTCCAAGAGAGAAAGGAGTCCTGTCCCGCCTGGAAAGTACGAGAGAGAATTAAAATACAGTTTGATGACAATCTAAGAAGTCTTCCCCAGAGGAAGGGACACTTCATCCTGTCCTGGTGGGGAAGTGGGAGAAGACAGGAGCCATTCATTGGGGGAAAAAGTGACCCTACTAACAGAGCTTCAAATTGTGGATCTTCTCTGAGCGATGCAGTCGTGGCTGTGATCTCTGGCAAGTCACCAAACCTGTTTTTTGTTTTGTTTTTTTTTTAAGATTTTATTTATTTATTTGACAGACAGAGATCACAAGTAGACAGAGAGGCAGGCAGAGAGAGAGGAGGAAGCAGGTTCCCTGCTGAGCAGAGAGCCCGATGCGGGGCTCAACCCCAGGACCCTGGGATCATGACCCGAGCGGAAGGCAGAGGCTTTAACCCACTGAGCCACCCAGGCACCCTCACCAAACCTTTTTGATCTGCCTGCTTGGGAAGGGGGCTGAGCTGGGGCCTGTGCAGGTGCTTGTTACTTGAGCATTAGCTGGGCTTCCGCTCAGAGCAATTCCTGGGGATTTTCCATTTGTCAAAGGAAGAAAAAGAAATCAGGTCCCAAGTGCTGTAATTTTTTTTTTTTTTTTTTTAGAGTGCATCGCTTCATGAAGCCCTTCTGGGCAGCTCAAATGTGGACTTTAGGGCAGGGCAGCCGCGTGAGTGACCGGAAGGCAGTGCCGTGAGATGGCTCCTCAGCCCTGAGCCCTGGGGAGTGATAGGTTCCCGGGTGCAGCAGGTGGACAGCTCCCCGGCCGCTTTGCTTAAAAGGAGTTAATGGCTCATGCTCTCTCCGGCTCGGTGATTACAGGATTCTTTCCTGTCCATCACATCTTGGCCTTACTGCCCCTCTGAAGACTCACTGCATTTCTGCTTCACCCTCCCAAGCCTTAAGGCGGACCAGAGTCTACTCCTGGGGAATTGCAAATCGCTTCCCTTATATGTGCCTCTGCTTTCTTCCACGTGAAAGCAGATCATCCCAGAGTCTTGGCTTTCAAAGTATCCTCAGGGAACATCTCACTAGCCCCTTACTGTACCGATGGGGAAACTGAGACAGAAGGAGGGTGGGCGAGGTCAGAGAATCCGATCTGCAGAGCTGGACCCTGGCGTTCTCCCAATTGGTTCCAGTGGGTGAGGGTCAAGGGAGCACCATTTGCCTGGTCCCCTTCATCGTCCAAGTTCAAACCTGCAGAGCAGGAGGTGAGACTAGGGGAGACTCTGGCTGGGAGGTGTGGGCTGCGGGAAGGCCCACAGGTCAGACCTTTCTGAAGGAGGTTAGGAGAATGTGATCCGAGGGATGAGTTCCCTTGGGATCAGGCAGGGAGGACAGAGGAGCAGTCCATGGTCTCGAGCCCAAAGAAGGAGACAGAGCCAGAAACATGGAACGTGGGAAATGCCAGTTGTAAAAGTTGCTATACTGAAAGCCCTGGTCAGAGTGACAGGTTCAAGGTGATGAACACTGGCGTATTTGGGCTGTTTCTTCTCTCTCTCTCTGTCCTTTTCTCTTTTTCTCAAATACAGGCCATCAGAAATGAAACCCAGCTTTCTTAGAGAAAACTACCAGGCCAGAAGGGACAGAACTGTTGGCACAAAACCTAACAATGTACTGCCCTAGGGAGGAGAGAGGATCCTTTGGGTACCCATATTGGGAAAACAGGCCAGGTGCTAAACCCGGGTCAGGAAAGCTGGCTGTAAGGCACCCATCCATCCAGGAAGTCACTGGCTCCCAGTCACGCCTGCTCTTCACCAGGTTCCCAGGCTCATTCTTCACTGGCTGAGGCAGGCAGGGCCCACACGCATGGTCTCCCCGAGCTGAGATCATGAGAACGCGTCCCTGGGATTTTGATGGGATTAAATGAGTCGCTCTAGGACGTTGAGCACATGGCACTTGGAAATCCATAAAATCCTCTCTATAGAGCCTCCCCTGCTTCATCGAGGGGACACGGTCTGAGAACCCCACCCCAGTGGGGGCCTGAGACGGCATCTTAGCCAACCCGGCACATCTGTGTCTTCTTTTCCCTATACCTTCA
Organism: Enhydra lutris kenyoni; assembly: GCF_002288905.1. Classification (NCBI taxonomy): domain Eukaryota; kingdom Metazoa; phylum Chordata; class Mammalia; order Carnivora; family Mustelidae; genus Enhydra; species Enhydra lutris. The sequence goes on from NW_019154174.1 coordinate 3,361,544, forward strand.
CACCCACAGTAAACTTGAATGCATAAATCAGGCACCGTAAGAGATTCACAACATAACTACTAATAAAATAGACCAATTATAACAATATACTGTGATAGAAGTTAGGGGAAATGTGGTCTCACTCTAAACCTTGATGGTCCTGTGCTTGCCTTTCTTCTTGTGTCGATGCAAAGTGAAGAAATGCCCAGGCTGTGAGATGAAGGGAGGGGAGTCGCACAGGGGCTGGGAGGTAGTGTTAGGCTTCTGCTGCCCCGCTGGCCATTCGTCAGAAGGAGGCTCACTTCCTCCTGGATGGCAGTTGACTACGGGTCCTGGATGGCGGTTGACTACGGGTCTTCGAAACCACGTGTACTACTGTTGCACAGTACACTGTCGTACTGTACTGCTCTGCACCTTCCACTCGTGACTGTGTTGACTGCTCTCCGTGCCCTGAGTGGGTGCGTTACGGGTTTTCCTTCCGGCCAATTCAGAGAAACCCAGTTCTGCCCCCCAGAGAAAGATCAGAGGACTTATTCAGTCTTCCTAAGAGGTAAGAGGAGCCAGAAGCCCCAGGAGGGAAGCAATTTGCAGCAGTTTGAACCTGACCTATGCTCTCCTTGCACTGGAGGCTTAGGGGGGGTGTCTGTGGCTGCTACACACCAGGTACCCATGAGTCAGAACCTTTTTGACCAGAGCAGACTCCACGGCAACTCGGCAACAGCTGTTGTTGCCCTCCCTTGCTCTGAGAATTTCCTGGTGGCCACTGGGTTGCTCAAGTCTACTCCAGCCCGAGTGCAAAGCTTCCTGCCTTCAAACGGCTCAGAGTTTGTACGGAGTCTTCAGCCGCTCAGTGTATTTACACTCCACTCTGTTTCCCTCCTATCAGCAGCAAGACCTTGCCAGTCAGTCATAACACTGACACTTAGCCGCGACAGGGACAAGGGCTATTTCTCAGTATGGTTCTCCAGATAGCTACCAGGCCAGAGTTGGCCAACGCATGGCATATTTGTCCCCTGAAATCTGGTGTAACAACTAATATGTATTGACTTAAGCACCCAGTTGAACATTCTACCGGGTCCTGTGTTGAGGAGGAAGGTAGCGCTGTCTGGTTCTCTTTGGTCTAGAAATGCCCATGAGAGCCGAGTAGTTTCGAACACTCAGATCAAACGATGGATCCACTTGGGTTTGTAATGAACTGATCAGTCCTTGATTACCGAGTGGCCGGGCTCCAGTTGGAGTCTCTCTCTCTTCCCTCTGGTTTCGCACTAAGTGAAAGAATGTGCTGTTGTCCTTGCATCGGGGTTTTCTACTCTACAGCAAATCTTCAGACTTCTATACAGATGTTCAGTAAGACAAGTGCTATCTTTGATCCTTGAGGAACACCATTTGTTACATGTCCCCATCCTTTAAAGGGCCTGTTTCCTTCTCTGTTCTTGTTCTCTGAGCAGATTCTCTATTCAAGGCAGGACACGCACGCATCCCCAATCCCATGGTGATGCAGTATTTTGAACAGCTTTTGATGTGGAAATTTGTCAAAGGTTTTCTTGTCTTTCGTTCTTCTTCTTTTTCTTTTTTTTTTTTAAGTCTAATTAAATTATTTCCACAGACTCCTTTCACCAGATGCCTATGCGCCATCTCAATAAGCACTAATAAATTACTTGAGCATGACTGTGGACACCGTGTTTTCCCTCTTTAACAAGAGATTGCTTAGTTCACAGCACGTACTGCTGAACTGCGTGGTCCTGGTGTAAGGTGTAGTGTTAGGTCTCCCTAGAGAAAACCTGGTCTTACTTGCTTCCGAGTCTCTACGCCTCTCTTCTGCAGACTCTCCTTGACCTCTGCCCACCATCTTGGCTGCACACCAGCATCTGGGAACGATCATGACCAAAAGGTGGGTGGACTTAAGAAATCTTGGCCAGATAATTTGGAGCTTCACATATTTAAAACTTTATTTCATGCCCAGAATTCCGGTAGGGCATGCTCCTTTTAAATGACAGAAAACCTGACCACACTGGTCTAAGCAGCTCGGAGTTGACTGGCAGGAAGATGAAGAGAACAAAGGCCTTTCTAGCTTCAAGGGTGGTCTGACTTGGACTCAAAAGACGTCTCCAGGATTCTGTTTCTGTTACTCTTTCTTCTTGCATCTTAGGGCTTAGATTTCTGTTCTGGGACCAATTCTGATCTTATGGTGATTAGATGGAACTGGCAGCAGCTTTATAGCCTCAGATTCTCCCAAGGTTCAAATCCCACAGAGAAAAAGAGCTCTTTTTCCCCCCTCCTCCTCCAGTAGCTCCTGTAAAATTCCTGAGATGCGTCCTGATTGGATTGGCTCAGGTCACATGATCTTCCTTGAACAAATTATCGTCTGGCCACAAGAGTGAGCGATGCCAATTGGCTGGGTTGGGTTATGTGTTCCACGTTCTGGAGTTCCATCTCCTTACAGATGGTAAAAGGAGGAGAGAATGAGGTTAATGAACACTGAATGGTTCACAGGACATGTGTCCACTATCCAGCTGTTAATTTTCTGCCTCAGAGCCAGAGTCTCCAAATCCAAATCCAGCCAAAGTTTTCAGATCCAGTTCAGAGAAGTTAGAGACAGGGACGTGGGATTAAGATCTGGGTCAGCTCTGGGATGCAACACTAATCTGGTGTTTAATGCTCTTGGCCTAGTCTTCTCCTCTCTAAAATGGACATAAAAATAGCGCGCTCTCTCGCGCGCTCTCTCTCTCTCACTCTCTCAGTGCTCAGCAGTGACGGGTGCGCATGCGACTTTCATGGGTGGGAGTCTGGATTATTCTTCGAATCTAGATCGCGGCCACATTAACCTCTTTGGTGCTGTCAGCCATCTGTGGACTGGCTTTCTCCTTACCTCTCTCTTTTTGCCCCCAGTGATGCGATCGCTACACCTGAGCTTTGACCAGGTCCCTGAAGCCTGCCTAGCTTAGCCCTCTTCTTTGACACATGACTGCCTCTTTGACTCATCTCTGAGTCCTCTTCCTTGCCATGCGTCCTGTGCCATGGGGCTTCTATATCCTATGCTGAGCCTAGCCTGTGAACCTATCCATTCTTCCCCTGGTTCTTGGTTAGTCTTTCTCCTGTAGCTTAGAGCTAAATCTCCCCATCTCCATCATTCCTAACATCCTCCCTGATCATTTGGTTCACCGGATAGCCCCTGATTGGTCCCTGTGTATCCTGTCTGTGTTCAGTTAACAAGACCATGCTGGGCCTCAACGTGAGATGTGATGGGGAAAAACTGAGAGAGAGATCACAGACCCATATCGAGTGGAATTGGAAAAGACATTAGAGACCATCTGAAATAACCTCTCTCCCGTGAGGGAAGACCTCACGGGGTCTTGTCTGAATGGGGCTGGGCACAGAGAGGGTTGTTCAGAAACCTGTTGTGAACCCCCAGGATTCCAGCGGAACTGTGAGTAATTATAAACTCCGGTATATTAGAACATTCTCGGTGAGAATCAACATCTCCTATCTCCTCAGGGAAACAACTAAAACACAATTGAGATTTATGGAGAAAATACCCTTAAATTTGGTCTTAGGGCTTCAATTAGGTTCACAACTAAAATTAGTAAGAAGCTAGGTGGGTACCATACAGGGTGAATGGGGCTGGTGTTTACAGGTGTGTTGTACACATGGTGGGCACTGTGATGAGCCAGGTTATACAATCCTCTTCTAAAGAAACTACCTGGTACTCAGCTCCTGTCTACAGACGTCATGTAGGAAGGAAAGTTCAAGAGATTGAAGATTCAAGAGATAGAAATCTGGATTTTTAAACCCAACTCAATTTTCACGTTAATGATTTTTCATCACCAGCCCCCAGAAAAGTTGCCAATGGCTGTCGTAATGTTGAGGAAGCTCTTGAGGGAATGGTGGGGAGAATGGGTGGCAGCCCAGGTGTGGAGAGACCATGAACAGAGGCCCAGAGTAGGACCAGGCATCATGTATAGGAGCCTTAGGGAGGTGTGTGAACAGCCTTATTGCAGCGGGCGGGGATTAGCGGGGTGAACACATGGTCTGTGGGAGCCAGATCAAGGAGGGACAAAGTCAGAATGGTGTAGACATGATTCACAGGCTGTAGGGAATCCTTGTAGGTTCTTGAGCATGAGGGTTTGAATGAGGGAATGAATCTGGCAGAAGGTGTGGACCAGGACAGAGCAGGGAAAGCCCAGGACTCGAGATGCCAGCTAGAAATACATTCTTATGTATTTGGCTGTTTTCTCCACAGCTACTAGTAAAGCAAATTTGAGGTTGAATTAAGACAACTGCAGGAAGAGGGGCACCTGGGTGGCTCAGTCAGCTGAGCGTCCAATTCTCAATTTCAGGTTAGGTCATGATCTTAGGGTTGTGAGATTTAAGCCTTGGGTCAGGCTAGGTGCTCAGCACGGAGTCTGCCTGAGATTCTCTCTCAATAAATAAAATCTAAAATAAAACAAAAAGCAGTGTAGTAAGAGCAGACCATCAGCAGAGATTAAACCACAGGCAAGAGATAAAAAAGGAGAGGAGGGAAAATTATGCCTGTGGATTTGCACATTTACTGAAGACCCTAGTGTCTGAGCTCTGTCCACCAGCCTAGTCACAGGAGACCAGATATAAATAGAAAGCAGATCTTGATATGAAGAAGTCCAGAAAGAAGAAAATCAGAGACCAAATACCAAAACTTTGCACTAGCTTTTTAGTCGTGGTAGAAGAGAGAAAAGTAAGACAGTGGCCTGCCTCTTATCCGTGATAGTAGATCTCTTCCTGTTTCTATGTTAAGACATCATTCAAAACAGCTGGATGGATTTTCACCAAGTTCAGCGGGTGTTTTTGGATCTGGTCTTTCTGAATATACATGATGTGACAACTGGGACTGAGTATTGGGTAGGACCTGCGATGTTATTAAGATCCCATAAAGTAGATTAGGGACCCAAAATGCAAAATACAGAAAGACCCACTCAAGACTTGCTTTTGCAAGTGAGCTACTTTTGATGTGATGATGCCTATATCGGGGGGGGGGGGGCGGGGGGGCAGTTAACAACGGAGGCAGCAAAGTGTTCTCGTGAGCTAGGTAAGGGAAGTGAGCTCATTGTGTGATAAAAGAGGTTATACTTACCCACTGTATCAAACTGGCATTTTCCTTGCCCTGAACTTCATTCACAAAGAATTCGCTAAGGGGGGTGGAGTGAAGGGTATTTTTTCTGCAAGAGACTGAACATTTTAGTGGATGTTTCCCATTATGTACTGAATGTTTGTGTGTCTGTATGTTCGCTTCTAAACTCTAATCCCAGTGGAACGGCGTTAGGACGCGGGGCCTTTGGGAAGTGATGTGGTGATGTGGGCGGAGTCCTCCTGAATGGGATTAGTGCCCTTGGGAGTAGAGGCCAGAGAACCAGCTCTCTCTCTTTCTGTGTGAGGACACGGTGAGAAGTCAGCGGTCGGCATCCTGAAAGTGTACCCCAAACCTGACTATGCTGGCCCAGATCTTGGACCTTCCCGGTTCCAGAATGTGAGAAACAAGTTTCACCTGTTTAGAAGCACCCAGTCTCTGGTACCGCGTTAGCGTAGCCCAGACTAAAAGACAGTTCCCCCTGGATAGAATCCTGACCATCACTGCATTACTTTGGATTAGCCGCGTTCACAGCGGGAAGAGATATCCTACCTCTGAAATGAACAAACATGGAAAGTGCTCGTCTCTTCTTCCTTTGGTCCTTTGGTCCTCTCTCCTTCTCTTCCTTGCCTCTACCCTTTCCTTCCTCTTTCCTTCTACTCATTTCCGGAGCATCTGCCAGAAAGCTGGATGACTCCCAGCAGGCACCTGTGCCTCAGGTAGATGGAAATAGACCTGATACGGGTCCCACCACCAGCAGCTGCTGTGTCGAGACACGTGAAAGGTTAATTACAGAAAAACAGCGTGCACCTGCGAAGGTGCGATCGGAGTACAGAGCTGAATCCCTCTTGCCTGCGTGGCTCTGCAGAATTCCAGATGATTTCCTGCTTCTCACTCTGGAATGAGGGTCTCACTCCAGAGTCATCCGGTGACTGAAGGAAGGAGATCCCTTTGCTTTGTGTGAAGTTCGGGAACGCCTGTTCATTAAGCCACTGGGTGCCCAGATGGAATGAATTCCTGTGGGATTGTGTAAGCATGAGTAAGTCATATGTAGTAAATAATCAGCAGCAGGGTCTGGAAGGGAGCATGGGTGGTGACATGGATAAAGCCAGGTGGTGACTCCAGGGATTTGGGGTCGGGAGGTTTCTGTAAGCGCATGGATCTGCGAGGTGGAGAGCTGGTAGTGTCTGACAGGCTGCAGTGATTGTCTTGGGCGAGGCTTTGTCCAGCCTCGTCTCTATTAACACCACTTCCTCCCCACCCCCATACTAACATACAATCTAAGGAAGAATTGCGTGCTTCCTCTGTAAACAACGTCTATGACTGTCTTGGTCCGTTTGGGCTGCTTGAAAGAAAAATATTATAGTACTGAGTGTCTTACAAACAACAGAAGTTTATTTCTCATGGTTCTGGAGATAGAGGAGGCCAAGATCAAGGTGCCAGCACATTCCATGTCTGGTGAGGAGCCATTCCAGACAGCCGTCTTCTGGCGGTGAGCTTGCGTGGTGGGAGGAGACAGAGGAATTTTCTCAGCACTATTTTATTGAGGGCTCTCATGCCTTTGGTGAGGCTCACCCTCTCATCATCTAATCCCTTTGTGTGAACTTCAACATATGAATTTGGAGGGGGGACACAAATATTCAGCCCATAGCACAAAGCTCCCAGCCTTGCTTCCAACCAAATTACTACCTCTGAGCACCTTCTCGAGCGAGAAGTTCTGAATCTGCATTGATTGGCTGCCAACCCGCCTTCACGTTCAGCACGATAATTCTGAGCATCCAAACAACAGAGCCCCTCATGCTCCCTCTCTGGCTTGTCTTCATGTCTCAGGGGAAATGATGAAGACAGTTTGGAATCAGACATACATGTTACCCTCGCCACTAGTTGACTTTGTGACCCTCACCACATTTTTCCCGCCTCGCTGATTCTTCAGTAAAATGGGCAGATGACATCGTCCTCCTATGTCCTCCTGGGAGGGTTATTGGCAATCAAGGAAAATTGTTGTTAGCAGAATAGTGATCAGGGAAGTTCAGTTAATCCAATGCTCCCCAAAAGGCACCATCCAGAAGCAGATTCAGACTGTCCTCATCTTCCAAATATTCAAACTATACACAACTTGAATGTACATGCACTGTATGTCTGCTTTCCTGAACCACCAACATGTACACCAAACGTGGATTTTCCTCCTCCTCCTGACTCACATTTACTGAGCCTTTACTGGGACTAGACACTGTTCTAATCAATGAGCATAGATCAACTCAGCCCTCTGAGGCAGGCATCACCATATTCATTAAATCTAAGGCGCCATTAATAGGACGCATGACACTTTTATGTCTGACTTTATTTATTTGTTGTTAAAGACCTTATTTATTTATTGGAGAGAGAGTGCAGGAGCAGTGGGAGGGGTGGAGACAGAGGGAGAACCAGACTCCCCACTGAACAGGGTGCCCGACCTGGGACTCGATCCCAGGACCCCGGGATCATGACCTGAGCTGAAGGCAGACACTTAACCAATTGAGCCACCCAGGTGCCCTCATGTCTGACTTTAACGTGGCATCAATTGTATAACCTGGTTTCAAAGATACTGAAAAGTGAGAAGTGTATCTTAGGATCAATAAAATAGATCAATTAAATATTCTACCCTCATTTTTACAGATGAGGGTACTGGAGATCATGGAGGTCAGGCATCTTACCTAAATTCATGTAAGTAGGGTTTGAGAGAAGATTAGGTTCCAGTTGTCTTTAAAGCCCACATTTTTAATCACTTCACCAAACTGCCTCTCTCCCTCAGCTGATGAATGAATATTTCAGCAATTTCCTATCCAGCCTCAATTATGTGCCCTGTGGGGTTCAAGTGGTCACTTGATTTTGTTCAGTTTTGAAGGAAGGGAATAAAATTAAGGCCTAAGCACAAAATCCTGAAAATACAGGATCAAAAATCATGTCTCATATATGAGCTCTCGTTTGGTATTTTATGATATTGTTCTGCTCTCTGGAAGCCAAATGCCTTTTACTATGTAGGTGGATTATTTGACTTCTGCACATTCAGCTTTTGTGTGTGAGCTCAAGGTTATGTTGTATGTAAAAGTTGGCGTCTTGGTATAGTGTTTGTAAAAATGCCTCCCGTTCTCCAGCCCCTGCCTCTGTCCACGCTCTTTGCAGTAGGATGTTGCAACCCCTCCCATCAGAAGAAGAAGTGGAGTTTCTTTCCATATCTTTTAAATCTGAGCTGGTCTTGTGCTTTGCTTTAGTCAATAGAATGTGGTAGAAATGATAGTCGGACAGATCTGATTCAAGAACTCAAGAGGTCCTCTGAGATTTGGCATTGACCATGAGAAATCCAAGATTGCCTGCTGGATGGTGTAAGACTACATGGAACAAAGACATCACCTCAGCTGATGCCTTCCGAGATTAGCCAACCCCCAACTGACCTGCTAGTGCCTGCAGACTCTTGAACGAGCCCGGATGAAATCACGTGAACCTGCTAAGCTGAGCTCAGTTCAGATGAGCAGAACTTCCCAGGCAATCCATAGACTCCTGAGGGAAAAAAACGGTCCTTGTTTAAAGTCACTATGTTTTCAGATTATTTGTTATACAGCGATAACTGACTGATACAGCTTCTGTCTTAGAGTTATGCCAACCAAACAAAATGAAGGGATAACTCTTGATGAATGTAGAAATTTCCTGGGTGATCATTTGCTCTGGAAAGATGCTTTACATTTACTTTTGTGCTGGAAACTTCCCCTACTGAAACGACTCCATTTTCTGTATATCCAGTTGCCATAGCAACCTGATACTTTTGTTCTCTGCTCTGGTCTTCCTGATCATATCACTTTGCAGTTAGTCAACATGATGTTGGAACCCTGGTTGTTATGGTAACCTGGGACCTTTTTTTTTTTTTTTTTTTAATGAATTCCATTGACATTGTTTTTGAGGAGACATGAGATTTAGTCTTGTACTCATGTGGAGATACTTGTGGTGCAGAGCAGAAAGCATTTCAGGAAATGCTTCTTTGGGGAGAAATTCTTCATTAAAGCCTCCTTCCAGAAACCCCAGACATTCTGTGCTTTTATGGATTTTTCCCATTTAAATGCCTCTTAGAATTTTGGTGAATTGCAAAGTATGTTTTGAAAAGTCCTAAAAGAGCCTGAATTGCTAATAGAAAACGTGTGTAGCACGATCGTCATTAATTATGCATGAAAGCCCCATAGGCGCCCCAACACAGAGCTCCACAAACCCAGACATGCAATTCTTTGTGATCTGAGAAGGATGCCCACGAAACACCTGAGGAAAAGGTCAGTGGGAATAGCTGAGGGGGATGAGGGGCGCAGGGGGTTGGGCTTGGAAGGCCACAGAGAAGGGGCTGCAGGGGAGAGAGAAGTTAAGGGCATCAGTCTTTAGGTCCCAAGCGCTGTCTTTGGAGTGAAGAGGGGAAGGCAGGGGCCAGAGATGGAGGCATCTATGACCAGAGCAGACTCCTGAGCAAAATGATAATATTTCTGTGCTTAAAGGCATCTCCATTTCTGAGAAGCTCAGGGCACTTACAGTTTGGGAGACGTTTGCTTTATTAAAAAAAAAAAAAAACAAAAAAAAAACATGAAATGCCCCAGCGGTTACAAAATGGCGGCATGTTTTAATTGTTGACGTTATTTACTCTTCTCCTACCCCCTTAACCCCCCATGTTGCATCTCCTCTCCCTCATATCAGGGAGATCATATGATAGTTGTCTTTCTCCGATTGACTTATTTTGCTAAGCATGATACCCTCTAGTTCCATCCACGTTGTCGCAAATGGCAAGATTTCATTTCTTTTCATGGCTGCATAGTATTGTTGACGTTATTAAATGGTGCCACAGAGTTCGTCTCTTCACCGGTGACGAGAGGTTGCACCAGTGGCAGGACCAAGGTGAAGCACTCACTCCAGGATCCAGCCCCCTTCAGTTCTGCCCTCTTTCCTCACTTCCTCACTTTGCTCTCCTGCAGTGTACCTTTTCCCTCTTTCAATCATGTTAGTGTATCACCATTTGGAACATTCATCAGAAGTTTTAGGTAGAGGCCAGTTGGAAATTTGTGACTTGGGCCAAATGCATCTTCAATGTCCTCCTCCAATGGGCCTCACCTTTTCTGTCTTTGGGTTTTGAGGTCACTGAAGGAAGGACCATTAAACATGGAGGGAAGAATTGTTCGGGAAAGTCAGCACAGAGTCACGTAGAAACTTCAGCCCAGAAGGTTTGGGCTCTGGGCCCAGATGGGCCACTCGCTTAATTGAGCGACCTTGAGCAAGTGGCTTTCCTTTCTGGGCCTCTATTCTCAGCTCTCAGAAAACACGTGGATGAACTGTTTCTTAGGTCCATTCTGACTCACACGACCTAGGATTCTAGATGAGGGGTGTTAGCTTTTGGAAGAGCAGGGCAGTCTGAAGGAAAGATGTTCCATCATCTTCCTTCCATCTGAAATCTTGTACTCACACTGATGAGCTGGAGGTATCTTTGGTATGGGGTATGGGGCATCAGAGTTGGTGCCTAACACCAGATTGGGGATCTCTAGAGCCCCTGATAATAGTTGGCAGGAATATTTGCATGATGGTGGTCTCAGTCTTAGAAATTAAAAATGGCGCCCAAGAGTTAGTAAATTCTTTTCTTGTACATGAGAGGCAGTATAGTATACTGGCTGGGAGCCCGTTTATGAAATGGGGCAAAACACTACCACTTATCTCCTACGCTTCAATGAGTTAATACATGCAAATATTTAGGACAGTGTCCAGCACATATTAAATAAGTTCTTACTATTTTACCCATGTCTTTATTGACATAAACATTTATTGAACACTCATTCCTTAACAGCTATGGTTCTGAGCACATTACATACCCTGTTTTATTTTGTTTTCATTGCAGCCTTTAGAAAGAGTGCAGTTCTGTTCTATTGGGTTTCAGTATCAACGTAGAGGGTGACATTTGTGTAGAGGCAAGATTACCCTTGAAAACTCTGTAGTAGGATTATGTGGATTTGGAGATCTATAATGCTTTTTGGCTCCAGGCCCTGTACCCTGAAAATGCAGATACTCTTGTTACGCCTGGGTAGCTCAGTCTGCCTTCGGCTCAGGTCATGATCTCAGGGCCCTGAGATCGAGCCCTGCATAGGGCTTCCTTCTTAGCAGGGACTGCTTCTCCCTCTGCCTCTACCCCCCCCCCCCGCAACCCCCTGCTCATGCTCTCTTTCTCTCTCTCAGATCTCTTTTTTAGAGAGTAAAATACAGATACCCTTTATACTCTCAGCATCTTTCAACTTCCTTGATATTCTATCAAAGGGATAATGTGGTGTTGGGGGTGTGGTGCCCAAACTTGCAGGTTGGTGGCTTCTCCCAGCTGTACCTGTGTCACCCTTGGGTGGAGACTTTTACTGCTTCCAGTCTTGGATTCCTAACTTACCCGACCTCCAGGGTTATCACAGGACTGAACAAGACAAAGCAGAACTACTTACGTTGTAGGCTCGAACGCCCTACTTAGTTATTAAAATGAAAATTCTAGAAATTGGTAGACAAGCTTGTGTTTGTGTCATCCATAACTTGCATTATTTCCGATGTTGATGACTTACACTGACTATTCACTTTCCATGCTGCACACACCGCCCCCCCCCCCCCCCCCCCCCCCCACCCCCGCAACATCATTTCCTAGGACCATTCAGAGGCAGGAATCTCATGGCTTCCCCACATCTTCCAGAAGTGCTTTCTCTCCCGAAATGAAAATCTGGGGCTCAAGATCTCACATCAGGCACAGTTGTCTGACCACTTCTGTAGCTGGAAAGGCTTCCTAGGTTTCCAGCCTTCTTTTGCAGGCAGGTAGGGGCCTCGCATCATTTTCTGGACATTGAGATGTAAATGGATATTGGTGGGTGGGGGAGCAGTTTGGAAAATGCTTTGACTTCCGGATGAAGAGGACACTTAGAGTTGGTGCCACCTCCTTCCTTCCTTCTTCCTGCTTTGAATGTTGATGCCTGGACCTGGGACAGCCAGGGATGAGCACCAGAGACCAAAGCCAACAGGCAGATTGTGATGGAAGGGAGGGTAGGGAAAAGGGAAGACCCTTCAGAGACCCTGTTTATCAGCTGAATAGCCTCTAGAAATTATTACTATATAAATTCTTGCGCTTTGGCAACAGAAAAAAAAATCTTTAATGTTTGAATGTGGCACACAGCACAATCTGTGATCTGGCCATTCTTATTTTATAATGTTCTCTCCTACCCGCTGTCCCTCAACTGTCATGTTCCCCATAGGTGTTAAGCCAGTGTCCTAATTCTGAGCTTTGAGTAAGCTGTTCACTTAGGGGAATGCCTGTTCTTTTTTTTCTTTTTTTTTTACCCTGTCTGATTTAAGACTCAAAAAGAGTGACATTAAGTCCAAGAAACTTCTCTGGACCATCTTTTTTTCCAACTCTCTCCCTCAGATTATAGGCTCGCAGACTTCCTGGGTGTTCGTATAGCACCTGTCCGTTTCTGCCCCAGTGGGGAGGACACCCTATTTTAATCATTAATTTGCTGCCATTCTGTTATTAAACAGTAATTATCTGAGGACAGGGGCGACATTGTATTTCTAGCACTCAGCATGACCCGATTGTAGATGCCCCACAAAGGTTGGCTAAAGCATGAATGAATAACCCTGTGTTTTCTGTTGGAATTTCTTACTGCCGGTCATGGATCACAGACGAGCTGCACACTTCCGTCCCAAGTTGGGGTCTCATGCTGTTTTATACGAATTGTCCATAGACTTTTGGGGACAATGGCAGTAACCGGACACTGAAGGGCTCAAAAAACAGTAGGGCATGAGCCTTAGACCCTTTTCTCAATTGGTTAGAATATAAGTACGGTAGGAATTCATTTTCTTAAATACATTACTTAATACCTTCCCAAAGGGCATCCTGTGCTATCTCATACACCCCAATTATTCATCCATGCCAGCTTGGTTTTTCTCTATGAGAATGTATTATCTCATACAATGTTGGAGTTGTCCTTTTTTAAAAAAAATAATTTTCAGTATCTAAACTTGGTTAAGTCCCAACCCTCCTTCCTGGGATGTCTATGATACTTCCATATTGTCATCTAAAAATTGAATGGTTTATCCCCAGCCTTGATCTAGAGTATGAGCTATTTTCCCGCCAATGAATAAAAACCAAAATCCAAAATATCCTCCCTTCAGTCTTCACCAGTTAGTCCCAGACCAAGTAGGTTTTTTTGTTTGTTTGTTTGTTTGTTTGTTTGTTTTATTATTTATTTGACAGAATTCACAAGTAGGCAGAGAGGAGGCAGAGAGAGGAGGAGGCAGGCTCCCTGCTGAGCAGAGAGCCCAATGCGAGACTCGATCCCAGGACCCCAAGATTATGGCCTGAGCTGAAGGCAGAGGCTTAACCCACTGAGCCACCCAGGCGCCCCCCAGTTAGTTTTATGCATCTACTTTAAGTTACAGTAACTTCTTAGAATTCTTGGTTGTATTGGAGGCTGCAGCTTGAGCCACAGACCAAAGGCAGGGACCAGAGAGAGGCAGAAGGTACTAGCAGTTGTGTGGGTATGGTAGGGAAGGAGATGGGAGAGATCCTAGGAATTCAGTAGGAACGCACTACATGGTTAAAACAGTGGCTCTGAGTGGTGTTGAGCTGGGCTTACTGTTCCTGCAAAGGTGACATTTAAAGAGGCTGAAGGTGTTGGCATCAGCAGACATACCGGTTGATTGGCAATGGAGCATCTTGGACTCACATGTCCTGTGAGGATGGGCCACAGTGAAGGCGTGGGTCAGGGAGGAGTTACTCTTGGTGTTTGAGTGTGGTGAGACATTAAGGGCATTAAGGAACCTGGGAGGCAGAGTGATTTTTAAAAAATGGCATTTGCGGGGGCGCCAGTGGCTCAGTTGGTTGAGCGTCTGACTCTTGATTTTGGCTCAGGTCATGGTCTCAGGATTGTGATGAGATTGAGCTCTGCATCAGGCTCCACACTTAGCAGGGAGTCTCCTTCTCTCTCTCTGTCCCTCCTCCCACTCAGTCCCTCTCCTTCTCTCTCAAATAAATAAATCTTTTTTTAAAAAATAGCTTTGGAGGTAAGACTTTTTTTGGGCGGGGGGGGGGGGGGGGGGCTCACCAGGTGGGTATAAAACTTCTCTCCAAGCAAAAGCTCCTCGTGTCCGAAATGGGAATAACGAGGTGACAAAAAGTACCTCCATCAGTGGCAGCTGTTGTCAGAATATGAGGATGGCTGGAGGCAGGGGTAGCCACTGCTTCTGTAGGATCGAGGAAGGGAAGCTCCGCCTTCCTTAGAAGTTACTTAGAATGGTTAGGAATCTTTGTACCTTTCATTCCAGTCCCACTGGCCACTTTGTGGTTCCCCAAACCACCGCCTTTCTTCTGTCCTCATCACCACCACTAAGTAGCATTGGCCTTGGGGCCTTTCTAGTACTGTTCCCTCTTCTGGGGATACTCTTTTTCTCATGCTACAGCTAACTATGGCTGAGTAACAAACTGTCCCGAAACGTAATGCCTTACGACGACACCGATTTGTAATTTCCCACGTGTCCGGACGGGCACCAGAGCGGCTCTTCTGCTCTCCTCACCTGTGATCACTCAGGCGGCTGCAGCTCTCCAAGTGACTGTGGGGACCGCACTTACTTGGTCGGCCACTCCTGTGGCTCTTCTCTGGGGCACCTCAGCCTCCGGGAGACGAGACTGGGTTTCTTTGCATCCTGGTGGGCTCAGGGGTCCAAGAGAATGAAGAAAGCATGACTTGCAAGTATGATTTGCTTAGACCAGCGTGGCTCCAGGTTCAAGGTGGTGGTGTCTTGAGCAACAACACCATTTTTTTTTATACGTGTGCCTGCGTGTCTGCTTTCCCCATTGGGATGCCAGCTCCAAGAAAACAGGGGCTCCTCTATTTCGTTTGCTGCTGTCCGCCCAACACCCGGGCTGCTGCACATTCCAGGGACTCGATGACCGTTGGTGGCACACATGAATTGAGTTCATGCGAGTTGACACCTGTGTGGCTGTGATTAGAGGAATGCTTCTCCCCTGCACGTTCCCTAACCCTCAGTAACACACAGTTGCGTCATCTGGGGTGGAGCGGGGACATGGGAACAACAAGCAACAGCATTTCCCTTGCAAAAGTTGTTTGTGCTTTAATTCTTTTCCACAGACCCATGCACATGGCCCAAATCCTAGAAATGTGTATTTATCCCTTGGCAACAGCAGGTTTTGTGCGTCTTATTAGGAAGGATTGACTGCTTGGGTTTAGTAATGTGCAAAAAAATCGGACTTTAGAGGGATTAAAATTATTTTCAGCCTTAAATGTGATATAGCTGAGCTGATGGATCTAGCCTTGAATATAGATTCCCAGACCAGAAAGATTAGAAGACATTAAATCTATGTAAATTCAACTATTAATTTATGTTTGAACAAATTCAACAAGAGATTTGACTTGGGGGCTTACAGACAAATAGATTTGGTTGGGAAAATGCATATCGCGGTCTTTTGCCGCGATGCTGTATTCCCCTTGAAGATCCCGTGGCTGGGTGCGTCTCTAACAGGTCACAGTTGAGAGCCCAAGCAATTATGCCAGAATGTGTTAATAATAAAACAGGGAAACGGTTATGTTTGTCTTGTGTAAGGATGAAAGCAGCTGTTGGTACCAATTCGGAAAAACGATGGTGAACCAGGCAAGTGCTCGTTGCTCGGGATCCCAGGCAGGATGAAAGGAAGGGGATCCTCTTTCCAGGAGCTTCTCAGCCCTGCCATGTTCCTGGGACCCCCTGTGGGGGACCAGGGCCGCAGGTGCCACTGTCGGCATTTCACTTGGTGGCGGAGGCTGGCGGATTTGGTTTACAAAGGCTGCCTTGAGCAGGCGTCTGGGAAGCCCAAGACATAATGAACGAGCTGCCTCCACATGATAATCGACAGATGTGACTGAAGGAATAAACAGAATAATCTGGACTTACAGAAGCCACGGGGGGCTTTTGGCAGCATATGCAAATTCACAAACTTATCAAATGTATCCTTTGAAAATGAAGGGCCCTTTTGAAGACGGCAGGCAAGCTAAAGGAGTCAAGCCTGTCCTGCTGGATGCATATATAGGAGCAAATGCTGGCAGAACTGAAAGCCCGGAAGCTTCCATGGGTCTGGTGTTAGCAGCCGTAATAATAGTGACAACAGCAGAGAGTAATCGAGCTTTTACTGTTTATCAGGTACTTTCTGTGTGGCATGCCACTCCCACCTCATGATCACCTTAGTGTGACAAGGTGACGTTACTATGCCCATTATACAGGTGAGGACACTGAGTGTCAGGTTATCTGATGGCCCACAGTCACCGGTGGCTTGAACCCAGGCCCCGCGATCTGCTTCCAGAACCTCCTCGGCAGTAGAACAGCTCACATTCAGGTGGAAGGAAGGGAGCTTCCTCTTGGGGGTCCATGTGTCCAGCTGCCTTGCCCACCTCTGTTCCAGACTCCATCGCAGACACTAGCCATACAGCCTCCCATGAAGGGGCTGTCATGGAGAGAGCCGGAGGTGACAAGGACAGCAGTGGGATTTACTGCTTTCCGAACACATTCGTGTCGGGCACGTTTGGAGGAGTTGATAGTCGTTCATGATCTCATTGAATTGTCTTTAATAACTCCACCCCCCCCAAAATAGGTCCTCCTGATTTTAAAGGTGAAGACACCAAGGCACAGAGAATTCAAGTATCTTGTGAGAAATTGGCAGGAGGGAAATTGGAATTGGTCTGTGTGACAGCTTAACTGCTATGGTCCCCTTCAGAAATGCTCCGGGATCCCTCGTTGTACCTCTGCCTTCAGAGGGCTCCATCCACCACGGCCAGTGCTGGGTTCAAGACATCAGGGCAGAATAGCTCCTCCTTCCCCTCCTTGTCCCTAGCTCATCAACACCCACGGCAGTGTGTGGGAAGCCCTGGACTACATCATCTGTCGATGACATAGGTACACACAGCGAGGACTGGGAGGTCCTCACTGGGGCCCCCGACGCTGTTCAGCTGTGAGAGGAGATGGCTAAGCTGAGTCCTTACGGATCGGGGAGATTTATCCAGGTGACGAAATCAGAACAGCTAGGAATGAGGAAATAGCAGGTGCCAGGAGTCGGAGGCCAGAACAAGAGCACCAAGCCATTCTGGTGCTGCCAGTAGAGGTAGACACCACTTCATTCTGGGGACACGTTCTTTGAGACAGGAGGGCAGTGGGAACCAAGTGCATCGGTATTCCCTAGGGTCCATAAAGCATAGTGTTTATGGAGATGTGTTCTGGGCATCCTGTCCTGTCAATCACTTTTATACTCCCTTAAAGTTCTCTAAACCTTGACGTGACTGCAGCTGCTCTTCGTCTCGTCACACTCCCCGGGATGCGGCAATGACCTTGTGGTCCCCCATCAGTCCTCAGTGGCTTGCTGATCTTTACCCTCTGATTCCTTAACTGTTTGCTTTGAGATATCTTCCCTTCTCCCTTCCCTTCCTGAGAAGCTCTTCTCCAGCCTTCAGGATCCTGTTAACCATTTTGGTAATGGGAATAATGAGAGCATCAGATAGCCTGGGCCTTCTAGAACTTTAAACCAAGGCTCCATGCTTGGTTTGAACTTGGGCACGTTTCCTAGCCTCTCTGTGCTACAGCTCCATTGTTTATAAATAACGCCGTGGTAGATCTTGCTAATGCTCCACCTTCATTTCCGGTTTCTTCTTCTGGTGCATGTCAGGTGCCCTTGAAGTTGGGTACGGTCCCGTGACTTGTTTGGACCACTGAAAATGGGCACGAGCAATTCTTTGTGGAAGATGGTAAGAACCGGCTGGTGATTCTCCATCCTCTCCTACGCGAGCACACTTGGAGCTTCATGTGTGAGTAGTGGCTTCATTAGATAGTGGGCCATCTGTCACCCTGTGGTCCCATGCACTGACTTCAAGGAGCAGCCCACTCCCCGCCCCTCCCTCGTCACCCACTGTATCGCGCACGTTATGTGAATCATCAGTGAACCTTGTTTGTTTGAAGACACTGATTTATGGAAGT
This sequence comes from Enhydra lutris kenyoni, assembly GCF_002288905.1. NCBI lineage: Eukaryota > Metazoa > Chordata > Mammalia > Carnivora > Mustelidae > Enhydra > Enhydra lutris. Next base: position 3,379,656 of record NW_019154174.1, read on the forward strand.
TGTCACTAAAACATTCGCTGACCTCATCTAATGCAGGCATTAAATACAGGGGTTGATTGTAAGGCTCAAACATGGTACGCTCAATATGCCTTCATGCCGGGCCTGGCACAAAGAAATGCTTAATAAATGGAAGCGGCTATTAATGTTATTTGAGGCCAAGGTGAAAGAACACAGATTGTGCCTCATCGCCGTCTGGTTCCTTGTCTGACATAATTAGCTAGTCCTCCTCTGCCCTCTGATGCCCATTCCACATACCTCACAACACCCAGAATTGCAGCAATGTACATGTTAGTCCCTTTCCCACACCAGTTCTTAGACTCCCCAACACTGGAAGGTTGTCTCTTACTTCTGCCCTCCTGTCCCAGGTCTAGGCACAGTGCATGGAGCCAGAGGGGGTGTTTGGAGCTCCAGATGGTATGAAGTTGAGTGAACTGCATTGTTTTTGACTATTTCTGCAGTGAGGGCAGATACCATGAGCCTTGTACCTAATTTTCCTCCTTCCAACCTTTATTTCATTCTGCTAATTAATTCTATCAGATATATCTCAAACACTGAGTATTTGGTGCTACCTAAACCACAGGTCAGCCAACTTTTCCCATAGAGGACCAGTTAGTAAATATTTTAGATTTTGCAGACTCTGAGTTCTCTGTCCTACTACTCAGCTTTGCTTTTGCAAAGTGAAACTGGCCAGAGAAGACATGTAAGTGGAGGGATGTTACTCTGTTGCAATAAAACCGGATTTATAAAAGCAGGAAATGGACCAGATTTGGCCTGTGGGCAGTACTTGACTGATCTCTCATCTAAGCAGCTGGCAGCTTACACTCATATTAAAGCGCAGGGGAGATTTTTTTAAAAGCCAGAAAAGAGTTAAATAAAGCAATAATTTCACATGTGACAGGTGCTGAATAAGAAACAACAGAATCATTTGATGGTTGGTAGGGGAAATGACAGAGCTCCTTTATTTGGATTGTGAAGTCAGGATGCACTCTCTGCGGGAGATAACATGTGAAACAAACTTGAAACAGCTTTGTGGGATCTGTGGGGAGGAGGATTATGGAATTATAGAGGAGTGGCAAGTGCAAAGGTCCTGTGAACAGGAATGGGCAAAGCATGTTGCCCAGCAGAAAGACGATCTTACAGTAGCTCTTGGTGACATGGCCTCCTTGCCAAATCTGGACTTCACCCTGATGGTCTGAGTTCCCTAGCTTTAGCTTTATTCCTTTGTTCCTGGCCGGATCCCCAGGGGCTAGCTTCTATAATGCCTGTTCTCCTAAGAATTCCGTTCCTTCAGATGTCTGTGAGTGGTTATTATACCTCCCCTTGGGCTCTGCTTATCCACGTTAAACAGACCTAATTTGCTTAATCCTCCCTGATACTTCAGCGCCTCCAGCCGCGTGCTTTCTTCAGAGACTTTGTCCTCCTCAATCAAGGACTCCTCAGAAGTAGACTCTCCCCCAGAACTTGCTTTCCCTAAGCCATTTTTCCTCTTGCTTCTGTTTCTGAAGTCAAGCCTCAAGAGCTCACACCCCAGCTAACCTTCCATTGCTTTTTCCTTACAAGATTGTAGGGATTGAAGCCTAAATGTTCCCCCATCTAAAGAGCCGACGTGCCTCCATCATACCATTGTCTTCCGAGATCTTTATTCTGCCAAGCAGAGTGCTGGAGTTTGTTAGTTTCCTTTGTGCTTTGTAAATCCCCTGAGTGCCGGGATGCTAATGGTTTCGTGATGTTCCCTGCTTCGTCACCAATCACCGCTTCGAAATGTAGCTGTCATCCACCAATGGCTCGCCCAGGGAGGACACACACACAACACAGCCTTCCAGGAAGGACTCTTCGATGGAATGTGTCTCTACTGGCCTTCTCCCTCATCCAGCATTCTGGAGCCTTTGAGAAGAGAGCTCAGGGGGGCGAACGGAGGCTGGGGTTTCAGTCCAGAAAACTCAGACTCAAATTCTGACTCTTCCCTAGTGACCCTGTCATTTGGGGGCAAGCTAGCTCACCCCTTCCTGGAAACCTCAATGATCTTCTAAGATGGGAACTGTATGAACAAAACCCAGCTCACGGGATTGTGTGGAAACCTCATGAAATAGCACCTGTGAACATGAATTTGTTCCTCAGTTCATTTACACTTTTTTGTGGAGTATCGTGTCTATCCCAGGCCGGTGTGGGGACCCAGAGATTCAGCGGCGCCGTAGATAACTTCATAGGGGTGAACAGTTGGGGCATAGCTACTGCCTTTGGGAGGCCTACTGTCTTGGCAGAAAGGGTAATAAGATCTGCCATTTCTTAAATGTTATTTTAACCACACGTGGTGCTAGTACACAAGTGATCTCAGCCAGTCCTTCTGAAAAATTCCTATATTAGTCCTAGTTTATATATCAGAAAATTGGGGTTAAAAGAAGCTGCGGGGATGTCTGGGAGGCTCCGTTGGTGAATCGTCTGGCTCTCAATTTCGGCTCAGGTCAAGGTCTCAGGGTCATGGAGTTGAGCCCCATGTTGGGCTCTGTGCTCTGCGTGGAGTCTGCTTCTCTATCTGCTCCTCCCACCCTGCCCGCTCGCTCTCTCAAATAAACAATAAAATCTTAAAAAAAAAAAAATAGTCTCTGGAACTTGCCTGAGATGAGCGATAATAGGAGCACGCTTAGGATTTGAGTCTGGAGCAGTCTCTCTGTCTCTAACCCTAGTGCCCTTAACCAAAGAGATCTGCTCCTTCATTCAAGTAGAAAGAATGGCAGAATTCGTAGACGCTGTAATCTCTAGCTTTGTGCCCGTTAAGAAGAGATTTATTCCGATGAAAACCTTGGAAGAGATGGGTTGAGTGTGTCCAGCACGATGCTTTTGTTGTATTTGGCCTTGCTTTCCCAGGGTAAGGACAAAATCTCTTTTGAGTGATTCTTACAGTGATTGATTGGGGCTTGGAGTTCACGTTTCCAGATCCTTTTCTTTTGTTTTCAGAAAGTCACATACACCATATACTGAAAGATCCTTGGGACATCTCAGATGTGTATATTCTATATAATTATATAATACCTAATATTATATATCGATCCTAAAGATATTTATTAAAATTCTACGGAGTATCACAGAGGCCTCCAAAGGCCACATAAAAATCCTTAAGTCTTATTCTCCAAAAAGCATACTTTATGGCTGTGTGTAAAGACAGATAAATACTTTAATGGTGATTTGTAAACCAGGAAGAGGAGAGATTAATTCTGCTTGGCGGGAATCCAGAGAAGTCTCCAGATGGCACTGGTACTTGGGTCTTGGGTCTCGGAACCAGCAGGAGATTTCTAGCCGCTGTATTTCCGACCCTTTGTTGGACTTCATTTACAGCGGTGATCTCCTTGATGTTCTTTCTAACCTCAGGAGGAGACAGCTGAATCCATGGAGGGTTTCCGTGTGAATCAGGCGAGGAGCAGGGACCTGTGTTGTGCCTCTATCTTTCCCCTAAGTGGAGATTTGGTTCTTTAAGCCAGCCTTCTTCCTGCTCAGTTATCTGAGGAACTCACCTCCTGCATCAACTGATGGAAAAACCTAAATGGTGATGTTACAGCAGGCAGGTAACTGGGAGTGGAGATGGGAGAAGAGCTGGTTTAAAGTCAGGCCAGTCCAGGTTCATGCCTCACTCAGCTTTCCAACCGCGTGTCTCCTTGCCTCTCTGGCCCTCCTTGTACTCATCTGTAAAATGGGTTGATAAAACAAACTGGGCGTCAGCAGTAGATGGAAGCTATCTGAGAGATGCCTTGGATGCCAGCCCTCCAATTAATCTCAATATCTATGTCTTCTCGTCCCTCTGATTTCACCTCCACGTCACCGTTTATGGTGGCCTTTCCCGCTCTGTCCCCTTGGTTTTATTCGTGATAATCCCGAAAGTCACATGAGTGTTTCTACACCCAATGGGGGTGAGTCAGCTCCATGTGAGGAGAGATACTGCGTCTGTTTTCCTAACACCTAGAACAAGGCCTGACACGTAGTAGGGCTATAGAAAATGCTTCCTGAATGAGTGCGGTGCAGAAAGCCTTTGACACTTAATAAATACCAGTTTCTTCCTTCCCTTTTCTCTCCCCGGACTAATCTCCAGTTGTATCTTTCACAAACGCACACTTAGGTCTTCCCTCTGTACTTTCTGATAACCTGACCCCGAGTTAGTTGGGTCCCCGAACACTTTCCTCCCCCAGACCACCTTGAGTGTACAGGGAGGGTTTTTTTCCCCTTCCCCCACACCCCCAAGCCTTAGTGATGATTAATTGTTCTTTAAACACGTTGGGGGCTGCAGCTTCCACATCTGTTTATCTTGCGGCGCCCGGAAGAGCCCTGGTAATTACGAGCCTGCCGCCGTCTCCGCCGGTCCCCTCCGCTGGGTCCTGGTGGGGCTGGAGGTGATGGGATTTGATCATTCAGGTAAGTGTTGGGCGCATGGCTGCTGGCCGCGCCGAGGGGGTCCCTCTGAGCCACTCAGATGTATTTAGTTACAACGAATAGGATTTCAATCACCTCGACTTGGTTAGAGCAAGCCCCAGGCTGCACTGGAGAGTAAAGAATGAGCCGCGTGCTCACTGGGGGGGAGCTCTTCTCTCCCATTAAAGGACAGGCTGGTCCTGGGATGGGAAACCCAGCAAAGCAGGTCTTCCCAGCGGAACCAAGGGAACCCCTATCCTTCTGGGTCGCCACCCCCAGACCTATAACCTAATACCTCTGGCTCCCTCGCTGCCCTCAGGGCAAATCTATCAACAGGCCCTCTGATTTAAAGCCTTAAGTACCTCTTGGATCCCTTCTCACCTTCGCCATCCCCTGAGGCCAATCCCACGACCTCCCTCACGTGGCTTACTGCATAGCTTAGAAGCCCCTGCTTCGATCCATTCCGGTGTGGCTCTGCTTCTGCCCGAACCCTCCTGTGCCCACTGTGTAAAACCCTGCACTGCTTTCCCATTTCTCCCAGATAAGGATAAAATCCTTCATGAGTCTGGCCTCCTCCGAGGTCCTGGGCGATGTGGCCCCGCCCCACGCCCTCTGCGGGACATGGGTTCTTCTTCCCCCGTGCACCCACATCCCATCCTCTGGACCTCAGTGCAGCTTCGGCTCTTCCTCATGGAAGGCGGATTCGTGCCCCCTGGCTGGGTCACCTCCCTAAACTGTCAGCTTTCACGACGCACTGAGCTTTTCCTCTGATGAGCGCACAACTCTTACAATGTAATGTTTCTTTTACTTATTGGGATTTATGTCTGCGTCTCTACTTAGACTTCAAGCTCCATGAGGGCAGGACCCTATTCATTTTTGCTCATCTTTTACCTCCATTATCTACTATCAGAGAAGAACAACCCCTCCCAGAGGACAGTGAGAAGTAATGAGGATAGACAGGGAGACTTCATGGACCAGAGAGGGACAGTTTATGACTCACAGCAGCACAGTGAACATGTAGGACCATCAGTGTAGTTATACTGGTTCCCCCTTGCTCCCATGGGTGATGTGATTGGCCCAGATGGGTGTCACCGATGCGGTCACCCCTCTGAGGAACCCAGGGCTGAAGGCCCAGCACCTATAGGAGGAAGCCTCAGTAAGACTGTCCCCTCCCCTGGGAACGAACAGGCACATGGTAGTTGCATTGTGGTGCCTTGATTCCTTAGTCACCTGGGTGACCAGCAGTAGACACGACTCAGTAGCCAAGCAGCATCGGAGAGGTCTTGTGGTTTGGCACACTTGGCAAGAACGTGAAGGTTACTCAAGCAGTAACAGACCTTCCCTGGCTTGGTAGTGCCCTGGGCAGCTTCAGAGGTGACCCTGAGCAAATGACTCAACTTCTGCTCATCACGACTTTTGCATTAGTTGTGATGATCACTGCATCTGGGTATAATATGATATAGGTACTGTACTGTAATGTAATGTAATATAATGTAATATATAAGTGGTTCTACCTATAACAGTGACGAAATAGTAGCAACAGCAGTAACATTGAGCTCACCGGGTTAGTGGGAGGGTAACATGCGTTAATCCATGGAAAGTAGTTAGCACAGTTCCTGGCACGTGGTGAATGCGGACGAAGGCTAGCTCGCAGCACTGTCTGTGGGGGGCGGTGCTTAGCTGTGGGTTAGCCATTGCCATTGGCTTGTGGTGGTGGCTGGTTGAGGAGAGGCGAAGGGTTGGTTGTGTTGGCAGTTGCTTGTGAGGTTTGGCTGGCTGCGGTGGTCATTGATTAACTCGGGTTGTGGGGGATGGGTTGCCGTGGTTGCCTTCCTTGTTCCCCTTCACCTTGGCCCTGAGGACCCCCCAGAACACATGGGACCAGCCCCTGGTGGGGACGTGAGGTCAGAGAGCGGAGCCTCACTTCCTGGGCTGGGTCTGAAGTCAACACATGAAGCTCCCTAAGCCTACAGACCCAACACTGCCCTGGAGGAAGCCTTACGTCACCTGTGGAGTTCAGCCTGGGCGATTTTGCTTGTACAACCCCATCAGGTGTTTCCTAGGCACACTCAAGTTTGAGAATCACTAAGCGAGGCTGAAAGAAAGAAGTAAACCAATGTCTCTGTGCGTATGTGTGGACATTTAAACCATCCCACCTTCTAGGTAATGAGCCAATCCCTACTAAAGGTGAGGAATAGACAGGAAATTAGAAGGCGTTTTTCCATTACTTGCAATGTTCGCCCTGACCCATGGCAATACTAAGCCTCTGTACCCTTGCTGTGTGCTCTTGGCCATGTTGGTAGATGGATTGATCAGCACGTACACCGAAAGCGTCTAGCGCAGGATCTGGTACGTAATGGATGGTCAGTGAATGTTTAGTGAATGTAACTCATGGCTGATCAGATCCATATGCACAGTCTTTTCTTCAAGGAGCAGAGAACTTGGCCAGCTGCTTCCTGCCTTTCCAAGGTTGTATTAGTGTGGCCTGTCTTCCATGTCCCTGAGCATTGTTTTCCTGACGCTTGGCTATACCTGGATGCCCAGGCCTCCTTCACCTCTGCTGCTGGGGTCTCCCCTCCCAGCCAAGGGCAAACTAAAAGAGGGTGTTAGGGGCTGTAGCCATAGACACAGGCAGAAGGTACCCTATCCTGGAGATGTGGCAAAGGGAAGTTAGTAATGGAACATTCCGGTTGCCATTCCAAAGGCTAAGAATCCTAGACACTAACCCTGCGAGATCATGAATGTGTACGGAGGAGGGGGAGAAGACATGGGCATTTGTGAAGCGTCCATCGTGTACCAAAAACTTTACCCGAAAAGAATCCAAACCAAGGACTCCAAATAGAAGTGGGAACCAGGAAGCAAAAATTTCAAGAACGCATTTTTTTTTAAGAGACATTAATTGGGCACCTGCCATGTGGCAAGTGCTGCTCTAGATGTGGGGGTACAGCCTGGAACAAATAGATGAAAACCCCCTGTCCTCTTGGGAGGGGACAATCTCTTGGGAGATTCTGCTGGAGTATCCCATTATAGAATTCGAAATGATAGAGCGGCGAGAGGTTGGAGGTTTGGGATGCAATCTAGAAACACCGAGCTGAGGTCCCTGGTGACCATTTTCATGCTCTGAGCACCTTGTGCGCAGCAGCCCGGAGCCTCTCAAAGGAAAGGTATGGTATTCTGGGACTTCTAGAACTCTTCTCCTGAGGTATTGTTCAAGGGCCTGTCTTTGTCCCTCCCTGACCCCGTTCACGGCTGCATTTCCCTCGGCAGAAAATACATGGCAGAGAATTGGTCATAATGAGTTTTTCCACAGGACAATTCCCAGCTGTGTTTAGCTTACCCTGAGTGGCGATGTGAGTTTGATCGGGCAGGAATCAGGAAAATGTCACGGTGAGACCTCTGGCAGCTGAGCAGTCTGGTTTCTGCTGCTTCGTGTCCAGTCACCACTGGCCCAGGGCCCCAGAGCTGATGATTTGTCATCACACCTGGCCAGGTCGAGGCTCCAGGTCCTGGCTCTAGGTCCTGCCATGGAAATATTGTCTTCTTGGATTAGCCAAGGTTTTCCAGAGAAATAGAACCAATAGAAGATTATCTCTCTGTGTGTGGGAGTGTAGAGAGAGAGAAAGAGATGAAACAGGCAGACAAACTGAAGGAGAGAATAACAGGAGGAGGGAGGGAGAGAGAGATCTATTATAAGGAATTGGCTCATGCCATTATAAAGGCCGAGAAGTCCCAGGGTATGCAGTCCGTATGCTGGAAACCCAGGAGAGCCATCGATGTAAGTTCCAATCGGAGTCTAGAAGTCATAGAACCAGAAAGATGAATGGTATAGATTCCAGTCTGAGACCAAGTCCAAAGTCAGAGGACCAGTGTTCCAGCTTGGAGACGGTCAGGCAGGCAGAGAGAGAGTCATTTCTCACTTAGTTTTTTCATTCTAGTCAGAACTTCGGGTCTTCAAACACACCACATTGAGTAGAACAATCTGCTTGACTTAAATTTATTCAGATTTAGTCACACCCAAAAACCCCTTTCACTGACACACCTGGAAATAATGTTTAACCAAATCCCTGTGGCCTGTGGCCCAGTTGAGTTGATGCGTGGAATTGAGCATCACACTAACATACTTTAGGATCTCTAGGATATTGACATGATATTTGACACATAGTAGGTGCTCAGTAAATGTTTATTGGGTGAATGGATGAATGGATGATCATGATAGATATATGGAAGTATGGGTGTGTGGATGATGATGGGTGGGCAGATGGGCAGACAGACAGATTGATGGGTGGAGGAAAGAAGAAAGGGTTTGATAGTGGTGAAATAACTTGTCTCAGGTCAAACATCTGGTATATGGCAGAGCTAGGATTTGAACCCAGGCGGTTGGCCTCCATCGTGGTACTCAGACCTTGAGATGGACTCCAGCAAACATTGCCCCAACAGTCAATGGGGGGAATAAAAGAAAAGAAAGCCAGCATGCACTCCACATCTGTCATCTTCAGTAAGAGTGTATTAACACTCATGCGTTCATCCAACCAACAGATGTTCACTGGGGGCCCAGGGTCCGACAAGGAGTAGGAACAGAGAAGTGAGCAAGTGAGCAGGACAGACAGAACTTCCTGCCCTTAGGGAATTCTATTGGGGGAAGCAGAGAGTGTATGTATGTATATATATATGTACACATACATACACATATCTTCTTTGGTGATAAGTCAGGAGGAAAGAAGGGGGGAGTGAAAGGTGTAGGGGTTAAGCTGTAGAAAGAAAGAGCTCCTTGAGAAGAAGAAAGCGAACTCTAGAGGCCAAGTGGGCACCTGGTGGGAGGATGCTCCCATCTAGTACAGAATCTCATTCTCAGAACAGTGGTTGCCTGAAAGGCGTTATAATTCCCAGTGTTATGTTCGGAAAGGTATGATGACTTAATGTTGGGTACCTCCTTCAAGGTCACAGAGTGGTGGCAGATTTGGAACAAGTCTGTATACCCTCAACCACAAATTCTGTGGGGCGGGAGTCTCTTGGATACCCCAGATCTGTGCTCATGAGCAGGTGCCTTCTCTGTTCTCTCAGGCTTCTAGATGACTTCGTTGTCCTAGATTTTTAGGCCTGCAGGGCTCATGATGGCATGTTTGAGGCATTCATTTGTACCATCCCTCACACCTGCTCCCAATCCATGGTGCAGTGATACAATAATGAGAAAACTTTCCCACTCTGATTTATGAAAATTAGTCCCATTGCATTATTTTCATGCCTCGTAAATCTCCCCCACCCGGACTGGAATCATCAGCATAGGCCTAAAAGAAATTTACTGGAACCACCACCTGGCAGTATAGAAAGCCTCGTTCTTCCTAGAACTCCTTCATTAGTGTTTTCATTAGTATCATATTATCTCGTGTGAGCCTCTTAATAGTCTTAATGGTCTTGTGAGGTAGTTAAGGAAGCTATTATTATCCCCATTTTGCAGATGGGGCAACAGCAGCTCTCTTGCCCAGCCAGAGCTGAAGGCAGAAGACGAGGGCTGGGCCTAGTGGTCTTCCAGTTTAGAAATGGAACTGCCGGGGCACCTGGGTGGCTCAGTGGGTTAAGCCTCTGCCTTTGGCTCAGGTCATGATCTCAGGGTCCTGGGATCGAGCCCCGCATTGGGCTCTCTGCTAGGCAGGGAGCCTGCTTCCTCCCCTCTCTGCCTGCTGCTCTGCCTACTTGTAATCTCTCTCTCTCTCTCTGTTAAATAAATAAATTAAATCTTTAAAAAAAAAAAAGAAAGAAAAGAAATGGAACTGCCATCTGCCTAGTTACCAGCTCTCGAAGCCTGGGAGTCGTCCTGGTTGTCACCATGGCCCTCACTGCTTGTATCCAGCCTGTTGGCAGACGCTGTTTACTCCAGTATGTATCTCCAACCCCGCCCCTACTCCTCCTCATCTCCACTTTCTCTCCCCAGGACACGCTGCCATCTTTCTCTCTAAGCAGTCTCGTGCTTCCGTTGTCCTGATTAATTTTCTTGATACTTCTTAGAGATGGAGATGGATAGATAGACTTCTACAGATAGATAGGTAGGTAGGTAGGTAGAGGTAGGTGGAAAGTATCTAGAGATAGAAAGTTCTCAATCACTGGTTATTGAATGGATGCATGGGTGGATAAGTGGATGGCCATATGGTTTTTACTTTTTGATCTCGTAGATTTTTTTTTCACAGCCAAGTCACCAAGCTTTGAGGCCTTTTGTAATTGCCCCCACCCCTTTCCTTCCGCAGTATCCTTTCCTTTCACATCTGTTTCAGGGTTGTAGTCTCTTAACAGACAAGAAGTTCTCATGTGACCCCAATAGTAAGGCCCTAACATGATAATGTTGGTTGTCTTCTGAATGTATTAACTTATTTATTACCTTACTTTTGGTAGCATTTCCCTTCTTGCAAGGATAGAAGAAAAAGAAAAAGCTGTGTATTACAAAAGCATATCCTATCTGCAAGCACAATTGATTTATGGATGCAGAAAGTGGTTCGGTTAAGGGTGAGTGCATTAATGTAACAATTCTGAAATGGGCTCATGACGAAAGCCTGAAATCGCACAAAAATCCAGTCTTAATAAGGTCCATTGGTTGTCATAGTTAGGATTTTTCAAAGAAAAGGTCAAGAAGGTCTCCACGGTACTTGGCATAATCATCACCCATGGTCCCTAGTTCTGGTATTTGCTTCCTGCTGGGATATTTGTCATTAATCCTTCGGGCTCTCAAAAGGTGGTCCTTTGAATTCTCCATGTTGCCGCATAGAAAAGCCTATGAGTTTCTCACTAGTCTCACCATCATTTCTCTCTTTCTTCCCTGGTGTTGCCAGTTTCTCCCAATCCACTTCACATGGGAACAAATCAAGCAAAGTAAAATACTATTCCTTGAAACAGCTGTCCCTTGGGTAGCATATCTGGTCTGTACTAGACTCAATATTTAGTCCGTGCGAAACAAATACATTCCACCGCCATCCACCAGTGGCCGTGCATTGTTTACCTGCCACCTCGCGTGTATAGTGTGGGGTGATTTACTCTCTCTGGGTTTTAGCTCATTTGCTCATGTTCTTTTTCTTGAGGATAGAGTGTAAGAAAACAAATACTTGTTTAGCACTTTTTTTTTCTTTCTTCTTTTTATTTTTGGCTCACTTCAGGTTATTGCACAAGTGGAGGGAAGGTTTCCTCCACACAGTGATTCAGGAATCCATGTTGATGGAGATTCTGACATTTTAAACATCCAGCTTCCAGGGCTGCTCCGGATATACACATGTACCATGCAGAAGAGGAAGCAACATGGAGGATCACCAATGGAACATTTTTATAGGGCAGATCTGGGGGTGAACGTATCACCTTTGTTCATATTCCTTTGGCTAAAACTCAGTCACATGATGACATCCAACTGCAAGGGAGGCTGGGAAATATAGTCCAGTTATCTGCCCAGGAGATGGAGCAAGTGGGTTTTGGGCAGTAACTGGTCTAACTCTGCCACCTAGAACTGGATGTTTTCATATAATTGCCTTATTTAATCTTGAAAACAATGGAGTAAGGAAGGCTTTTTTATCCCCATCCTCAATCAATGAGGAACCTAGGCCCAAGACATAAAGTAAAATGAAAGAGAACACATCACTGATACAGCTAGTAAGTTGTAGGGTCTAGCTGTGAATTTGGATCCATATGACTCCAACTCAGTTTTCTTCTTGGGAATTCACAGGTCTTCTCTAAGGAAGGGAAAGATCTGACCTGGAGTTCATGAAATAGCCATGAACCCTTTTGCTGGCTGCCAGAAATGTGTGGAGTAAACTCCTCATTGCCCTCATAAGATGGACAGGAGCTACCCTGGGCATCTTGATTAGGAAATACTTATCCTACATCCCCAGGTATCTTCTCTTTAAGCATGTTGGCTTCATTCTTTCACATGAATCCTCTGGCTACTTTATTTGCTCCCCACAAATGAGACTTTGGTACCTGGCTAATCAAAACCTCCCCATCTTAATTAACCTAATACCATTTTGCCTGGCAATAAATTTAGTTAATGACCATATCATGTAAAATTCAATACCCTTGAGTGTTTCACATCCGTTTGTATATCCAATTCTTTTAATCCCTGGAAACCAAATTTTAAAGAATGGGGTTTAGGTTTTTTTTTTTAATCAGTGTCACTAAAAACTACTTAGAGTGTTTGAAAGTAGCTAAAATGTAAGGCAACGCCCACACCAATATAGAAAAAGCCCAACTTTCATAAAATGTGCAAATATAAATACACACACACACACACAAGAAATACAAAGTAAAATCAGAATGCTTTTAAACATGTTGTTTAAATTCTTAAAATTTCATAAAGGTAATTTAAAGAGGGGAAAAAAAAGCAGTACATTTGACTTGTACTTCTCCAAGTAAATGTGGTTTTCATGACTTGATTGTTAGGTGGGTTGTTCATTAAGAGAAGTTGGTTTAAATAAACTGGCTTGGCTGAGTCCTGTGTAGACCTTAGCATTCTCTGATTTGAAGGCATCTCTTCCTCTGGTACGACTGACCAGTCACCCTCTCAGGACGCTAGGGACCAGACTGCCTTCGTGGAAGCTTGGGGCCTCAGCCAACCTCCACCAATCCATCCTGGTCTCCACTGTGTTGTCTGTAGGTCCATCCTGGCAGCCAGGGGTGGCCCTGCCTACTGTTCGGGATGGACAACGGTTGGCAAAGAATTGTAGACCAGTGAGCTGTCATCATTTGGGTTCAATCTTCAGACTTTAGTAAGTGACCAAAGAATGAACATTCTGTGCAGTTGCTACTTGTTGAAGGATCAGCAAGTCTTGTTTTTAGAAACTTTGTCATTGAAGCTTCCAGATACGACTGGGATTCAGTCCTCGGACATCTTCTCTATTTTCACCCACTGCCTTAATGAGCTCAGCCAGTTTCAAGGCTTTTAATACTTCCAGTGTGCTGATTTCCAGGTTGTAGCTCTCCATCCAAACATGTTAACACTAGACTGGTAAAGCCAGCTGTGGTCTCAGCACCCACCACTCAGATGTCTAAGAGGCACCTCTGAACTAATATGTCGAAAAGCAAACTCTTCATTTGTCAGCTCCCCCACCTCCTCTCTTGTTGGCTCGTACCTTTCCTTCCCGGCAGGAACCTTGGAGCTTAATTGTTAATTAATTGTTCTTGGTCCTTAATCTAAAAGCCCGTTCTGTGGTGGCTGCCACATCCCATCCCCTCCGCATGGCATTTACCTTTGTCCCAGCCACCATCTCCTCTCACTCTGACTCTTCAATAGTCTCTAAGTCATCCTTCTTCAACACTTACCCAGGAAAGCCCGTTCTCCACACTGGCAGTCAGAATGGTCTTCCCAGTGTATCAGTCCGGCCACATCCTCCCCTTTCTCAAAGCCATCCGGAGGCTCCGTGTCATTCAAGACCAAAGCCACAGTCCTCCCAGTGGCCAGCAAGGCTTTATGTTGTCTGTCTCGTTATTTTCCTGCCCTCATCTCCCCAAGCCAGTCCCTTAACCACCCTTTCTAGTCCTGCTGCCCCTCCCTCCCTGGCCCGCAGACACGTCCACCACACTTTCACTGCACCTCATTCCTCTGCCTTCCTCCACACAGCTAGCTTTCACGCTTCGGTATCCCTGTTCAGATGTCACCTCTGACCTGGTCTTCTGGCTAAACGCACCCCACTTTGCACACGGGGAGTCACCTCTATCCCATCGGGTACAGCTGGGGACTGTCAGTCACTTGGATAATGAACCAGAACAATCAGATGTTTTCTGCCAGGAATTTGGATTTTTAACAGAGTGATAGAGAAAAAAAAAAAGAGAAGAGGAAGAAAAAGAAAGGAAGAGTAAGGGATGATAAGGAAAGAAAGAAAGGGAAAAGGGAGGAGAAAGGAGTTGAATCCAACCCTTTCTGGTGGTGATGCTGTAGTAAGACCATGGATGAGACTGGGCAGCGTGTCTGTGTTCCTAGAGCCCCCACTTCCCACCTCTTCCAGGCCCGTTCATAGCTAGTCCTCATGAGTCACCATATGTGTTTATATCCTTGAGTAAATTCCCCTTTACAGTAATTAGCCAGAGACATTTCCCATTGCTTGTTGAAAACCAGTGTTTTTTTTTTTTTTTTGACAGAGAGAGAGATCATAGGTAGAGAGAGGAGGAAGCAGGCTCCCCGCTGAGCAGAGAGCCTGATATGGGGCTCGATCCCAGGACCCTGGGATCATGACCTGAGCCGAAGGCAGAGGCTTTAACCCACTGAGCCACCCAGGCGCCCCGAAAACCAGTGTTCTTAAGTGATGGACCAAAATGCACATGTATGGATCGAAGAAAAAGCCAAGAGCTGAACATTGAAAGAACAGCAGGGGGTGAGGACAGAGAGGTCTGGGTTAGTGTCACGGAGCTGAGACCAACCCTCTCTGATTGGCGCAGGGACATGGAATCGCCCATTTGGGACCCCTTCTTTGGGTGGCTCTGGGGATATTCAACAGTGGGGGCCAAGAAAGGCCCAGACCAGTGAGCCGCTTAGAAACTCACAGCGAATAAGTGAGCCAGAGGACAGTGACCCCAGACACCCATTAGCACAGATGGGACAGAAGGGAAGCCATCCCAGGAACTGTCCCCCAGGCCTCTGCCCTTAACCTTCACTGTGTCACCTTCCCGCTTACCTCCTCTGCTAAGTGCATACTGAGGTGTCATGTCCTGTGTACATGAATTGAGGCCAAACAAAAACATCAATGAGTGATATTTTACACCGGCACGTGCTTTGCTGCTGCCTCCTGTCTATGCAGAACGTTCTTTGTCTTCACAGTTTAGACCAGCTGCCAGGGGTCAGTCACTCCCCCTTCTAGCCTCCCAGTGCCTTGAACAGATCTTTGTTCGCCTCCGCTCTCATCACATCGCAGCAGGAAATGGGTTTGGTGCAGGAGTCAGAAAATCGTGGGTTCCGAGCTCAGTCTCTGGGCATACTATGGTGGGTATCTTTGGGGGCGGGTCATTCTCTGAGCCTCATTTTTCTTGGTAAAATGAGTCAAATCATAGAGCTTATTTTCCAGAATTAGAAATGAAAAGATGTGTTGTCATAGAAATCACCTAACAGATCTACATTATAAAGCACTATAAATCGGAATCTAAATCGACATCATAAAGCATATGTGATAGATGCTTAATCATAAGGCAGCAGCCTCCCGTCGCTTCTTTGCATATCAAGGGCGGCATTGAATAGTGGTTAATGGAGCTGCCCCCCTTGGAATTCTGCCAGCTGTGTGACCTTGGGCAGATCATCACCTGCTCTGTGCCTTATCTGTAGAAAAGGGAATAAAAGTATTTTTCACCCCAGAGGATTGTTGTAGGGGATACAGGAGCTTCGTCTTAACAAAGCGCTTGGACTTGTAGTAAGATCTCAGTAAATATTAATGGTAAACATTTGTTCGTATGAATCAGTTTCAGGTATGGTGGGGGATCTCCCAGATAGGCAATCTCAGGGACGGGTGACGGGGAGCTCCATGTTCCAGGATGTAGCGGAGTCTGTGGTTACAGGGATCAATCAGAAGTTGCTTTAATAAATGGATTTAATAAATGAATAAATAGCTGGGCCATGAGTATTGATGCCCAAAGAGCTCAACTCTTGAACGCCAAAAGGAATCCTGCTTCCCACCCCATCCCGCCCCACTGCTCCAGCCCACCCAGAAGACACAGAATCATTTAGAATACAAAGACACAAATGGGTTGCGGGTTAGATTCAATGCAGGATGAAAACTGGGAAGACGACATCACAGATAAGCCCTAGAAGAAAAAGAAACTCAGGCTCGTTCAGTGCATTCTCTGGCAAAACGAACCGTGATTTACTCCTGCAAATTACCAACTGTAAAATATTTACAGCTAATTCCCTCTACCTTCCAGGGTGGTGGTGGCAGAGGGAGGCAGGTTGTTTCGGTAGTAAACCCAGGATGCAATTTCCACCTCGGTGGCCCTGTTTCCTGCGGCAACCTCAGGCGACAGCGTCATTTATATCTTCCACGCGTCCAATCTCTTCTGCATGTGCGTGAGTCTCAATTACAGGTTGAGGTTTGTGTGGTAGGCATTATGCATTTATGAGCCAGAGCAAACATTTACTAGTGCTAGTAATTTGTCTAGGGGGTGGAGGAGGAGAAAGGGCGGGAGCAGCCAGGCGCGGCTCAGATCCATGGAGGCTGCAGAATCAGCTCACAGATGGGGAAGGGATCTCCCATCCATCCGGAGGCACCCGCTCTTCGAAGCTCATCTCCTGGCGTGTTGGTCTCCCCGCACTTCCCATCGGTGAGAGCAACCTACAGATGCCCCGAGGCTTGGTCCTAGATCTTTTCTCATCTCGGAGAGGTGAGAATCCTTGCCAGGATGAGCATTTAATTGCCAGGGTGACATTTTCCAGAATGCTCACATACTCGCTGTCCTTCTCCTTCTCCTGCTTTCTGCCTCTCATGCATCCTTCTGGCACAGCACCTGGCAGGTGGGGAGCTACACGCAGATACCAGTAACTTCGGGGTTCGTGTGTGTTTTTATAGTGCATATATATGTATGTGTAGGGGAAGCCACACAGAGAAGAAGGGCTTCGACTCAGACGTGCTATGAACGAGAGTTGCCCTAAACAGTGGGCACGAAAGTAAGGGCATTTCAGGAATTTGGAACATCATCTGTAAAATCCAAGAACGACAAAATCTTCATGGACCCAGAAAATGGCAGGAAGTTCCAAGAGACTTAAATGCAGGGTGCAGGGGGGCACACGGTGGGACCGTGGCCAGAACATAAAATTCCTTACTGAGGAGCTTAAAAGGCAGGGGTCGGCTGGACCTGGCTAATATTTATTCTTGCCAGCAGACCTTTTGAGTTTTGTTCCTCTCCTCTCTCTGCTCAGCTGCACCCAAGCACCTTAATTTCCACATGAAATTCTTTTCACGCAAAAGAATTCTCAATGCAAAGAGTTCCTGTGAAACTCCACCTGTTCCTGGTGCTGCTGGGGGCACAAGGGTTCCTGGCAAAGGTGTGTGATAGCATCTGGAAAAAGCAGGCGGTTAATCTGGTCCAGCCAAGCAAACTTTTCCTGGGAGTCTGTTTCGGCCTTTTTCCCCCAAGGAACTCACAGTCTAGTGGAGAAAGCAAGGAAATACGTATGTGCCATGTGGCGCGGTGGGTCCATGATGAAAACAGAGAGTTAGCCCCAAGACAGCGGAGACCAGAGGAGGCGAGCGTCCCTTCACTGTGGGGAAAACAGGCCATGTGAGCTGAGTCCTGAGGATGGTTGTCAGGGACAAGATTTGGTGAAAGTAAGACGTTCAGTACCTTTAAGAGCTGGTCAGGAGACATGGGAACCTCTCACTTTGTGAATGGACACATAATTTGGCATGGCCTCCATGGAGGGCAATTTGCCCATATTTATTAAAACCTTTATCCACAAACTCCCATGAAATGATGAAACTTTTCTAGGGCTGTGTTAAGGAAACACTCGAATAAGTCCATGTTCAAGGAGGCTCCCTTCAGCCTTATCTGTCCTCATAGAACACCTGTGACCACTAAAGGGCCCTCTACAAAGAATAACGGAATAAATAGGAGTTGGCCTAGGCCATCAAAGGCAACATTCATTTTTAAATGAGATGTGTGCTGATTTGGAAAGAGCTCCAGAGGTATTATTGAGTAGAAAACCTAGATTTTAGAAGGCTGCATGGATATGTGCACACTCACCCAAAATAAGGCCTCACCCAGGACTCCGTGCAGGGGCAGTAAGCCGCAAGAATGGTGATGCAGGAGCATTGGTGTGATGGAAGGCAGATGTGGAGGGAGTCCTGGGAGGGTGGAGGGGGCACATCTGCCCAGAGAGGAGGCGATGGTGTTTGTTTTTCTCTGCACCAAGCCAGCCGTTGGGATGTAGAAAGGGAAACATTTCATTTCCCGGCAATCAGAGAAGCCTGTCTACTCCAACTCAAGGTGCATAGGTTTGAAGCTAACTGAGAACTTATCTACCGAGGTTGGCAAGGGAAGAGGAAGCCTCTCCACCAAGGCAGTATATTAATTAAATATGCGTTGAGCTCTGAAACAGGACGGAAGTTCTGTGGACCAGGCAGTGTGAGTCCAGGCAAAAGATGAGATCCATGGTCAGCTGAGGGGTGCATCCTGCTTCCTTGTGGTCTTTCAGCAAAAGCAGCCTCTCACTTTGCCAAGGCTACAATGAGGAGGTCCAGGTCAGAGCGTGAAAAGGAACACCAAAGGGATAATTACTCACCCTGAATGCATTCTCCAAAAGCAGGACTTTCCTAGCATGTTGGTCATCGTTGCAGGACAACTGGGAGTAGGTGTGAGAGGAAGAAGCACGTAGGCAATGTAATCAGACATGCAACAGAGGCCGCGACTTGTTGCGTGCTGCTCCCCTCACCCAGCAGCACAGATCCCAACCCCTGGACCTGGCTCTCCCTGATGCTCCCTCCCCTAAGGGCTAGACCCTGGCTAAGACTCTGAGTCCAGCCCCAGAGAGAAGTCGGGGAAAATGTGCAGAGCCTCACTGAAAGAGACTGGGGACAGTGTACCTCTTCGATAGTGATGAAATAGAATGTTTTGAACAGAAGTGGGCAGAAAATCCCAGTCCTGTGGCTAGAACCCAAATAGTGGAAATGGAGGAAAGACAGGATCTCCCAGGGGCGTGTAAGCGTGACAGGGACTCTGGCAGAGGCCATCTCTATTTCTAGGCTCCATCTGCTGGGGTCATTGTGAGTGCTGACATATTCTTATCCTGAGTGAGATGTACTTCTCATCTGGCACTTGGAGGCCCAATGGATAACAGCTATTATTGGCAATTTTCCTTTATCAAAAAGGACATCTAAGACTCACAGTCCAGGGCAGGCAGAGTCAGAGGCTGATGTCTTATCTGAAGCCCGATGGGGGGATGGCTCCCCAGATTGTGTGGTTGTTGGCAGGGTTCAGTTCCATGTGGACTGTTGACTGAGGACCTCAGCTTCTTGTGGCTGTTGACTGGAGTGTGTCCTCTGTTTCTTGACAAAGACCGCTCCCTACGACGGTTTGCTTCATCAAACCCAGTAAGAGAGAGCCAGTAGAGAGGGTCTGCTAACAAGATGCGAGTTACAGTGTATTGTAATGATGTATGGAAGTAATAACACATCCCCATGGCCAAATCCTGTTGATTAGAATCAAGTCCCTGGTCTTGGTCATGCTCAGTGTGTGGACATTACACAAGGGCATAGATATCAGGAGTTGGGGTGACCAGGAGCTGTCCTAGAGCCAGTCTGCCCAGCAGTTGTAATTGTTTTTCGATTCAAGGTAGTCACATACAATTTCTGTTTTCAACATTTATTAAATCAAATAAGGATGAAATTCATTTAAAGAAAAATATTGAATCCATGATAACAAGAATGTAAGTGGATATCCAGAAATGGCAGCGTGAGGTCCAGAGATTGAGAGATACTCAAGGTTATCAGGATGTGTGAATCACAGTGCTTTTTCATTCATTCACTCATTGGTTCATTCATTTTCTGCCTGTATTAGGGATCTCCAGAGAAATAGAACCAACAGGGGATGGGATAGTAGATAGATACATAGACAGTCGGACAGATAGATATTTAGATATAGAGACCGGTGGGGAGGGGGGAGATCTTTTATAGGAATTGGCTTATGGGATTACGAAGGTCAAAAATCCCCCCTCATCTGCCATCTGCAAGCTGGAGAACCAGAAAAGTGAGTGGTGTAATTTAGTCCAAGTCTGAAGAACTGAGAACCAGGGGAACTGGTGTTATAAGTCCCAGTCTTGACTGTGAAGGCTGGAGGACCAGGTCTGAGAGCAAAAGACAGACAAAATGAGCAGATTTGGCTTCCTCTGCCTTTCTTGTTCTATTCAGACCTTCCATAGATTGGGTGTTGCTCAACTGCATTGGTGAGGGCAGATCTTCTTTGCTCGGTCAATGCTCATCCTGCCCAGAAACACCCTCCCAGACACACCCAGAAATAACGCTTTATCCTCTGCCTGGGCATCCCTTAGTTCAGTCAAGGTGATGCATACATTAACTAAGCATCAGCATCACATCTGTCCATGGGTCTGTTCATCTGTTTACTCATGGAACAACATCAGTCCCGGTTCCATCTCTGCCCTGTCCTCTGGGGTTGCAGAGGTGGGACAGATGTGTTCTTGTCTTTCAAGGGATTTGGTTTTCAAGGGATATGTTTCTAAATCCTGGCTGCTCGTTAGAATCCCCTGGAGGGCTTTTAGATCATACCAATGGCCAGACACCATCTTAGACCATTTGAGTCGGAACCCCCTGTTGTGGGCGCCCAAGGACTTTGAATGTTCCTCCAGAGTTGGGGTCACTGGTGTGATGACTTTGTGGCTTTGGTCCATTTGCCATAGAACGGGCAGAGAAATTTTTGGAGATACTGTGAGCAAGCCCCACAGCCACAAACCAACCAGAGAGTGCTACTTGTTTCTTCTCCAGAGAATGGAGCTTCCAGGGAGGTGGTTGACTTAGAGGAAGGAACAGACCGAGCCCCGCACTGAGCTCCAGTCCCTGGTCTTCATCCTTGAGTTTCTCCCTGACTCCAGCTCTAGACCTGACCCATCAGTTCAGACTCCAGACCCCGCTCTTCCTCTACTTGACCCTTCCAGAGGCTGGAGATGGGTGATTCCATAGTACACGTGCGTTTTCTTGGTTGAGGTCTCGCCATGTCTAACTGGTTCTGCTTTGGGGGCAAGGGTTGGCATCGACATCTTCAGTGGGCAAGGCTAATAAACCTTTCCCACTTTGTCACCAGCTGGTGGCCAGAAGATGGAAACCTGCGTAGCATCAGATTAAACCTTCTTGCACCTCCCTTGTCCTCCTCTGGCCTCTTGGGGTGCAGGAAGTGGGTGTATATGTGAGTGAAAACGTGAATGTGCATATCCAAGAAGCCCATTCATTTATTCCTTGTTTATTAACCACCTATTACGTACCATGCTCTATGAAAGATAGACAGACAGCCTAAAGAATAAGACACAGTTCTGCCATCATGAGGCTTAATTCCAGCTGGGGAGGTTATCAGCCATCATGTGAACCATGTAAACAAAGTAGATAATTGTAGGTCTTGACCAATGTCAGAAAGTGCAGTGAGGAAAAAGCAGGAGTGAGATAGAAAGTGACTTGGGACTGGCATTATTTTTGGTAGAGTGATCAGGGGAAGCCTCTCTGACAGAGAACTTTTAAGTGCTACGTAGATGTCCCAGCCAGCATCACTGATGGACCAGACCAGTACCATCAGATAGAATGTTACGTGATCCTGGAATATACACTGTCTGCACCTCGAGGGCAGCAGCCACAGGCCTTTCATAGCTACGGAACACTGAGGACTTGCATCTTTAACTTTTTTTTTTAAGCCCAACGTAGGGCCCAAACTCATGACCCCGAGATCAAGACCTAAGCCGAAATCAAGAGTCGGACGCTTAACTGACTGAGCCACCCAGGTGTCCCCAACTTTATTTAGTTTTAATTAATTTCCACTGCAATAGCTACATGGGGCTGGCGGCTTCTGCACTGGACAGCTCAGCACCAGACGCTTAATCCAAGACCTGAATAGTGAGAAGAAGCCCGCTATGCAGGGACTTGGGGAAACAGGAAGAGAGAATGAGGACAGAGCCAATGCAGAAGGGCAGGGATCTGGAGTGCTGGGGATGGAGAGAGGGCCAGCAGTGCTAGGACCTTGAGCAAATGGGAATGAGTTCAGGGACATATCATATAGAGCCTTAGAGACCATAAAGAGGGGAGTAAGTTTTTTGTTTTTTTTTTTAATAGAATGAGAGTTGATCAAAACGATTTCAACAGAGGAAGGATATAACAACAAGGATAAAAATTATAGCTAAAATTTACATAGATTTATGAAGTGGGCTTTATGTTTCATTCCATGCATGATCCTCAGTAGGGTCGATGAAATGTTTTTGTTCTCACTGAAATCTCTGTTTGTAGATGGGGAAACTAAGGCACACAGAGGTTGAATGCTATGCAGTACAGTCTGCAAGGGGCAGAATTAGTATCCGAAGCTGGGCACTTGGTTCCAGAGTCCACTGTCGTCACCACTGTGCCATATTCCTTCCCTCTCGGCCAACATAAGCTTTGGAAAACTCACTCTCACTCAGTGTGGCTGAGAGGCCACACTGTGGGCTCCAGGAACACCGGAGGAATGATGGAAAGGAGAGCTTAAATTTTAAAATACGTTTTAGAAGCGGAGGCAACAGACAGGGCTCCCTAAGGAATTGGGCTGCTGAGGGATGAGTGAGGGGAGGAAGCAGCAGTGACGGCTCCTAGGTTTTGGGCTGAGCAACCGGGGTGGCAGGGTGGGGGTACCCTTTCCTGAGGGGAGGGAGTCTGGGTGGGGGGGCTGACCGGGCTGGTGGCAGATGCTGCCATATGACCTGCTAGGGTGGTCATTGGATGAAATTTGGTGCCTCCTTTCAGGCACATTTTCCTTCCTCCCTTCCTGTATTTTGCCTTTCCTCATTTCCACCTCCGCTCTCTTCTCCTCCTTCGTTCATTCCTTTCTTTGTCCCATCCTCCAGCAAACATTTACTGAGATCGGTTGGATTCTCGGCACTGTGTGAGATACAGGGACACAGCCCACACGAAAGCGCCAAATCACCCTTCTTTGGACCTTGTTCGCTTTTGGCGGACAGACTCTACAGGGTGGGAGAAAATAAACAAAAACGAGATAATTTCAGATAAAAAAAATAAGCCGGATGATGCGAACGAAAGAGGCTGGTGTGAAGGAGAGTACTTTGAGCTGGTGCCTGGGAAGGGGGTTATGCTCAGTGGGTGATGTCTGAGCCAAAACCTGAATAATGAGTCAGTTGTAGGAGCAGCGTGCGTGCGTGTGTGTGTGTGTGTGTGTGTGTGTGTGTGTGTCAGAGAGAGAGAGGGAGAAAGAGACCCTGCAGGGGACTGGTGTGCAGGAATGACTGATAGTGTAAGAATCTGCCCTTCTCATACTAGAATCAATGCATGTTTGTATATATCTTTTTTTAAATATTTTATTTATTTATTTATTTGGGAGAGAGACTGCATGAGCTGGGGGGAGGGGCAAAGGGAGGGGGAGAAGAAGGCTTCCTGCTGGGCAGGGAGCCGGATGTGGGGCTTGATCCCAGGACCCCAGATCATGACCTGAGCCAAAGGCAGATGCCTAACCAGCAGAGCCACTGGGCGCCCGGTTTGTGTATATCTCTCTAGGTGTATGCAGATCTTCTTTCCTATCTATCTGTCATTTCTCCATCTGCTATATGATCAGATTGATTGGTTTGACAATCTGTTTAGTATTTCATGCACCCCAAGCTGTGAAAGTTGGATCTAAATATAGGCACAGTGGGAAGCACTAATTAATTTATGATTGTACTTAACATCATTGAAGCTGGAGATCTTGATGTGGCGCTGCAACTTCAGAGGAGATATCTCAAGGACAACGTGGAAGGCTCTGACCGGGGTGCTTTGGAGAGGAGGCTCTCTGTCTTCCCATCCAGGCCCGGTGCAGGGCAAAGGGGGCTTCTGGGCTGCGTTCTTGCCACCAAGAGGACAAGTTGCCTTCAGCAACCTATCTTAGTCGCAAGCAAGTGCTTTGAGTGTTACCCCGCTAGCTGACCAGGTTCCTCGGATCAGTAGGAAGGAGCATGGATGTGTTATATGCAAAAGCCAAGTTCATTTTAAGGATGCATGCGAGGTAAACAGGAGGTGATCTCATCATCCACACGGGTCCTAGGTGGCATTCTCTGAGAATGTGTAATACACAGGCTTCATGCAGAATCAGCAGCAATTATCAGCACTTGTGTGGGTCTCTGGGTTGTAAGATCAAGCCCTGTGTCAGGCTCAGCGGGGAGTCGGCTTGGGATTCTCCTCCTTTGTCCCTCTCCCCCACTTGTGCTTGCTCTCTCAAATAAATAAATTCATTAAATAAACAAAAGGGCCCTAATCCCATTCATGAGAACCTCGCCCTCATTACTAACGGCCTCCCGAAGGCCACACCCCCAATACCGTGACACTGGCTGGTAGGGATAAGTGCATGAATTTGGGGGGGGGGGGGTCGGGGAATACAGACATTCATTTCTACAGCAGCCTCATAAAGCACCAGCCCTTTTAATCCTCATAAAACAGGCTCTGCGATGGGTCTTACTTATGATCTCCACTGTACAGTGAGGAATTTGAGGTCTTTCAGAGTCTTTTAGAGGCAGGACGGCAGAACCAGACTCCTGGAAGGCAGGTGGCAGGTGCGTCTGCTGCCAGCAGCTTGGGGGACATTCCCTTTGGGGACAGCACCGGGCTCAGGAGTCCCAGCCACAGACTGTCAATTAAGGGGTACTCTAGGCAAGCAGGTGATGATGGGACCTCCAAGGGCTCAGGTGAGAGTCTCGAGAAGCAGGTGGAACAAAGCAAGGGGTGGTCCCAGGAAAGGCAAGACTGGAATGAAAACCTGGCATACGGGTCCCCACCTTCACAGAGAGCAGCGTCTTGGTCACTCTGGGTTGCGGTGGCCCGCACGGCTAGAGGCCGCATAGGGGAGGCATAGCAAGGGGGGCTTGGATCGGCATCAGGATGCCGGTGAGAAGGAAGGAGGCTGGCAGCGTCCCAGAGGCAGGGCTGAGCCAACACACAGCTGAGAGTGCAGGGGGAGGCGGAGAGACTTGGCAGGCAGCCTTCCCGAGAGGACCTCTCTCCTGTCACCGTCTGTTAAAATCGCGAGCACAGGGCCTCAGTGCAGACATGCTGACACCTCCATAATCATCATTTAATTGTGGCACCTGCCCTTTGAAACGCTGAGCCCAAGGAAAGAAAATACAATAAAACAGCTGATGGAGGTTGGTATGTGAGGACCTGCAGTGGGGCGCTTTTGAATGTGTGTGAATAATGTGGCAGAGAGGGGCGCTCTGGGCGGAAACCCCAGGCAGG
Organism: Enhydra lutris kenyoni; assembly: GCF_002288905.1. Classification (NCBI taxonomy): domain Eukaryota; kingdom Metazoa; phylum Chordata; class Mammalia; order Carnivora; family Mustelidae; genus Enhydra; species Enhydra lutris. The sequence goes on from NW_019154174.1 coordinate 3,404,954, forward strand.
GGCAGGTGAAGTGTGCTCCAGAAGCTCACGGATTCAAAGTCAGGGAGCATCTCGTCTTAGAACCTCCGGGGCGAGATGGTCCAATAATAAAAGAGAGGGAGCTGGAGGGGCGGCTGTGAGGGAAGGGAGCCGGTGGAAGCCAAGGTTATAGGCAGACAATGGTTTAGACTTTAGAACCATGCCTCCGACCTGTGGGCGTGAGAGTTATTACAAAGGACTTCCCTGTCCCTATAGATGCCACACACGAAGTAGAAACCAGATCAATAAAAATCTCATAAACGCACACGCGCGCGTGCACGCCAAGCTGAATTCATTTTGAAGCATTGCTTTCTATCCTTATGTGTTCTCTAGATCAAACCATTTGAACAAGTTCACTTCCGTCCCATGGTGATCTCATGGGTGCCAAAGACGGGTGGTGGCGCTGGGAAAGTCAGGGACAACAGGGAGAAACAGAAGTGACGCCAACAGCTGGGCGTAAAATGAGGCGTGGCCTCCAAAAGTGGCCAGGGTCTGCCTGGCACTGCGGCTTCCCAAAGTGGTTGGGCACCTCAGGGTGGCAAAGAGAAAAAGAATTCTAGTAATTCACTGGGATATATGCCCAAAAGACCCGGTGGATGCTCTAAGAGTGGGTTGTATCAACGCCTCCTTGAGAGGTGGGTTTCGGTGGCTGCGTCATCATTTATGTAGGGGTGCATCTATTAGGCAACCTACGGTAGTCCTGCAGATAAAGACTTGGGGCAGGGCCTTTGTCTTATGCTGGCTCACCAAACAGATTTGTTCCGCACCCACTGAGTGCTACCTTCACTGGCAGCAAGAAGGGCTAGGTACCGATTCTTTCTACGAGGATGCCTGATACCTTTTCCTGTGAATGAATAGATGTTATTCCCATTGAAAAAAGATGGAACCGGGGATCAAAGACGAGTTTGCTCAGAGCAGGTGTGGTTTCGAGATGGAACCCCGAAGTTAAGCCCTTGGCCACCCCCCTTCCTTCAGGATGAGCATGCACTTTGCGAAGCTTCTGAAGGAGGTGAGGGGGGAGGGTTGGGGTTCAGCGGATCCTCCACCAGTGATTCCCAGCCCGAAACTCATGCACGTCTGAGTTCTCAGAGACAAGGACAGACCTCTTAAACTATTCTTACTATTTCAAAAAAATGCCCACTTCTTCGGGGCAAGATCTTGCTCTTGGTTTTATCTCCCGATTCTAGCACAGTGTCCGGCAACACACAAATGGAGAGTTTTCTTTTGTTTTTTGGCTAAAATTTGTTTCAATACGGTGATCTTGGCTTTTTTCGGTGAAGAAACACTAATTGTGTAAACTCTGATATAGGAAATAGTAAGTTTGTAATTACTTGGATAAGTTGGTTCCAAAACTCAGATCCAGGGAAGAGAAACATCTACAGGATAAGAGGTCAATATGGAAATCCAAGGGAAGGGCGCCTGGATGACTCAGTTGGTTAAGCAACTGCCTTCGGCTCAGGTCATGATCCCGGAGTCACAGGATCGAGTCCTGCATCAGGTTCCCAGCTCCATGGGGAATCTGCCTCTGCCTCTGACCGTCTCCCCTCTCATGCTCTCTCTCTGTCTCTCTCAAATAAATAAATAAAATCTTAAGAAAAAAATCCAAGGGAAGACCTTCAACCCTCTCTGATAGACTGGCATTTCTCCAGCCCCCGCAGAGGCAGTTGGGCACGCCTAGGACACACAGTCTTCTTCCGAGCTCCAGAGAAGTGCTGGGAGCCCTCAGTCTGCCAAGCCAGTTTCTCTTTGGGCTTGATCCAAAAACACGCATGGTGGGACCTTAATAATCCATGTGATCAACTCCCGTCTACTGAGGGAGTGAAAACACCATTGGGTTCATTAAAACACATATACACACAAACTAAAACACATATACACACAAACAAACAAAAAACTGTGGCATCCTCATCTCACTCATAGGGGAGACTGAGAACTCCCTCTGAAAGGCTGTGTGTCAGCCTACTGTCGAACTGGAAATGGCCAAAGGTTCTTCTTTTTTTCGGTTTGGGTTTGTCTTGTGTTGAGTCTCTGGCCCCAAAAGGACTTAGTGCATGTGGTGTCATTAACTTTTGATCTTTTGGGACAAGTGGCACCCCATGTGGGTTTGTCTTGTGTTGAGTCTCTGGCCCCAAAAGGACTTAGTGCATGTGGTGTCATTAACTTTTGATCTTTTGGGACAAGTGGCACCCCATGTGGTTCATGACACTCAGTCCCCGAAGGGAGTAAGGAGCATCTTTTCCCAAGTAATTCTCCTCTCAGAGTGGAACATGTTCTCCTATTCCCTTGCTTCCCCTTTCTGGTTCCTGGTGTCTATGGACATCCTAGACACTCGCCTTATTTATGTGTGATGATGTCATCAGAAACGTGTCCCATAGGACCGTGGGCTGCCTTACAAAATATGTCACAGGTGGCTCTGAATAATGACCAGTAGAGGACTTCTGTTCAGACTCGTCATATGGGTTTCAAGTCCAGTTTAATTTGTATTAGAATAAAAACCTTTCTTGAAACCCAAGGATCAAGGGACGTTTGGTGGTGGTGATTGGCGTCAGGGTGTGAGCGTAGCAATGAATTCCCTGCCTTTTCTTCCAGATGAGTCTCCCAGGGCAAAAACCAAACACAGGATAATTTCTCCATAGGTCACTGTAATTCGTCAATTATTAATATATCGTCCATCCCCATCTGCTTTGAGTCCCATAATCGCAGTCCCAAGGCCCTCAAGTTTAGCAAATGGCCCCAGTCTTGTGACGTCGGGAATATCAAAGCCATTAGGATGAAGTTCCTAAATATTGCTTTCCCTGATCCTACCCATGTCCCACCACCTCTTAAGATCTTATCAACTGTTATGCTGGCATTCTCTCTGGGTAAGAATGCCTACTGGACCTTCATTTCGCCACTCGAGGTTGATATCCTATCCCCTGCTCCAGGCTCTAGCTCCACACTGGACCGTCCTCTCCTTATCGTATTTAAGAGTGGTGAGGACCACAGGCTCTGCTGGGTTTCAGATCCCAACCCTGCCACAGAGGAGCTGTGTGATCTTGGTGAAGGCACAGAACTTTTCTGGGCCTCAGTTGGTTCATTAAGAACATGGGGAATAAGGGGTATCTCCCCTCTCTTCCTGCTTCAGTATTGCTTATGCTCTTATTGCCTCCCTGACAAAAGACCATCCTGAACCTTCTAATCCTAGAATAGCTGCACCTGCCTGGCCCAAACTTGAAAACAACAAAAATGCCTAAGACCTGGGTTTGCTCCCCCCACCCCCAACAATGTGGCCATGTGTCATTTAAAACTTTCCCCATTTTTTTTTTCCTGGTTACTTAAATTCTTTGTGTATCTTCAAACCCCAAACCCCCCTTCCTTCTTCTCTTTCTCCTCCTTCCTCCCTCCTTCCTTCCTTCTTGTCTTTATTTCTGCCCTCCCTTCTGATCTCCTGCATTCCTTGCTACTTCTCTTCCTCCTCCCTTCCTCTCTTCCGCCCACACCTTCCTGTCTCCTCCTCCCCAACCCCTGTGGGCCTGCGGGAATGCGGCCAAGACTTGGTGGGTTTCTCTTGGTTTGGAAGGAGACATCTGCCTACAACCGAGATGTCCCACCTGAACAACAGACCAAACTTGGGCTATCGAGACCTTTCCTTCAAAGAACTTCCCATCAGTCCACGGAGGGCAGGTCCCAGGCCGGCTTAGTCATCAGTGTATACCCATCACCTAGTGCATAACAAGCACCAATAAATACCCGATAGGATTAACGAGAGGACTGATACTGACATAGCCCTTTTTCATGGTCAGGTCCAGAGAGAAAATCCCTGTCCTAAATTCATTCAGCAAGCTAGTTGGTAAGTCTGAGCTGTAACTCAACATCCCTTTCTGGGCTTCAACTTGGCTGAAAGGCGTATAGCCCCAGGGCAGCCTGCTTTTCTTGGGTCTTTATTTAAGACTGGTAGTTTCCACGTGGTTTGAATATCCGCTTTCCGAGATTTCCAGGATTCCTGAATCCGGGCTTAAAAAGCACAGTGGACTTGCCAAGAGAACTGGGCAGTGCATAGTCTTGCCTGTGTGTCCTTGGACAGGGTTCACGGTCACCCCGGCTCTCCAGGTCCACACCTCTCTAGCGGGCTCCGTGAATCCTATAGTGTTTGTGAGTTTTAAGCAGGAGAACGTGGGGAAGCACCTGGTTTGGGGCTTGGCAAGCAGTGGGAGTTCGATTGACTTCCTAAGTGAGTTCTTCCCTCAATGCGGAGGAAGTAGCCCTACCTTATGCCCTTGCTCTAACCACCGTTCTCTTGGGTTACAGTTCATCAGGAGGGCTCAGAAAATATTGCTAATTTATACACCATTTGTTCCCCAGGAAAATGCATTTGGGAAAATGGGAGCTGCCCACATACCTCCAATTCAGGCAAGCCAAAGGCAAGCTTTGCCACTGACCCTTCCAGAGAGAATGGGCACTTTATATCTAACACGGGTGATTGCTTTCTCCCTCGGCGTTCATGATGGTATCCATTTGCTTCAATTGAGGAGTCCCCAGAGAGAGATATCGCAAATTGAACGATGTAGCTTGATCTGGCAAGAATTTCTGGGGATTCTGGCCTGGGTTTCTGTAACTCCCAGTGGTAAGTCAGTGACAGCCCATCTTTACAACATAACATAACGAGGCTCAGTTTAACATTCAGCTTTGCCACCCAAGTGACCTTGGGCCAGTCCCGTAACCTTGCCTAGTCTCTCTAGTTGCGTTCAACATTGTCAGGCAACTGCAAGGAGGTCAGGCTCTCTGTGGTGCAAGACAGATCTGGGATGGAATTTCAACGCCACTTTTGTGACTTTGGGCAAACAAATCCATTTCACTGGGCCTCAGTTTCTGGATCTCTAGAATGGGAAGAACAGGAGCGTCGTCTTAAGAGAGGTGTTGAAATGTTCACAGCTAACGTGTTGAGAACCTTCTCCATATAAGGGACTCTGTTCGATATTAACTTACTTCATCTTCACAAAATCCCTCTGAGATGGATCTCAGTAGTGCGATGCCTGTTTTCCAGATGACGAGACTGAGACGCAGATCACCCGGGTTAAGTCATTCACCCAGGGTCACACAGCTAATAAGTAAGTGGATCCAGACTCGGAGAGTCTGGAGTCTGTGTGCTTAACCAGTGAGGCTGGAGAGTCCAGTGACTTGAAAGTGCTTAGAGAAGTGGGTCCGGCATCAGACTTTGGCTTCAGACCACAAAGCACACCCGGGAGCGAGCCCTCCATGACTGGTATGTGGTAACTTTGGTTAGCGGTGTCTCTGGAGAGGTCCCCAGGCGCTGACCTGCGGTCACACCGGGCTTGTGCTCTGCAAAGCAGCCCCCGCCTCCAGCAAGAGTGGGGTGGGGAGGGCGAGCACGTTGGATGGTGGCTTATAAACACTGGGGGCTCTGAGAGCAGATGTGTGATCTCGCAGAACGCTTCTCGCTTTAGGACTGTGTGTTGACGTTGATGTCACGGCTGCTCTGAGCACCCCAGATACTGTTAACGAGCTGTTCCAAGCCCAGATGCGGTGTTTTCTCACCATATGGTCCACACGGCAGTGCATGGTCTTTCAGGCAAGGATGGCACAGAACGCACTCACGCTGAGCCCTCCACGCGTGGAAAACCTACTTAGAGGGGCCATGCCCTCTGAGCTGTGCCCCAGTGCTCCTCACATCCAGGGATCAGGCTTTCCTGATCCATTCATGGATTCATCCGTGGACCCCAGACAGGGAGGGCGCAGCTGCCGTATGTGGCGGGCCCTGGGTTAGACCTGAGGGATATGGGGATGAACAGAACGTTGTCTGCAGCTTTGAGGGACTGAGACTTAGCCGTGAAGGGCTGGGGGACAAATCCTGTTATGACGGTGTGCTAAGGTCTATGACACAGGTAGTTAGCAAGGACTACAGGAATGAAAAGGAATTTGGGAAGGAAGGAAGGAAGGACGAACGGATGGACGGACTATAACTGGTGTGGAATCCGTTTTGGGAAGGGGGATGGCTACTCCCCGGAGCCAGAACAGATTGCTCATACCATCAATGAGATGGTCTCACCGTGTGTGCCCCAGTGCTAGACACCTCTGCTCCCCTCTGCCTTCCCCAGCACCCCCCTCTCACTCCCTTTTGCACTGAGCACTGAGGGGGGCACACACTGGCCATCTCCTCCGAGATGCTTCAGGTAGAGATTAGCGGTCCCTTACATGTCTTGACAGACTGTAGCAATTAGCCAGAGTGAAGGAGATGAATGTGAAAGGTGCCCATCATAAAGACCAACGCTGGTCTGAGAGGTCTGAGAAGAGAAGTGAACGGCAGAGAACAAATGAGAAGAAAAATCTAGCAGCTGCTGTGGCACTAAAGGAAAAAAAAAAAAAACAAAAAAAAACATGAAATAAACAACCGTGTGTGTGAAACTGAAAAATCTGGATAGGGCCCTGTAAAAGCACCTATCTTCAGGTAATTCTGGCATCAGTATTTGCTTAATATTTTCATAATGCGGCATGAGTTTCATACTAAGAGACTGTATCTCTCCAGCTGAAACAGAAGTGGGACATGAGCATGTTCCTTGAACTCGGGCTGAATTCGTCCGTCAGCAGCCTCCAGGTCAGGAAGTGTGGTTGGTGATACGGGCGTGAACGAGAACACCCCTTATCCCTCGACCCGTTCTTTCTTCCGGTTGTTCAGTTTTGTGCCATGTGGTCAAATAGGAGTATTTTTTCCTTGTTTTTCTCTGAGCATTGCCATGCCGAAGGTCTTGTAGACCCGGTGTAGGTTTTAGAGACTCTGGCGTTCACCGGGTACTCTGCTAAGTGGTTTACCTGTACTACAGCATCTGATCTTCGTGATAATCCCAGAAGGGAGGGACTCGGCTTACCCCTGTTTTTTTTGAGATGAGAAACCTAGGGCTCCTTGTGGGGTAAGGACGCGTCCTAGAGGGCTTCCAGACTTCAGAGTAAATTCAGATTGTGTCAACTTTCTGTGGCGGGGGTAGTCAGGAAGTCTTCAGTCCTGCACATCTGACCCCGAAAGGCTCTGCATTCCTGAGCCCTGCCCCTCCAAATGAGACGGTTCAAATCTGGTGAGAGCCAAACAGGCACACAGAGATGCTCAGACCACTTGGGAGAGTATGTGAGTCCAAGATGGGCATGACTATGGCTGGGGCGATCGCTTTGATTGGAAGACTTCTGGCCGTCCAGCCATTACACGACAACCACAGCCGACTCTCTGTGAAGCTCTCTACCAGGCAGATTCCTCTCGCCTAATAAGAGTGCTTGCCAAGAAGGCTCAAAACCCAGTAGAAATTAATTATTGCCAGAGCATGTGAATTAGAGATAGAAGAAAAGTCATTCTTTCTCCACACACGCGATAGTAAATAAATTTAATTATGGTGGGGGAAGCTAAGGGATCTTCGTCTGTATTAAGTTTTATTAGCTGAGACATTTAAAAGCATGTCATCACAACAAAGGGTCTTGTGTAATCCTAAATGGACCACTTTGGTGCAGGGCTCAGAAGTGCACAGATTTAATGGAGCACATGGTGGCAGATGGCCGCTGTAGCAACAGGTACCACACGTTTATCGGCAATTAACTTCGGTCTACCTATGCCTGTAGCAAGATGACTGTATCCTAGGATCCCCAGCCTCTTTTATCACTGATAGGCCTGCCACATTGGGACTGGGGGGCAACAGCATCAAAATCCCTTTAATGACTTGAGGCTCCCAGACGGGACCGAGGCCACTTTGAAGGGGACACAGATGGAGGGGTAGGTGTGGGGATGCATGCTGGGGAAGGACACCGAGAGACGTGGTGTGGGATCGGCCACAGGCACCCTGGGCAAACTCGGGAGGAGCTGTTACAGAACGTGGACCGGATCTGGGCCAAAAAAAACGAGTGACACACGGAGACCTTAGAGGACCAGAGGTTTATTTCACACTAGCGGGTCCAGAAGAGCGTAATCTCTCGGTCTGAGCCCCGAGCACAGGCAAGGGGGGTATTTGATACATGTTTCCTTCCCTGACGGCTGGGCCGCTGAGGCCAGGGGAAGTCTGCAACGGTCCTGGGGCCGGGACTGGGATTCCCCTGCTGGATGGGCCAGCCGCCTCAGAACACAGATTTTCCTTTTCACTCCCCGCTTTGATGCCGCTTTAAACACCTGGTTGAGAGGGCGTCATCTATATTGTTTACGGGGCGGTAGGGCGTGAGGAGCAACGGGAGTCTGACCTTGGCAGTTTGCGCAGCGATGAACCTGGTGAGGGCATTGGGAACACAAGGACCAAATGCCGCTGTGAGGAGGAGCGGGAGGAGGGGGCCGGACCATTCCGCAGAGTCGCCTGCTGGAGTGCCTCCCTTCCCGGGATCTACTCCTTCCTGCACCTGGGTCGGAGTTTCGGGGACCACCCCCGCCTCATGCGCACAGAAACCACATTTCTCCTGCAGGAGGAGGCCGGGCGCCCCTGCGCGGTTGGAGGACCCCTGAGGCCGGCGGAGCGAGCTCCGCTGCGGCCCGGGCTGAGCGAGGCCGGGAATCGCCCTGAGCTGTTGAGCCGCCCCTGGTACGGAACCCCGACGTTTCCCGGCCGGTGGCGCCCAGGCCGGCTCCCGACACGGCCGGCAGGCGCACGAGAAGGGGAATGGCCGTGGGGGAGCGTCGGGGCGGCCAGAGGTTTCCAGAGACGTGGAGTGTGGCTCCGGGGAGGACTGAGCGATCCGGCAGGAGACGGACAGGCGAGCGCGATGGATTGGGTGGGGTGTCCGCCCCCCGCCGCCGGGGCAGGCAGGCTGAAGGCGGCGAGGAGGAGGAACGACACACCCGGGAGCAGAAGACCGGGCCTGGCCGGGGTCGGCAAAACCGTAGTGAAATGCGCTTAGGAGTAGACCGTGGACGGCCAGCAAAAGTGGGGGCCACGACCGTAGTTGGAGGGCGCCATGGTGGCTCGTCCGACACCTGGGGACAAGTAAGGGCAGGAAACACCCTAGGGTCACCCGATCAACAACAACATGGCAAGTCTCTGGGGGAAAGCCCCGCCAGAAGGGGCGGCAGTGTACAGTCCGACCCCAGGAGGTGGAAACCCGGGACCAGGCGCGCAGGTGTCCGTCCGCCGGTGGGGTCTCGCCAGGGGCGAAGCCGCAGCGGGTCTGGGGGGTCTGGCCAGACCTTCCAGTGGTGTGGCTTCTCGTCCGTGTGATGGGCTTTTCCACTCTGGAGTGGTGGACCCCGGGGATGACACCAGAGACCTTAAAGGCAGAAGGTGTGGTTAGAACCACAGAGTGAGGCGCTGTCCACTGTGGTCGGAGGGGGTCCCTTTTCGCGTCTCTGACCCGGACTGAGTCTCCGGCCTGGAAGGGGGTGCACTGGGACACTAAGATTGGGGCATCTCAGTGGTGCACCGTTGTCATTTATTTGGGGTGGCCCCAGGACCTGAAGTTGTCTTTTTCTCTTTATCCCCAATCTGATGTGACTTTTCTGGAAGGTGCCCCAGATACGGGGGAGGCTGTCCACACACGAGTTTGGAAGTAGAGTAACCGAGTGTCCCAGGGTGCCGCGGGCCCGCAGGAGGCCAGGCAGAGACCGGCCATGGGATCCTGCAGGATTGCTAACGTCCTCTGGAAGTCAGACAGCCCCGAGGAGCTTCTGTTCTCTTCTTTGTTCGGATAGCTTTTCCTGCAGCGGTAAGGAGGCCCCTCTCCCTGTACACGGCCCCCTGGACAGGCCCAGGAGCAAAGGCGTGGTGGGCGTCAGTGTGGACGCTGACCCGCTGGCCTTCACTGCGGGGGCGGGCTCAGAGGAAGGCGCGGAGTGCAGCCCGCTGTGCTGACCGTCCAGCTGCGAATGCCTTCACCTCTAGGACGTCCGTGGTCGTGGTCACGGCACAGCCCGCTTCTTGGGCACCTTGCTGTGAGCAACTGCCGCCGTCGCTGAACTGCGTGAGCTCTGGAATCTTCACGGCTCGATCCCATGATCTGGACGCTCGCGTAGACTTCACCAGTTACTCGGAGCAGTTGTGCTCTGGTCCACCCCCCTCTTCCGTGGGGAGAAAGGTTGCTGGGTTTAATGTCCTCACTGACTCAAGGGTGACCCGTGGGTTCTCGCAGAGGAGCCCTTGGTACTGTGCAGGCCGAGAGCTGGGCAGGAAGCGGTGCCCCTGTGTTCGTGAGGGTCCAACTGCAGGAGGGAGGTTGAGGTTAAGTTCTTCCCCCAGGCGAGCTTGTCTGCCTCCCGAGTAGGCCTGTGGCTGCTAGCGCCCTGTGGCACGGGGGCCATCGTGCCGCTGCGGGGTCCAGTCGGTTTCACAGATACGTAACTGGCCGGCGTCAGGGCCCAGCAGTCTGGTTGAGTAAGCACGCGCTGCTTTATCATGTGCAAAGAGATTGGAGGATTTTTGGATGTTTGGGAGGCCCAGGGCTGGAGCCCGCCCCAGGACAGCCTTCATCTCTGTGAGGGCAGCTTCTACTTTCTCATTCCGGGCAGGGGGTTCTCGATTTAGTCCCCCTAAGAGATTATAGACAGGTCCTGCTATTGCTGAGAACCCCAGAATCCAGATGTGGCACAGTCCTGTAGCCCCGCAGGAATTCTCGTAGGCCCCTTTTCTTCTGTGGCTGTGGCAAGGAGATGATGACTTTTTTCTCTCTTGACCTAGGTTTTTCCCCCACTTGGGTAAGGAGGAAACCAAGATAATGGACCTGTTGGTGGCAGATTAGTGTCTTCTTCCATGAGTCTCAGTATCCCGAGTCTGACAGGAGCTCTCAGAGGGCCTTTGCACCTTTTATGCTGTCTTCTTGTGTGTCACTGGCGAGGAGGAGGTCGTCCACATCCTGGAGGAGGTGCATGGATTTGGGGCCGCTGGGTGCAGGGAGACAGCTACCTTGTTGATGGCCCGCAGGTCTTGGGCTGGTCGATGTCCCCTCCTGGCTTCATAACTGGCATAACGGGGGTATTCCTGGCCGACTGGCACTCGATCGGGGTACCTGCTCCTTTAAGTCTGGCCAGATGTCCTTGAATGCCAGACTTAGCTTTTGGTCAGAAGGGGTATTGCCTTTGCCTCTGGGGTAGGGCCCCCGGGATCAGTTAGCAATGACAGGGGCCGATTCTGGGCGAGTCCAGGTGTGTTGTCACTGTAGGTGAACCCGAACTCGTGCAGCCACTTGGCTGGGCCTGGGCGCGGAGTAGCCTCCGTTTTTTCTTGGTGTGGTAATCGCTAGTACCAGAGACCCTGTCTCCTTGTGCCCTGGGTTTAATCGGAGGCTGGTGTGCCCAGTGGGCTCAAACTTTATCTGAGCCCCAAGCCTGGAGAGTTTATCTCAGCCCAGGAGGAGGGTGGGCAGTCAGGTAGATAATGGAATTCAGGTCGGACCTTGTGGCCCCCGAATTTACACTGACGAGCCTGGCCCAAGGGCTGTTGTATCACCCACGTTCCCAGTGGCCCCAAGGATGGTTGCAGTCCTTTTGCTGAAAGGGGCCACTGGGGAGGTGACAACAGAGTGCTCGGCCCCCGTATGAACCGTGAAAGTCACTGGTTGGCCCCCTATTTTTATTCTGACCGTGGGCTGACAGGGGCTGAGAACAGGGAGGCTCAGTTCCCCCTCAGTCTTCCCCAAGGCCTATAAGGTCCCCTTGTCTTTACCAGAGAGGCACATTGATCCCTGGCAAAAGGGGGGGGTCTGGCTTTTCCCCCTTTCAGTGGTTGGGGCCTCTCCGCCTTACAGACCTGCCAACGGGGCCACTCTGAAATCCCTTTCCCAGAGTGAACAGGTGGGCTCATGTGTCCAGCTGAGGGGGTCAGTGGTGGAGAAAGGTTGATGATACAGCATGGAATGGTCGGGCTGGACTGTCCTGTCTTTACTGTGCCTCTCAGGGTCTCGCTTCTCTTGTACCAGCATTTGGAGGGTGCTTGGCCCGGCTGCTAGTCCCAGAAAAAGTGGACCCTCTGGGCCTGGGGCGTAGGGAGACCAATGGCAATGGAGTGTCTGGAACTGGAGGGGGCCCCGTGTAGAAAGCCTTCGGGGTGCGTACGGACGGGGCAGGACCCGTTTGGCCTGGGGATCTCCGGCTAGGATCTGTGGAGACGGGGACCTCTGTCAGTCTCTCTGGGCCGCTTGGATGAGGCCGTTAAGACCCGGGCCTGTCCCTGCCCTGTTGCAAGCACATCGCACCCAGGGGGGAGGGTCTGGGCAATTCCTAGCCAGGGGTCAATGGGCACAAACTGCTCGGGGTGTCCTGGTTCTCCTCTTACAACTTGTCACACCCGACGAACCGTTGGGACATCCAGTGTCCCTTCTGAAGGCCAGCCGACATTAAAGGTGACCCTTCTAACTCACGTAGGGTTCTCAGTTTGCTGGATGCATCTTAACTGCATAGTCTTCTGAAAACCCCTTCCTGAAATGTTGACCATACAGTCTAGGACCCTAGGTTTCTCTGCCCTGATCCCATCGTGATGTCCTGGTATGTGGTGGCGCAGAGACAGAGGGTGGCTGCCCCTGCTGAGGACAGACCGGTCAGATGCCTGCCTGTCTGCCCTCCTTGGGGGCCTCTTGGCCATAGCGAGTCCGTAGAAACTGCAGACTGGCACCCCAAAGGGCTCGCCATAAACCCTGTGAGGTCACCAGGGAAACAGGCCGGGGCCCACTCAGACTCCGTAGTCTCAAGACCGTGGAGCCACAGAATCAGCCCCTCTGACAATCCGGGTCATACTGCACGTTCCCTCACGCAGTCACACCGAAGTTATTACAGTCCCCACCCCCACCCACTCCCCGGGGGGGCCGTGACCTGTGGAATTCCTTTCAGAAGTTCCTTTCTGTCCTCCCTTTTGGGGATTTCTGACCTGAGGGACCTCCTTCCCTGGGAAGTCCTGCCTGTGAGACCTTGGAGGTCTCCTGGAGGTGATCAGTCTCCCCTCCCACCCGGATGCGTGGGCCTGACCGGTCCTGGGGCCCCAGGCCTTACTGGAATCGGACGTCGGGACCAGGTCCTCCCCTGCCAAGTCTCCTTGAGTCCACTGGAAACAGTGGATCGGGGCCCGTCCGAGGCGACCAGGTGGGAGACTCCCGAAGATAAGACAGGCCATGCCTTTTCCATTACGACCCCTCGTTCCATCATTGTCATTGACCCCAAACCAGTGGCAACAATGGGCCAGTGCAGTTGGATTTCCCAGTCAGGGAGCCAAATGTTACGGAACGCGGACCTGATCCGGGCCAAAAAACCGGAGCGGCCTTGGAGACCTTGGAAGACCGGAGGTTTATTTCATGCTCGCGGGCCCAGAAGAGAGTAATCTCTCAGGGTCTGAGCCCCGAGCACCGGCAGGGGGGGTATCGTGTACATTTTTACTTCCATCTCTGCTACTCTTGTGGCCGCGGCCAGCAGGGCAGGGGAAAGTCTGCAGTGGCCCTGGGGCCGGGACTGGGATTCCCCTGCTGGATCGGTCGGTCGGCCACCTCAGAACACAGATTTTCCTTATCAGAGCAAGGCCAAGAAGAATCCATTTCTAGAACCAGACCCAGGCTAGATGCGTTCACACTGTATGTCGTTTTTGTTCTGAACTTGCTTTAGGATTTTACAGAGGAGAATAGGGGGACGTGATTGAACTTGTTCGGGTCATGAAGCTTGTCTGGTTCCTGTCTCTGGGCTTCTTTCCTTCACTTGCACAGCGATGGCCTTTGGACCAGGTCAAGGCTCAGCATATGTTTTCCTAAAGGGCCAGCGAGTAAATACACTTGCTTCTGTGTGTCTTCAAGCCCCTGTTGCCGCTACTCAGCTGTGCTGTTGTCACACAGAAGCGACCAGGGACAGTATATCAAAGAAGGAGTGTGGCTGTGTTCCAGGGAAGGTTTATTTATGGGCATGGAAATTTGAATTTCTTATAATTTTCATGCATCACAAAATGTTATTATTATGTTGGGTTTTTTTCCCATCCGTTTAGAGATTAAAAATCAGTCTTAGCGGCAAGCCATACCAAAAGAAAAAAAAGAGAGAGAGAGAGGCAGGGAGTAGTTGGCCAACCCCTGGTCTAGATAATCTTTGAGTTCTTGGGGCTCTCAAACATTGTCCAGAAGCCGCTACGACAGTAGTAATACCCTTGACTTATTAAGCTCTTGCACGTGCCCAATTCTGTGCTAAATGCTTTACAAGTGTTATCTCCCTTAATCCTCATTCTACAGTGTGAAGTAAGTACCATCATTCCCCTGCTTCAGAGAGGACACCAAACTAATACATGGGGGAATTAAGAGTATATTTCGGTTGAATGTAACTAGAAAGAGACAGGGCAGCAGGGCAGCAATCGAAACCCAGGTGTACGAGGTTCCCAAGAATGAAGGCGGAAGCCTTCTGCTGCCTTTCCTGATAATACCATAATCAGAGCCTTAGTGGGACATAGAGTTAGAAAGAATCCTTGGGATTTATCACTGAATTTTCTTTTGTAGCTGCCCACGAGGCTCTTTCTGTCCCACATTGTGCGTGAACAGTTAAAGCAGTTCTGGATAGGAATGACCACTCTCTTTCCTTTCCCTCCCTCTTCCAGAAATGTGATGCCTAAGACTCTGGACGGGCAGGTAACCATGGAGAAGACACCGAGTTACTTTGTGACCAACGAGGCCCCCAAGCGCATCCACGCCATGGCCAAGGACATCAAACTGATCGTGGTGGTGAGGAACCCCGTGACCAGGGCCATCTCGGACTACACCCAGACGCTGTCAAAGAAACCCGAGATCCCCACCTTCGAGGTGCTAGCCTTCAAAAACCGGACCCTAGGGCTAATCGACGCCTCCTGGAGTGCCATTCGGATAGGGATCTACGCTCTGCACCTGGAAAACTGGCTCCAGTATTTCCCGCTCTCCCAAATCCTCTTTGTCAGCGGAGAGCGACTCATAGTGGACCCTGCTGGGGAGATGGCCAAAGTCCAGGATTTTCTAGGCCTCAAGCGTGTCGTGACTGAAAAACATTTCTATTTCAACAAAACCAAGGGGTTCCCTTGTCTAAAGAAGCCAGAGGACAGCAGTGCCCCAAGATGCTTAGGCAAGAGCAAAGGTCGGACTCATCCACGCATCGACCCCGATGTGATCCACAGACTGCAGAAATTCTACAAACCCTTCAACATGATGTTTTACCAAATGACTGGTCAAGATTTCCAGTGGGAACGGGAAGAGGGTGACAAATGAGGTTAGAGAAGCAGAGGGAAGGCTAGCTAGTAGTCAAGGAGGCTTCTTCCCTGAGTCCTGAAATCCCCCTGCTGGGGTCTGTAGCCTCAGCCTCACTGGAGTGCCAAGTAGATCCCCGCCCCCTTTGGCCACCCAGGATCACTTCCAATGCTATAGGCTTAGGCAAAGGGATGGATCCCATGGCATCCTCGTGGAGGCACTAGGGCAGCGGCATCTGGTTGACCAGATGGCCACCAGGAGCCATGGTTAATTCTTGTCTTCTGCTAATTCTGAAGACAGGTTAAGTAGCCGTGAAGGTCAGAGACCATGCCGGGAATGTTTCTTTAAGTGATTAAAAAAAGAAAGAAAGAAAAGAGGAAGGAAGGTCTACTTTGGCCACTGTAGGAGCCCAAGTCCTAGCCCTGCCTTTGGCACAGCCCTCTTCTGCACAAACCTTCGCTTTGGCCTCTCTCCAGAATGCTACTTGTGGCTGAGTGCTCCAGGACTCCTAGGGAGCAAGGTCCTTTTTCTCTGAGGTGTCTCTAGCCTCCTCCTTCAAGGTCTCATCCCACAACCCTTTGACATCCCTCCTCCTCCCCTTATGAAGGCAGAGGCATGCACGGTCCTCACCAGAAAACAAAACAAAAAACACAAAGATAAAAGCTGACACCCTTAGAAGCCTTCTTTCCAAGAGCCCTCCAAGGAGGGTCCTGGGCTGTGGTGAAGCTTGGCATAGGCCCTCATGATAGAATCAGGCCTACGTGCCTGTCCTTGGGGCCACGTGATTGCCTTTGAGTTCTGAGCCCTGTGGTTGGTAGAGATAAATGTTATTTCTGGGGGTGAAAATGAAGAACAGATCTTTCGATGGGAGGTCTCCATCTGTGACGACCCTCAACACCACAGCTCCGAGGAAGGCTCTTGGGGTGGGCTCTGTCCCTTGTGGTCCTGAGAGGCGCAAGGACCAGAGAGTTGGCATGTCTTCCGTTATGGGCAATCCTGAGCAACACAACCAACAGGGGATCTTGTTTGTCCCGCCGTGTCCCCCTCATGGTCATCTGATGCTTCCCTTACTCTCTTCAGAGATGGCACAATGGGGCAGTGACAGTGTCGACCCCATCCATGGCCGGTGTTCACATCCAGCCTGCAGATGCGGGGGAGGGCAAGGGCTGTCTGCGGACACCCCCATTAAGGGCTGCTGAACCAAGTGTCCCTTCCCATTACTTTGATTTGATTAAAAGGCCGCCTTTGACACCAAGCGCTTGTTCACAGATCTCCAAAACCAGGAACTGTTCTAGTAAATTTGGAAATATGTATGAGTGGGGGGAGCTAAGTCTGTTCACCTGTTATTAAACTCATTTTCTCCCGCTAAATGAAAACTGTGTTGTTATAAAGCTTAATGCAAACCTGACTGATGGGCTTTGATGGTGTGTTTGTATTGGTCACCTCCGACCCCCGCCCCACCCTCACATTCTGGGATGATCCCTTCTCCTCCCCTGGTGGCCAGAAAGCCCCAGATTAGAGAATCTTCCAGGGGATTCTATCTGCACGGCCAGATAATTCTCCAAACAGCACAAAGGAAGTGACTCTAAGGAGTGCAGCTTTCTCTTAACTAATCCCAGCAAGTGGTGGACGGGTACACTAGACTCAGAAACAACCTTCCAGATAATTTTTTGTCAGTTAAGAAAGTGGTCTTTGAACCGAAGGCAACGAATATGCCTTCACCACCAAAGCAAAAGAAGACACAGATACACACACAGGCACACACGAACCCATCTCTTCTGAAGGAAGACCGGACATGCTGGTTCAGAACAGAGTTCTGTGGGCTGATGTGGGCCTTGTTGTGTGAGCAAAGGGTGGGCCTCCTTCCCCTCAGGGGAAGCTGTGGGGTTTCTCAGACTACAGCTTCCTGACCATCACTCCTGACCACACTTCTTGTGGAATCAAGAGCTCCGGGATGGAGCTGAGGCACCTATCCTTTCAGAAATATTCTTATGGGAGCTGGGATTGAGAACAGCTAGAAGCAGGTCTTGTTGTTTCTTTCTTTGCCCTGGCATTCTCGGTCTTGCCCTCCTTGTGTGCCTTTGTGGGGATTACTCCCAAGAGAAGTGGCCCCCAGAGTGTCACGGCTTCCTGGGACAAACATGGTCTCTTTTTTTGTGGGGGCAGAGTTCAGTGGGAACTAGGTAAGGGGTGATCTCACAACATAGTCAAAGAAGCATCTGGTTCTAAGAAGGCTTTAAAGATATTTTTCCACCAGCTAAGAAGGACCATTACACCAGCCTAGCCTTACCCTCATCTCTTCTAACCCGGGTGGACGCACACTGACTCAGCCCCTCAATTACACTCACTTTGCGCTTCCCATCTCCCTGGCTGTCTCCATCCCCATAAACCCAGAACATCAACACCTTAAGTGCTGTTTAAAAAGAAGCCTAGTAATTACGGGTCTTCAAGTAAATATGAGAAGCAAATCCATTTTTAATAGGGTGAGCGGACTTAATAGGCCATGCTCCCCTGGAAAATAAAACGGGGAACCTCCCCGCTCCCCTTAAAGTATATAAAATCTCGCATCTAGCAGCAGGCTTAAATTCTCCAGAGAAATCAGGCAGAGGCCGAAGCCTCGAGAGCTTGACGGCTTTTATCTTAAGGGTCTGTATGGCTATATGGTTGAGAGCTCATGGTTTGGAAAAGAAATGCAAACTTGACATGCTTAAGGTCTATTTCCTGCAGTGTCTACTCTGGCTTGATCCTTGTGGCTCAGAGTGAGCCGGTAAACCATGTCCCCTTCAGTGGGTGAACTTGACAAAGGAATTATTTCCTATCCAGAAAAGCTAAGTCAACCCGCTAAAAGAGAGTCAGGTTAATAATAACCTCCACCCTATTTAAACATGAGCATTGCAACCCACAGGAGATTGAGTTTTGTATTTGATTTCAATTAGCAAAGCATAAATTATATTTAATTTTCTATTCTCCTCTTTTCCCTCGAATGGATGATTCACAGCTCTGGAAAGGCTGCTGCGTGTGGTTCAGAGATGAGAAAAGGAGAATTCATTCCTCCCAATAGTGCAGCTGTCAGTGCTCCCATATTCATCGCTTCTGGCCAGTATTATTCTGCACCCGAAACGTATGAAAGCCTTGGCCTCGCCACTTAGACCTACCAACTCAGAGCACAACAGCAATAATAGCAGAAGCACGCGGTAGCCTCGTTTATCTTCCTTTCGACTGTATATGAAAACCATGACTTCAGTTTCATCCCATTTCTTACCTTTACTGTGCCTTCCCGTCTGACCACCCTTGGCCCCGTTATTCCCTAAAGAAAATTTCTGCCTCACTGCTGTCAGAGAGGTGGCTGGGGGTCTGTCCTTGTCTCTCTGTGTGTCTTGGACAAGTGTCATGGGCTGTCTAAACCTTAGTTTTCCTATCTCTAAAATGGGTATACTTAGTCCCTACCCCACTGACCACTCAGAGTTTCTTTGATGATCAAAATGAATGGGTGGATGGAGGGTATTTGAAAAGAATGAAGGGGGGGCGCCTGGGTGGCTCAGTGGGTTAAGCCTCCGCCTTCGGCTCAGGTCATGATCCCAGGGTCCTGGGATCGAGTCCCGCATCGGGCTCTCTGTTCAGCGGGGAGCCCGCTTCCTCCTCTCTCTCTGCCTGCCTCTCTGCCTACTTGTGATCTCTGTCAAATAAATAAATAAAATCTTTGAAAAGAATGAAGGGCTTGAATGACACAATGGATAGTGATGATGATGGTGATGAAGAAGGTGATCCTGAAGAAAGAGGAAGAGGAGGAGAAGGGAGGAGGTTCTCAATACCCCTTTCATAACAATACACTTTTATAGTGTTCCAAGATTGGGCAGTTATGAGAACGTTAAGAGAATATGAACCATGGGATGTCTGGGTGGCTCAGTCGGTAAACATCTGCCTTCAGCTCAAGTCGTGATCTGAGGGTCATGGGATCGAGTCCTGCATCGGGCTCCTTGCTCCGTGGGGAGCTGCTTCTCCCTCTGCCTCTCCCCCTGCTGTGTTCTCTCTCTCTCTCTCACAAATAAATAAAACCTTGAAAAAAGAGAATATGAGGCAGCAACGATGTTGCTGGAAGCTCAAGCCAGAAGAAAAGAGCTCCATAGCATAGGACTGGCAGGATTTTGGGCATACAGAGGCAAACCTACACCTGCTGGTCAGGACCCTCCCCTAACCCCATACACAGACAAGTTCTCCTCACTGTGGCCTTTCCCTTGCTCCACACTCAAGGCTCTTTTAGATGCAACAAGGTCCACCAGATCCTCTTGAGATGAGAATGGGAGTGACGTTTTCAAGCCTCCGGGCTACGAATGCTGTGCCCAGAGCTCCGTCTCCCGCAAGTTTACATGGAACACAAAGAAGGTGGAAAACTGGGGCAGGTGCCTGTTCTCAAATGTTTTTGGAAATAAAGTTGGGTTGGGGGATCTCCTCAGGCTTTCGTGTAACAAACTGGCATGAGGAGAGATGAGTTCATAGGATCAGCTTGTCCCGCGGGTGAGGAAGTACCATTGACAAACATGAGCTACATGAACTCACTTTTTTGAATTGTGAAAATACCCTATGTGACAAGGTAATCAAAGGATGTCATCAGTCATCCGGCAGGAAGGAAAGGCCGAGGAAATACACGAAATGTGGGCCCACTGGTGGCTGGTGGACCAGACTCTCCAGTGTCCCTGAGTACAGGGATGGATATAGCACTGCTCTAGAGTTAATCGTGTTTCATTCTGACTTTTATTCCACAAATAAATGCATAGACAACCAAGTGGCAACTGAAAGAGAAGAGAGAGAGAGAGAGAAGCTGCCTTGACAGGGCTCCCAGCCTGGTGGGGAAGATGGTCACACGAGAAATGCGTACAGAGAAGATTTCCACTGTTACGAGAGAGGATGCTCGGGGTGCTATGGAAGCATGACATTGGGGCAGGGGTAACTGACCGAGGGAAAAGAAGAACCGCTATATGCTAAAGGCATTAAAGACCACATGGGTAGCATTTTCCCTCATCCCAAATCACAAGATTATTCTTATGCTCCAGATTTATGCTAAAGCACAAAGAGCTAGGCACTAACAAAAGATAAATACAAGATTGTATTAAGAAGGTTGTTAGGGATTTGGTGGGGGTGGGGGGGATGGAGTGTATCTGAAGGACTTTGCTATCAAGGCTCATCTTTTCCCAGAAGGCAGGCTGACCACAGCCAAGCTACTTAATAAGGAACATAAGTTCTTCCAGACACAGCCCTTGCTCCCACCTAGGTCTCCCTTAGCATCGTCTCAGACCAAGGTCAAAGGATGACCTTCTTCCCTTAGCTGTCAGCTACTTGTTGACTCATAGATCAAGAAGGGAACACCAAACCAATAGAAATCCCACTTTTCTGAAAATTTGCTGAAGTCGGTAATAGTTCATATGAAAACACACACGTACACTCACATATCTTAGATCGGCACAGATGATGACGTCGACTTGTCACCTAGGTCAGGGGCAATCAACAAATCTTAACCCCGTATTTTATAGCTGGGGACTCTGGAGGTTTGGGAATTTGAGGGATTTTCCCAAAGTTCCACAGCAATGTAACAATGGAAATAAAACCACAAGGCAGGTTGCCACGCTGGGGATGGTAGGAGAGACAGGTGCCAGGACAGCCTGCCCTGAATCACCCCAATTAACATGGTTTCAACAGGTATTTTCATCATCTTGTCTCTAAGCCCGGGGAAAGTCCTTCTGAATAGCTCAGATCCCATTTGTCATTCTGGACCATTGGAAAAGAATGCTTTTGAAATAGAAACCTAAAGACCAGTTGGGAAGTCCTCCTTGTGGCCGTGAGCAGACCAGAGCTAGAAGAGTCTATTGTGTTTGAGGCTTAGAAGGATCTCTGTCACAGCATCATTCTGGCTCTGAGTGGACCCCTACCTCCCTGTCCTGGTCATATCTGTGGGGCTTCAGGGGGACTGGATGGGGACACATAGAGCTCGCTGGGTTAACACTTCCCATTCTTAAGCCTCAACGTGAGAGAAGAGTTGATAATAAGCTTTTGAACATTTCTAACTTTTTTTTTTTTTTTTTTAACCTCTCCCTACTTGGAAGAAACACACAAAATCGCTTGGGAAAGGGGGAATGAAATGAGCTGGAATTGCCAGATTCAGCTGGAACCAGGTGAGGAAAATGACCAGCTGTGGTTCTCAAAAGGTTGAGAGCCTGTGACTTCCAGTCCTGCCTGCCCCCATAGAGGGTACACAGAGGCAAAGCTGGAACAGGACACCACAGCCTTCAGCCTTCACTCAGCTCTGCACTGGATGGAGGGACCGCGTCTCCCCCCCCCGACAAACAATTTCCAGCAGTCCCAATTCCCATCTCTTCCGCCTCTTTGCTTGCAACTCAATGATACCAACATCTCTGTAATAAATGCTGTTTCCCCCTAAATATACATGTCTTTAGGGTCTGAGCATTTGTCACCAGCTTGTCTCTGAGATCATGGGAACAGCCTTGGGATAATACACAAACAAACAAAACTGCCATACATGGTATCAAGAAAAACCGAAGGGTGTGTGTTCTTTCCCCATAACTCACCAGACAAGCGATCTTCAGCGGTCACTTCGGTTCCTTCTATCCCAAGAAGCAAGATGATGGCTGCAGATTCCACTGTGGCTTTCTGAGATCCAAGGCAAGACTTTCTGATGGAGCAGGAGACCCCACTTTTCCATCATTGACGGAAGAAAAGATTGCTTCATTTTCACCGCAGTGGGAGTGCTTATCCAGGGTTCCGGGGGACAGGATAGGCTCCTGGGAATGCTGGGTGGGGGCATGGCTGGGCTTTGGAAATAAGGGCTTTCATTAGCCTGGCCATCCTGCAGAGAGGGTGGGGGGGAAAGCACAAAAATAGAACGGGAACTGTTTACACCATAGGCAGTACATTGCAGGGCTGGGTCTAAATCAGAGGCTCACAGACCAGTCTCCGAGCCAGGAGGAACCCCACCAGCCATTTATTCTTCTCTGCTGCTCTCAGCAGAGAACGCAGATTGGGTTCTCTATAAATTCCTGGTTTCTAAGTTCAGTGAGGCCCTCAGTTCTGCTATTCATTCCTTTCATGTGTCCCCAGGCATCTCTTTTTCCCAGGCCCCTTGGATTTGTTTCAGAGACTTCACTTCTTCCAAGCTCTGCGCCCTCCCCACAGTCTCCTCCCACCCCCGTTGTTCTTGTGGCCAGGGAAGGTGGCTTTCCGAAGAAAGTCAAGTGCTCTCTCTCACTCTCTCTCTCTCTCTGCCTCTCACTGGACTTGCATTCCTTCCTTCCTCGGGTGAAGACAGTGATAGCGCCCACATCCAGGGACGGTTTGAGGGCTAGTGGGAGCTTTAAACGGGGGAGTGGCAAAGAAAGAGCTCAGTGGGCTTACTTACTATTATTACCATTATTATAAATTTTTAAAATCGCTCAATGTAGAAGATGGCAGAGGAGTAGGAGACCCTGTTTCAACTGGCCCCCTGAATTGAGCTAAATGTCACCCAGAATACTCTGAACACCCATGAAATCAGCCTGAGATGTAAGATTACATACTTCTGGATCTCTGCGGGGGCAGAAGATCATCAGTGGAGAGGTACAGTGGAGTGGGAGTGCCTGGACTGATATTGGAGGATAAACAGAAGGGGGAGGGAGCCACCAGAAGTGACCCATTGGAAACAATACCCCAATACGAAAGTGCCCTGTGCTTGGGGACCAGCATTAGCTTGGTGACTGGTTAACAACACTCAAAAAGAACAAAAGGTCTTAAGGGGCAAGTGGTGGGATCGGACAGCCACAGGCATGGACCCAGGCCCAGGGTCCCAGGGTGGACACAGCCAGCGCCCACCCACACATGAGAGAGCCTGGCAGGGGCTCCAGTCATCGGTCCCTGGGTCCCGCAGCTTTCCGTGGCCCGCGCTGCCACCGGGGCTGAGTGCACCCGGCATGGGCTCACGGTTTTAGTGGCACAGGGGTGCAGAGCCAAGCGAGGGACTCGGGCAACCACTGAGATGGTGGCTGGGGGTGCGCACTGCCTATGGGAGGTTGCCGTGTTCAGCAGAGTTTGCAGAGGAGTCTGTGTGTTCTGGACCATTCAGAGGGGAGCAGACTGGGGCTTCTCTCTGGGGCAGAGGTCCGGGTGCCGACAGTTTGCTTTGCTCTGACCCTCTGAAAGGGTGAAAAAGCCTCCCCAAATCAAAAACCTCCAAAGAACAAAAGCCTGAAAAACCCGTTTCCGCAGAGCCCAGCCCCTTGACAGGGGGCAGAAGGACTCAGTCCAAGCAAGATTGACCGAAAAACAACACGGCAGGCCCCTCCCCCAGAAGACAAGCCAAAAGAACAAGACGACAACAACCACAGGGTCCCCATAAAACTGTAAAACCCCAACATCAGGGGAAAACAATATATTAAGCTCCCACTATTGCCCCAAACCTGTATATTTCACAGATACAACTTTTCTTTTTTTTTAATTCATTTTCACAAATCTTCTTTTATTTTTTAACCTACTTACCATTACAAGTATATGTTTAATACAACATATTCCATAATAATTTTTTAACTTGAACTTTTTTCATACATATACCTTTCTTTTTCTTGCTATTTATTCATAAACAGATATAAGCTTCAAGGTAGTCCTTTTTTCCTATTCAATACTACCTCTATATATAAACTAGTTTTAATTTTCCTGTATCTCTGGAAAGTTGAATCCTTCAACAAGGATAACAAGATACACCCAAGAAGAACTAAAATAACCTTCCTTGCCCACATCGAGGGTTTATAACCACCTTCCCATCTCAGTCTTCTATCAGTGTTTCTGTGTATTTGTTTTTGTGCTATATAAATCTTATTCTTGGGTTTCGTTTGGACAGGGTTTTTCTTTTCCTTTTTCTTTTTTTTTTTTTTTTTTTTTACTTTTGTCAGTCTTTTTGTTTGTTTTCGTACCTTATAAATCTTACTTTGGGGGCTAATTTTGGCTGGGTTTTTTGTTTTCTCTTTTTCTCTCTCTCTTTTCTTTTTGGGGGTGACTTCCAATTGCTCCGAAACTTTCCAGGGTGCATCCTGACTGGATCATGGTTGATAAATTCAGCTACACATCCCTTCAACCACCTCTCACCAAAATGACTAGGAGGAGGAACACCCAACAGTGAAAAAATCCAGAGATGTGACCTCTGCCACAGAACTATTGGATATGGACATAAACAATATGGTAGAAATGGAATTCAGGGTAACAATTATCCAGGCAATGGGTAGGTTGGAGAAGACCATTAGTAGCAACAGAGAATGTCTAAGGATGGAAGCGAGAGCTGATCTGGCAGAATTTAAAAATGCTATCAGTGAGATCCAATCTAATCCAAATACTCTAACAGCTAGGGTAAATGAGGCAGAAAGTCGAATTAGTGATCTAGAAGACAAACTGATAGAAAATAAGGATCAAGAGGAGGCCTGGAACAAACATCTCAGAAGAGATGAAAACATAATTAGGGAAATAAATGATGCCATAAAACGTTCCAGTGTCAGAATTATTGGGATCCCTGAGCGGGGTGGAGAGAGAGAGAGGACTAGAAGATATAGTTGAACAAATCCTAGAAAAGAATTTCCCTAATATGGGGAATGGAACCAGGGTATATGTCATAGAGGCAGAGAGGACACTCCCCAAGCTCAATGAGGGTAGAAAGATATCCAGGCATGTGATTGTGAAATTCGTGAGTCCTGATTTCAGAAAGTCTTTTTTTTTTTTTTTAAGATGTTATTTGTTTATTTATTTGACAGACAAAGATCACAAGTAGGCAGAGCAGCAGACAGAGAGAGAGGAAGAAGCAGGCTCCCCGTTGAGCAGAGAGCCTGATGCGGGGCTCAATCCCAGGACCCTAGAATCATGATATGAGCCAAAGACAGAGGCTTTAACCCACTGAGCCACCCAGGCGCCCCCTGATTTCAGAGAGTCTTAAAGGCAGCTAGGAGGAAGAGATTCCTTACGTACAGACGGAGGACCATCAGAATAATGTCAGACCTGTCCACAGAAAGCTGGCAAGCCAGAAAGGGCTTGCAAGACATATTCAGGACACTAAATGAAAAGAACATGTAGCCAAGAATACTTTGTCCAGCAAGGCTGACTTTCAGAATGGATGGAGAGATAAAGAGCTTCCAAGACTGGCAAAGTTTAAAAGATTATATGACCCCCAAGCTGGCACTACAAGAAATATTAAGGGGGAGTTCTATAAAAGAAGAAAGAACTCAAGAGTGACATAGAACAGAAATTTACAGAGACAACCTATAGAAACAAGGACTTCACAGACAACACGATGACAATAAAATCTTATCCTTCAATAATCACTCTCAACATGAATGGCCTAAATGGTCCCCTAAAAAAGCACAGGTTGCAGACTGGATAAAACAACAGGACCCATCCATATGCTGTCTACAAGAGACGCATTTGGAACCTAAAGATACATCCAGACTGAAACTGAAGGGATGGAGAAGCATTGTTCATGCCAATGGGTCTCAAAAGAAAGCTGGGGTAGCGATTCTCATATCAGACAAATTAGATTTTAAGCTAAAGGCTGTAGTCAGAGATATAGAAGGACACTACATCATTCTTAAAGGGTCCATCCACCAAGAAGATCTAGCAATTGTAAATATTTATGCCCCCAACATAGGAACACCAACTATGTAAATCAACTGTTAATCAAAATAAAGAGTCATATTGATATGAATACATCAATTGTAGGGGATCTTAACACGCCACTCTCAGCAACAGACAGATCATCGAAGCAGAAAATCAACAAAGGAACAAGAGCTTTAAATGACACATTGGACCAGGTGGACCTTTAGCTATATACAGAACACGCCACCCTAAAACAACAGAATACTCATTCTCAAGGGCACATGGAACCTTCTCCAGAATAGATCACATACTGGGTCACAAATCAGGGCTCAACCAATACCAAAAGGTTGAGATTATTCCCTGCATATTCTCAGACCACAATGCTTTGCAACTGGAATTTAACCACAAGAAAAAGTTTGGAAGAAATTCAAACACTTGGAAGCTAAGGACCATCCTGCTTAAGAATGTTTAGATCAACCAGGAAATCAAAGAACTTAAACAATTCATGGAAACCAATGAGAATGAAGACACTTCGGTCCCAAAGCTATGGGATACGGAAAAGGTAGTCCTAAGAGGGAAATACATGGTCACCCAAGCCTCACTCAAAAAAAAAAAAAAAAAAAAGAAAAATCACCAACTCTCTCTACACCTTAAAGAACTGGAAAATCAACAACAAATTAAGTCAACCCCATGCACAAGAAGGGAAATAATTAAAATCAGAGCAGAGATCAATGAGTTAGAAACTAGAGCTATAGTAGAACATGTCAACGAAACTAGAAGCTGGTTCTTTGAAAGGATTAATAAGATCGATAAACCATTGGACAAATGAATCCAAAAGAAAAGAGAGAGGACCCGAATTAATAAAATTATGAATGAAAGGGGAGAGAACACCAAGGAAATAGAAACAATCATCAGAAATTATTATCAACAATTATATGGCAATAAATGAAGCAACCTAGATGAAATGGATGTATTCCTGGAAACCTATAAACGCCCAAGACGGAAACAGGAAGAAACTGTCAACCTGAATTGACCAATATCTAGCAACAAGATTGAAGCAGTGATCAAAAACCTTCCCCCAAACCAGAGTTCAGGACCTGATGGATTCCCTGGGGAATTCTACCAAACACTCATAAAAGAAATAATACCTATTCTCCTGAAGCTGTTTCAAAAAATAAAAACAGAAGGGAAACTTCCAGACTCTTTCTATGAAGCCAGCATTACCTTGACACCCAAACCAGACCAAGACCCCATCAAAAAGGAGAATTTCAGACCAATATCCCTGATAAATATGGACGCCAAGATTCTCAACAAGATCCTAGCTAATAGGATCCAACAGTGCATTAAAAAGATTATGACCAGGTGGGATTCATCCCTGGGTTGCAAGGGTGGTTCAACATTCACAAATCAATCAATGTGATAGAACCAATCAATAGGAGAAGAGAGAAGAACTACATGGTCCTCTCCGTTGATGCAGAAAAGCATTTGACAAAATCCAGCATCTGTTCCTGATTAAAACTCTTCAGTGTATAGGGATAGAGGGAACATTCCTCAACTTTGTAAAATCCTTCTATGAAAAACCCACAGCGAATATCCTCCTCAATTGGGAAAAGCTGACAGCCCTCCCACCGAGGTCAGGAACATGACAGAAATAACCACTCTCGCCACTGTTGCTCAACATAGTATTAGAAGTCCTAGCAACAGCAGTCAGACGACAAAGAGAAATAAATGTCTTCAGATTGGCAATGAAGAAGTCAAACTCTCTTCGCAGATGACATGATACTTTATATGGAAAACCCACAGGACTCCACCCCCAAACTACTAGAACTCATACAGCAGTTCAGTAATGTGGCAGGATACAAAAATCAATGCACAAAAATCAGTTGCTTTCTTATACACTAACAATGAAAATACAGAAAAGGAAATTAGAGAATCGATTCCATTTACTATAGCACCAAGAACCACAAGATACCTGGGAATAAACCTAACCAAAGAGGTAAAGGATCTGAACACTCATGAAAGAAACTGAAGACACAAAAAGATGGAAGAATATTCCATGCTCATGGATCGAAGAATAAACATTGTTAAAAGGTCTGTGCTGCCCAGAGCAATCTATACATTCAGTGCCATCCCCATCAAAGTTCACTGACATTTTTCAAAGTGCAGAACAAAATCCTAAAATTTGTATGGCACCAGAAAAGACCCTGAATCACTAAGGAAATGTTTAAAAGGAAAAACAAAGCTGGGGGCATCTCATTGCCTGATTTCAAGCTTTACTACAAAGCTGTGATCTCCAAGACAGCATGGTACTGGCACAAAAACAGACACATAGACCAATGGAACAGAGTAGAGAGTCCAGATATGGACCGTCAACTCTGTGGTCAAATAATCTTCAATAAAGCAGGAAAAAATATCCAGTGGAAAAAAGACAGTCTCTTCAATAGATGGTGCTGGGAAAATTGGACAGCTATGTATAGAAGAATGAAACTCGACCATTCTCTCACACCATTCACAAAGATAAACTCAAAATGGATGAAAGACCTCAACATGAGGCAGGAATCTATCAAAATCCTAGAGGAGAACATGGGCGTCTTTAACATCGGCCACAGCAAGTTCTTTCAAGACACGTCTCCAAAGGCAAAGGAAACAAAAGCGAAAATGAACTCTTGGGACTTCATCAAGATCAAAAGCTCCTGCACAGCAAAGGAAACAGTCAACAAAACAAAGAGGCAATCCACGGAATGGGAGAAGATATTCCCAAGTGACATTACAGACAAAGGGCTGATCTCCAAGATCTATAAACAGGTCCTCAAACTCAATAGCCAGAAAGCAGATAATCACATCAAAAAATGTGCAGAAGACATGAACAGACACTTCTCCAAAGAAGACATATAAATGGCTAACAGACGGGACGCCTGGGTGGCTCAGTTGGTTAAGCAGCTGCCTTCGGCTCAGGTCATGGTCCCAGCGTCCTGGGATCGAGTCCCACATCGGGCTCCTTGCTTGGCGGGGAGCCTGC
>NW_019154174.1:3433728-3436453 GCF_002288905.1 Enhydra lutris kenyoni
GTGCCGCTGCGGGGTCCAGTCGGTTTCACAGATACGTAACTGGCCGGCGTCAGGGCCCAGCAGTCTGGTTGAGTAAGCACGCGCTGCTTTATCATGTGCAAAGAGATTGGAGGATTTTTGGATGTTTGGGAGGCCCAGGGCTGGAGCCCGCCCCAGGACAGCCTTCATCCCCGTGAGGCAGCTTCTGCTTTCTCAGTCCGGGCAGGGGGCTCTCAGTTTAGTCCCCCTAAGAGATTATAGAAGGGTCCTGCTATTTTTATAGTTTTTCTTTTATTATTTACATATAATGTATTGTTTGTCCCTGGGGTACAGGTCTGTGAATCATCCGGCTTACACGTTTCACAGCACTCACCACAGCACATACCGTCTCCAGTGTCCATAACCCAACCACCCTATCCCTACCCCTCCAGCCCCCAGCAACCCTCAGTTTGTTTCCTGATTAAGAGTCTCCTATAGTTTATCTCCCTCCCAGGTTCCATCTTGTTTCTTTTCTTTCCCATCCATGACCACCCTGCCCTACCTCTCAAATTCCTCACCTTAGAGAGATCATATGATAATTGTCTTTCTCTGATTAACTTATTTTGCTTACATAATACCCTCTAGTTCTACCCACGTTATTGCAAATGGCAAGGAATCATTTTTTTGATGGCTGCATAGTATTCCATTGTACATATATATACCATGTCTTCTTTATCCATTCATTTGTTGAGGGACATCTAGGTTCTTTCCATAGTTTGGCTATTGGGGTGCTATTACTGCTATAAACATTCAGGTGCACGTCTGCTTTGGATCACTACCTTTGTATCTTTAGGGTAAATACCCAGTAGTGTGATGGCTGGGTCATAGGGTAGCTCTATTTTCAGCTTTTTGAGGAACCTCCATGCTGTTTTCCAGAGTGGTTGCACCAGCTTGCATTCCCGCCAACAGTGTAGGAGGGTTCCCCTTTCTCCACATCCTCGCCAACATCTGTCATTTCCTGACTTATTAATTTTAGCCATTCTGACTGGCATGAGGTGGTATCTCATTGTGGTTTGGATTTATATTTCCCTGATGCCGAGTGATATGGAGCACTTTTTCNTGTGTCTGTTGGCCATCTGGATGTCTTCTCTACAGAAATGTCTGTTCATGTCCT
The DNA here is from genome assembly GCF_002288905.1 of Enhydra lutris kenyoni. Classification (NCBI taxonomy): domain Eukaryota; kingdom Metazoa; phylum Chordata; class Mammalia; order Carnivora; family Mustelidae; genus Enhydra; species Enhydra lutris. The sequence continues at coordinate 3,434,861 of NW_019154174.1, forward strand.
CTGTCCATTTCTTCATTGGATTATTCTTTGGGTGTTGAGTTTGTTAAGTTCTTTAGATTTTAGATACTAGCCCTTTATCTGATATGTCATTTGCGAATATCTTCTCCCATTCAGTCAGTTGTCTTTTGGTTTTGTCGACTGTTTCCTTTGCTGTGCAAAAGCTTTTGATCTTGAGGAAGTCCCAATAGTTCATTTTTGCCCTTGCTTCCTTTGCCTTTTGCGATGTTTCTAGGAAGAAGTTGCTGTGGCTGAGGTCGAAGAGGTTGTTGCCTGTGTTCTCCTCAAGGATTTTGAGGGATTCCTTTCTCACATTGAGGTCTTTCGTCCATTTTGAGTCTATTTTTGTGTGTGGTGTGAGGAAATGGTCCAGTTTCATTTTTCTGCATGTGGCTGTCCAATTTTCCCAACACCATTTGTTGAAGAGACTGTCTTTCTTCCATTGGACATTCTTTCCTGCTTCGTCAAAGATTAGTTGACCATAGAGTTGAGGGTCTATTTCTGGGCTCTCTATTCTGTTCCATGGATCTATGTGTCTGTTTTTGTGGCAGTTACATACTGTCTGGATGATAACAGCTTTGTAATAGAGCTTGAAGTCTGGAATTGTGATGCCACCAACTTTGGTTTTCTTTTTCAACATTCCTCTGGCTATTCAAGGTCTTTTCTGATTCCATATAAATTTTAGGATCATTTGTTCCATTTCTTTGAAAAAAATTGATGGTATTTTGATAGGGATTGTATTAAACGTGTAGATTGCTTTAGGTAGCATAGACATTTTCATCATATTAGTTCTTCCAATCCATGAGCATGAACATTTTTCCATTCCTTTGTGTCTTCCTCAATTTCTTTCATGTGTACTTTATAATTTTCTGAATACAGATTCTTTGCCTCTTTGGTTAGGTTTATTCCTAGGTATCTTATGGTTTTGGGTGCAATTGTAAATGAGATTGAAACCTTAATTTCTCTTTCTTCTGTCTTGTTGTTGTATAGAAATGCAACTGATTTCTGTGCATTGATTTTCTATCCTGACACTTTATTGAATTCTTGTACAAGTTCTAGCAGATTTGGAGTGGGGTCTTTTGGGTTTTCCACGTAAAGTATCATATCATCTGCAAAGAGTGATAGTTTGATTTCTTCTTTGCCAATTTGGATGCCTTTAATTTCTTTGTGTTGCCTGATTTCTGAGGCTAGGACTTCTAGTACTATGTTGAATAGCAGTGGTCATAATGGACATCCCTGCCGTGTTCCTGACCTTAGCAGAAAAGCTCTCTGTTTGTCCCCATTAAGAATGATATTCACTGTGGGTTTTGCAAAGATGGCTTTGATGATATTGAGGTATGTACCCTCTATCCCTACACTGTGAAGAGTTTTTATCAAGAAAGGATGCTGTACTTTGTCAGATGCTTTTCCAGGATCTATTGAGAGTATCATATGGTTCTTGTTCTTTCTTTAATTAATGTATTGTATCACATTGATTGATCTGTGGATGTTGAACCAAACTTGCAACCCTGGAATAAATCCCACTTGGTCGTGGTGAATAATCCTTTTAATGTACTGTTGGATCCTACTGGCTAGTATTTTGATGAGAATTTTTGC
>NW_019154174.1:3437514-3509185 GCF_002288905.1 Enhydra lutris kenyoni
TCTTTTGGTACTGGTTGAGACCTGATTTGTGACCCAGGATGTGATCTATTCTGGAGAATATTATGTGTGCACTAGAGAAGACTGTGTATTCTGTTGCTTTGGGATGGAATGTTCTGAATCTATCTGTGATGTCCATCTGGTCCAGTGTGTCATTTAAGGCCTTTATTTCCTTGTTGATCTTTTGCTTAGAAGATCTGTCCATTTCAGTGAGGGGGGTGTTAAAGTCCCCTACTATTATTGTACTGTTGTCAATGTGTTTCTTTGATTTTGTTATTAATTGGTTTATATAGTTGGCTGCTCCCATGTTAGGAGCATAGATATTTAAAGTTGTTAGATTTTCTTCTTGGATAGACCCTTTGAGTATGATACAGTGTCCTTCCTCATCACTTATTATAGTCTTTGGCTTAAAATCTAATTTATCTGATATAAGGATTGCCACCCCAGCTTTCTTTTCATGTTCATTAGCATGGTAAGTTGTTTTCTACCCCCTCACTTTAAATCTGGAGGTGTCTTTGGGTCTAAAATGAGTATCTTATAGACAGCATATTGATGGGTTTTGTTCTTTTATCCATTCAGATACGCTGTGTCTTTTGATTTGGGCGCTTAGCCCATTTACATTCAGGGTAACTACTGAAAGATATGAATTTAGTGCCATTGTATTTCCTGTAAGGGGACTGTTACTGTATATTGTCTCTGTTCCTTTCTGGTCTCTTACTTTCAGGCTCTCTCTTTGCTTAGAGGACCCCTTTCAGTATTTCCTGTAGGGCTGGTTTGGTGTTTTCAAATTCTTTTTGTTTTCATTTGTCCTGGAAGCTTTTTCTCTCTCCTGTTTTCAATGATAGCCTAGCTGGATATAGTTTTCTTGGCTGCATGTTTTTCTCGTTTAGTGCTCTGAGTATATCATGCCAGCTCTTTCTGGGCTGCTGGGTCTCTGTGGATAAGTCTGCTGCCAGTCTAATATTTTCACCATTGTATGTTACAGACTTCTTGTCCCGGGCTGCTTTCAGGATCTTCTCTTTGTCACTAAGGCTTGTAAGTTTCACTATTAGATGACGGGGTGTGGACCTGTTTTTATTGACTTTGAGGGGGTTTCTCTATGCCTCCTGGATTTTGATGCTTGTTCCTTCTGCCATATTGGGGAAATTCTCTACAATAATTCGCTCCAATATACCTTCTGCCCCCCTCTCTCTTTCTTCTTCTTCTGGAATCCCAATTATTCTAATGTTGTTTCATCTCATGGTATCCCTTATCTCTCGAATTCTCCTCTCGTGGTCCAGTAGTTGTTTGTCTCTCTTTTGCTCAGCTTCTTTATTCTCCATCATTTGGTCTTCTATATCACTAATTCTCTCTTCTGCCTCATTTATCCTAGCATTTAGAGCCTCATTTTTGATCGGACCTCATTAATAGCTTTTTAAATTTCAACTTGGTTAGATTTCAGTTCTTTTATTTCTTCAGGAAGGGATTATATTTCTCCAGAAAGGGATTCTCTAGTATCTTCCATGCTTTTTTTGAGCCCAGCTAGCACCTTGATAATCGTCATTCTGAACTATAGTTCAGACATCTTACTAATGTCCATATTGATTAAGTCCCTAGCCTTCAGTACTGCCTCTTCTTCTTTTTTTTTTAAGGTGAGTTTTTCTGCCTTGTCATTTTATCCAGATAAGAATAGATGAATGAGAAAACAAAATACTAAAAGGGTAGCAACAACCCAAGAAAAACATACATTAACCAAATCGGAAGAGACCCAAAACTGGGGTGGGTGGCAGAAAAAAGAAAAATATATGTATATTTCTATATATATATAGATACGTATATATCTGTGTATGTATATATATATGTGTACATCTATATCTATATATAGATACGTATCTATATCTATAGATATATACATACACATACATACATTAGATGGCGAGTAGAACAGAGCCACACATTTTATTTTGGGCATAATTTGGTCTGTTAGAAGAAACTGCCTCCCAACATTTTAAAGAAAGAAGAACTTATATATACAAAAATAAGGGTAAACACAATGAAGGGAAGGAATATGACTGTCAAGATGAAAATTTTAAAAGTTTCTGAAAAATGAATTGATAAGATAGGAAGTTGGTTGAGAAATGAGGAAAGAATATGGTCAGGCTGGAGACTAGAACAAAACCATGCATTAGAATTAGGGTATATTTTGATCTGTTAGAAGAACCAGTGTCCTAGAAAGAAATTTTAAAAGTTTCTGAAAAATGAATTGATAAGATAGGAAGTTGGTTGAGAAAAGAGGAAAGAATATGGTCAGGCTGGAGACTAGAACAAAGCCATGCATTAGATTTAGGGTATATTTTGATCTGTTAGAAGAACCAGTGTCCTAGAAACAAATTTTAAAGAAAGAAAAACCTATATGTATACAAAAAATAAGTTTAAGTACATTGAAGGCATAGAATATGACTATAATAGTGAAAATTTAAAAAGTTTTTTAAAAAGGTATTGATAAGATAAAATAGTTTAAAAAGGTTAAAATAGTAAAGAGGAAAAAATTTTAAAAATAGGATAAGAGAAAAATAAAATTAAAAAAATTTAACTCTGAAAGACTGAGGAATCATGGGAAAGAAGCCCTGAATTCTATGTGTTTCATTCCTCTAGCTCTGGAGTTCCTCAGTTCTCATGGATTGCTAAAATTGGTCTTGGCTGGATGTTCTTGCTGATCTTCTCTTGGAGGGGCCTGTTGCCGTGATTCTCAAATGTCTTTGCCCGAGGCGGAATTGCACCGCCCTTGCCAGGGGCCAGAGCAGGCAATCTCCTTGGGTTCGCTCTCCAAGCTTCTGTTCCCTGAGCGTGTTCTGTACCACTTTGGAGGATGGGAATGAAAATGGCGGCCTCCCAATCTCCAGCCCCGGAGACCCGAGAGCTCAGGGCCCCACTCCTCAGTGTGCCCTCAGGGAAAAGCAGTCAATCTCTCCCATCTCCATGGTCTCCAGCCGCGGTCTGTGCTTACCCAGCCAGTGACCAAGTGTTTCTTTCTCTGGCGCATGGACCCATTTGGAGTCTCCAAACCCAGCAGGTTCATGCCACGTGCTCCCACAGAGTTTCTCCCAGAGGAGGAAGGAAGGGGACTTGAGGGGTTTGGCAACTGCCGAGAACCCAGGAATCCAGATACAGCAAAATCCTGTAGCCCCTAGGAATTCTCATAGGCCCCTTTTCATCTGGCTCTATGGCAAGGAGATGATGACTTTTTTCTCTTTGGGCCTAGTTTCCCCCCCCCGCCCCGTGGGTAAGGAGGAAACTGAGATAATGGACCCATTGTTGGCAGATTTGTGCCTTCTTCCATGAGACTCAGTAACCTGAGTCTCACAGGAACTGTCGGAGGGCCTTTGAGACTTTTATGCTGTCTTCTTGTGCACCACTGGCGAGGAGGAGGTTGTCCACATCCTGGAGGAGGTGCCTGGATTTGGGGCCACTGGATACAAGGAGACAGCTACCTTGTTGATGGCCTGCAGGTCTTGGGCTGGTCGATGTCCCCTCGTGGCTTCATAACTGGCATAACGGGGGTATTCCTGGCCAACTGGCACTCGATTAGGGTACCTGCACATTTAAGTCTGGCCAGATGTCCTTGAATGCCAGACTTAGCTTTTGGTCAGAAGGGGTATTGCCTTTGCCTCTGGGGTAGGGCCCCCGGGATCAGTTAGCAATGACAGGGGCCGATTCTGGGCGAGTCCAGGTGTGTTGTCACTGTAGGTGAACCTGAACTCCGGCAGGCCATTTGGCTGGGCCTGGGCGTGGAATAGCCTCCATTTTTTCTTGGTGCCGTGATTGCTAGTACCAGAGACCCCGTCTCCTTGTGCCCTGGGTTTAATTGGAGGCTGGTGTGCCTGGTGGACTCAAACTTCATCTGAGCTCCAAGCCTAGCAAGTATATCTTGGCCCAGGAGGAGGGTGGGCAGTCAGGTAGATAAAGGAATTCAGGTCGGACCTTGTGGCCCCCGAATTTACACTGATGAGCCTGGCCAAAGGGCTGTTGTATCACCCACGTCCCAGTGGCCCCAGGGATGGTTGTAGTCCTTTTGCTGAAAGGGGCCACTGGGGAGGTGACAAAAGAGTGCTCGGCCCCAGTATGAACCATGAAAGTCACTGGTTGGCCCCCTATTTTTATTCTGACCGTGGGCTCATGGGGGCCAAGAAGAAGAGCGCTCAGTCCCCCTCAGTCTGAGTCTATCTCCACAAGGGTGATAAGGTCCTCTTTTTGGAGTTTTTCCTTGTAGCAGCTGGGATTTTGAGCCCTTCCCTGGTTGGGACATACTTTTCAATGACCCTTTTCTTTACAGTAGGCACATTGACCCCTGGCCAAGGGGGTCCCCCCCTTTTGGTGGTTGGGGACTCTCCACCTTATAGACCTGCCAATGGGGCCATTCTGAAAACTCTACCAGAATGAACAAGTGGGCTCATGTGTCCAGCTGAGGGGGTCAGTGTGGAGAAACTTTGATATTACATCATGGAACAGCTGGATTGGACTGTCCTGTTTTTATTTTGCCCCTTGAGTTCTCACTTTTCTTGTATCAGCATTTGGAGGTCATTTGACCTGGCCTAGGACACAGCCCGGCTGCTGGTCCCAGAAAAAGTGGATCCTCTGGGCCTGGGGTGTGGGGAGACTGACGGCGGTGGAATGTCTGGAACTGGAGGGGGCCCCGTGTAGATGGCTTTGTGGGCGCGTACAGTTTAGCCTTGGGATCTCCGGCTAGGATCTGTGGAGGCGGGGACCTCTGTCAGTCTCTCTGGGCCACTTGGATGAGGCCGTTAAGACCCGGGCCTGTCCCTGCCCTGTTGCAAGCACATCGCACCCAGTGGGGAGGGTCTGGGCAATTCCTAGCCAGGAGTCAATATACGGAAACTGGTCATGGTGTCCTGGTTCTCCTGTTACAACTTGTCACACCCGACAAACTGCTGGGACATCCAGTGTCCCTTCTGAAGGCCATCCGACATTAAAGTTGGGCCCTTCTAACTCACATAGGGTTCTCAATTTGCTGGATGCATCTTAACTCCATAGTCTTCTGAAAACCCCTTCCTGAAATGTTGACCATACAGTCTAGGACCCTAGATTTACTCTGCCCTGATCCCATCGTGATGTCCTGGTGTGCGGTGGCGCAGAGACAGACAAAGGATGGGGGACCCTCCAGAGGACAGACCGGTCAGATGCCCACCTGTCCGCCCTCCCAGAGGAGACTTGGGGGACTCTTGGCGGAGTGAGTCCATTTAAACCTTGGATTTGCGTCCTGAAGGGCTCGCCATAAACCCTATGAGGTCACCAGGGAAACAGGCCAGGGCCCACTCAGACTCCGTAGTCTCAAGACCGTGGAGCCACAGAATCAGCCCCTCTGACAAGCCGGGTCATACTGCACGTTCCCTCACGCAGTCACGCCGAAGTTATTACAGTCCCCACCCCGCCCCACCACCCCCGGGAGGCCCTGACCTGTGGAATTCCTTTCAGAAGTTCCTTTCTGTCCTCCCTTTCAGGGGTTTCTGACCTGAGGGACCTCCCTCCCTGGGAAGTCCTGCCTGTGAGACCTTGGAGGTCTCCTGGAGGTGATCAGTCTCCCCTCCCACCCGGACGGGTGAGTCTCACTGGTCCTGGGGCCCCAGGCCTTACTGGAATCCGACGTTAGGGGACCAGGTCCTCCCCTGCCAAGTCTCCTTGAGTCCAGTGGAACAGCAGGATGGGGCCCGTCCGAGGCGGCCAGGTGGGAGACGGCCGAAGATAAGGCAGGGCACACCTTCTCCGTTACAGCCCCTTGTTCCATCACTGCCGCGTCATTGCCCCCAAACCGGTGGCAACAATGGGCCAGTGCGGTGGGGTTTCCCGGTCAGGGAACCAAAAGTTACAGAATGTGGACCGGATCCGGGCCAAAAAATCCGTGGCCTCAGAGACCTTGATGGACTGGAGGTCTATTTCATGCTAGCGGGCCCAGAAGAGAGTAATCTCTCATGGTCTGAGCCCCCAAGCACTGGCAAGGGGGGTAGTCGATACATGTTTACTTCATCTCTGTGCCACTCTTGTGGCTGCAGCCAGTGGGAATGGGGGCAAATCTGGAAATTCCCTGGGGCCGGGACTGGGATTCCCTTGCGGGATCGGTCGGCCACTCAGAACACAGATTTTTCCTTATCACGCGTTGGTACATCTTGGACCTTTCAGCAGCAGACACACGTGATGAAGCAGGCTGATGTGAGAGTTTAAGGTCTCGTGGGAACTGGAGTGAAGACGTGACCCACACCCCACCTACAGGCTCTCCGATGCCCTCTGCAAGCACTAGGCTCGTGTACCCGGATAAAATCGTTCTGCAAGACATAGCCAGTCTGAAGACTCACAATAGGCACCACACAAATGTTTGGACTGCTCCACAAACGTGTGTCCCCAGTGTGGCTTTTATTACTTCAATATTTGACATCAGAGGAATTAATATCTTTAAAGAGTCTGGTGCCGTCCAGCTGCTTTTCAGGAGAACAGGTCATGGGAGCCATTTCCCCCATGGTCTGATAAGGTCAGCTCTGAGAAGACGCTGTCCTTTCTCTCTAGATAAGAGGTCTCCGCTCGCTCTCTGATGATGGAGCACTTCGTAAGAAGCCAGAGTGCAGAGAGCTGGAATAATGGCATCTGGAGGGTCTTTCGTCAAGGTCATGGTTAGCACTGGCTACCGAGGAGAGTTAGGCTGGACAGCCTGTGATGAGATGATGACCATCTTAAAGGAGGGGAAACACCCCACGTGGACTGAGCCTTGCCTTGCCCAGCAAATTGAGTGAACTGTCCTGTTAAGAAGTTTCCTTCTGGTAAAAATGACCAATAGCCTTGGGTTTTCTGGGTGTGGGCTGTGCCCGGGGCAAGTCCCCCCGCTGTGTGTCCTGCACGCTCTCTTCTGGCTGGAAACTGTTCACTACCTGGACAGACAAGTAGGGGAGACCTCCTCTGGAAGTGAGTAGTTAACCTCTCTCTCCCTTTGGTTCCTTCTTCTGCAGAATGTTCAAGGAGAGCCTGAGTTGGAGTCCCAGCTCTGTCTCTTCTTACTGATATGACCTTAACTCCCCTGGGCTTCATTTTCCTCATCTCTAAAATGGGACAATAGTAGAGCCTATGGTTCATGAGTGCTTATGAGGGCAGTTGGGTACAATTGAGTACAGTAATTTAGGTCAGGGGCTGGATATCTCTTGACTCACTTGGTGAGTATTTATTTATTTTTTAAAAATATTTTATTTATTTATTTTACAGAGAGAAAGAGAGCGAGGGAGGGAACACAAGCAGGGGAAGCTGGAGAGGGAGAAGCAGGCTTCCCGCTGAGCAGGGAGCCCGATGCTGGGCTCCACCCCAGGACCCTGGGATCATGGCCTGAGCCACCCAGGTGCACCACTCGGTGAGTATTTGTTGAGTGATTATGTGAGGTCAGGGCCGAGTGGTACAGAGGGTCGTGCCACAGCCAGAGGCCCATGCCCTCCCGGAGGCTGTGTTCCAGTAAAGGAGAAACGAGCAGCTGAACACATAGAACAACATGCACTGAGAAAGTGCAAGGAGCAAAAACATTGCAGGCTAAAGGGATAGCATTCTAGGGAGGCGGGGGTTCTGCTTTTAAATTGAGGGGCTCGGGAAAGGCCTTGTTGAGATGGGGACATCTGAGCAGAGACCTGAGGGACAGAGGCAACAGGTCATAGGACTGTCCGGCAGACGAGGTGTCCAGCTAGAGGGAACAGTATTTGGCACTAAGTAAGTGCTCAATTAAATCCTGGCTTAAAAATAAAGGAGAAGCTCTGTGAATTGATGGCATTTAGTCAGTCCTAAAGGTGGAATTCTTGTCATGATGATAAAATCATGAGAGGAGCATTGATGTCTGGAGTCTCCCTTCAGGAAGGGATGAAAGCTTTCTTTCCTGGACCGTTTACCCTACCTCTTTGAAGTCCTTAAGGGTGTTTTCATAGGGAAAGTCAGATGCCCATCAAGGTCTGGCAAAATGTACAGTGGGAACGGGAATCGCTCTTCTCTTTCATGTGTCCAACATGCAAGCCCTTCGTGAGACATCAGTAAGCTCAGTGGGGATAGAGGCAGTAAGAGAGATGACCAGAAGGGAGGTTTGTTGAGGTCTCAAGGGTTGATACCCAAGTAGCGGGAAAGCAGGCTCAAAGGAAGACGGTAGACTCTTTGCCTGGCGCTCTCCTTACGAAATCATACCTTTACTCATTAAACTCCTCATTCTTGCCTTTGCTCAACAGTTACTGTCTCAATCCTAAGACCAGGCCTCAGGGGAACAGAGATGAGTGAGACATTCCGACCCCCAAGGAGCTCACAGTCTAATGGAAAACAAAGGCTCGGGGACAAGATTTGCAGAGTTTTAAGTGGCCTGGCAGAGGATTTCAAGGGCAGAGGGTGGCACAGCCAGTTCAGCCGGGGAATCGTGGAGGGAACATTTCCATCGGGGCCTTAAGTATGAGTCTCATTCCGCAGGAAAAGAAAGGATTGGGGCGGGGAAGCCATCGCAGGTACAGGGCACTGCAGAAGCCTTGTTTAGGGGATGATGACATGCAGGGTAACAGGAGCGCTGAGTGTGGTAGTTGCCATGGAGGAGGTGGGAGGGCTAGTCCGGGGACAGATTTAAAAACCCTTATGTGCTACATGGAGGCGTTGGGAATCTGTCATGGAGGCAACAGGGAACCATGAGAAAGATTTTATTGACTCTCTGGCATCTCCTTTTGGAGTCATTCTCCCCCATTCAATAATGATGTTTTCCAAGACTAGAGAAGGAGGCTGGCTCTGCCCGGTCCCCCAGGTGTGACTTAAGCCAGACCCTGAGAGTACTTCCGCTCCTCGGCCACAGCGACTGGCTCCTCAGTGGCCATGTGACCCGCTTTGGATGGAGCTCTGAGGAAAATCTGTGTTCTGTGCAGTTGTTAAATGTGGTTTAGGCTGAGCTGTAAGCAGCCATAATAATATCACGTGAAAAGAGACGCTTGAAGGCAAAATGTTGGGAGGACAGAGGAGGTGAAGGAGAGGGGACTGAAAGAAAACTTACTGGTCATTCAACTCCCAGATGCAGCTCTACCTTAAGCCAGTCGCCCTTTTGGAAATTTCGGTTACGCGAACCCATGAATTCCCTTTAGTCCTTAATCTTCTGTTAGAGCAGTGCTGTCTGTGCTTCTGCCTAAGGAAGTGATTGGTTAATGCACGGGTCACATGTAGTTTATTAGTAAGACGATGCTACTCAGCCTCCCTTGTTAGCACGACTCCAGATGCAGAGTGAATCCTAAATTAACAAGGGAGTAAACCAGTGTATGGGCGGCCCCTTGTGGGGAGACCTCAGGAGACCACAGAATTGAGTATAAGTATATCCCATGCAATGATCTGTTAAATCTGACGGTCCTAGGTGACGGTGATGAGAAGTAGCAGAATTCCGGACACACTTTCTTCTAAATTACACACAGAGTATAAGACACAGGGACGGGCAAGAACGAACACAGGCTTTTGGTTTGGAAAGACAGAAGCTATTTGCTCGGCTGGCAAGACGTCAGGAGGGACAGGGGTGGCTGACTTAGAACATCTAGAATTTGACTTTGATGCATGAAGATTGAGATACCCTCTCTCTCTACGGCCAGGCAGAGAAGCCAAGGGTAGTTTGATGTGAGAATCTGAAGTCTGAGAGAAGAAGGCTCTGTACTGAAAATCTGAGACTGGGAGTGCCCAGCATAGAGATGGGGTTTAGAACGATGAGAATATACGAGATCCCTGGAATCAGTTCAGGTAATGAAACACTTAGCCCTGGAAAATGAGCAGCAACAGAAATGATGCTGAAGGGGCCCCTGGGTGGCTCCGTCAGTTAAGCGTCTGCCTTCGGCTTAGGTCGTGATCTCAGGGTCCTGGGATCGAGCCCCGCATCAGGCTCCCTGCTCAGCAGGGGGTCTGCTTCTCCCTCTTCCTCTGCCTTTCCCCGCCGCTTATTCTTTCTCAAGTAAAATCATAAAAATCTTAAAAAAAAAAAAAAAAAAGAAGCAAGGTTGAAAAGCAACCACTAGTGTAGAAGGGAAATTGGGAGACTGGGCCTTGGGGAGCCAAGTCAGGAAGGTGTCGCTGGGCTAGATGGGGTGACCAGCATTCACCGAATGCTGCCCAAAGGTTTAGAAGCATGAACACATGATTGCTCCAAAGACATTAATTATTACTATTGTCAATATTTCTCCATAACTCAAGGTACAGCCTTTTAGAGTTGTTTGTCTTAACGGAAGTTGTTCACAGTCGGGCTGGTATTTAATAGGACTCGAGTCAACCCGGTGCTTTGGGGCAAGAGCATCTCTAGGTTTGAAGTGACACCTAAGCTCCCTGATATCTGAGAAGTGCCTGGAGGAATCAGTAACTTCCCTAACCTTGGTGGTGCTGGAAAGACACCAGATCTAAGGATGTGTGATGAGACGTAGCTTTTAATGATGATTAAGGGATAGCTTTGGGAGGGAACGAGAAAATGCACGGTAATATGAAACATAGGGACGCCTGCATGTCCTCAGTCAGATAAGCCTCTGCCTTCTGCTCGGGTCATGATCCCAGGGCCCTGGGATCGAGCCCCACATCCTATTTCTCCCTCTCCTCCCTCTGCTCCTGCCCCCACCCTCCCACACCCCATTCATGCTCTCTCTCTAATAAATAAATAAATAAATACAATCTTAAAAAAAGAAAGAAAGAGGGGTACCTGGGAGGCTCAGTTATTAAGGGTCTGTCTTCCGATCTGGTCATGATCCCAGGGACCTGGGATCAAGCCCTGCATCGGGCTCCCTGCTCAGCAGGAAGCCTGCTTCTCCCTCTCCCACTCCCCCAGCTTGTGTTCCATCTCTCCCTCTCTCTCTGTCAAATAAATAAATAAAACCTTGAAAGAAAGGAAGGAAAGGAGGAAGGGGGCTGTTGGGAGGGAGGGAGGAAGGAAGGAAAAAGGAAAAGAGGGCAGGGTCCATGTTGTTGTGTACACGGCTGCATGATTCTCCAGATCAACAAGGCCAACCAAGGGCCAGGCTCCTTTCATCAGTCCTGCTTGACCTCCTCAGCGCTGGCCGTGTTTTTTGACTTGTGGTCACAACGTGGCTGCCACAGTTCTGAATCGGTCCTCCTTTCCGCACAGCATTCAGAAGTAGGAAAAATGGATTCATAGCCTCTTATCATTGGCCACCTTTTTTTTTTTTTTTGATCCTTACAGATTATGTTTCTCAAGAGCCTTGGGCTGACCACTGCTCAGACCCCACTGACCTTTAGAGGGTCGCAAGTCTCCTGGCAGTGGGGAATTAAATGAGCATAAATTGCTTACACTGGTCACGGTTCATTCCCTGGGGTTGACAAATAGGTCCCTTTTCTATGAACATACTGCCACTTCTTGCCAGAATATAAGCAAGGTTCTGTTAGGAAGGAAAGGGGGAATAGATAGGCTCTTAACAGCGTCTGTCGTAGGAATTATGGCCACTAGTGATATAGGTGTGGGAGCCAGCATATGACTTGTTAGATCCATGAGAATGAATGAAACCATCCAGAAGATCCACAGAATGAGAAACAGACCAAGCAACCTCCCCCATTGATTACAATTATAAAAGAGAGAGAGGAGAGAGAGAGAGAAAGAGAGAAAGGAGGAGGAGTCTGAAAAGCAGAGCTAGGGAGAGATCAAAGGTGGACATAGAATCAGAGAGAAACACAATATGGAAGATGAAGCAGGAGGGCTTCACGGAGGAGGGTGGTGGCCAACAGAGTTAAGGGCTAATCAGAGACCCAAGTTGGTGACGGCTGCAGATGGCCTCTGTATCTGATGACTGCAGCAGAACTGCTGACCTCAGCAAGCCCTTCTTAGACTTACAGGAGCCAATGCCAGGATGCAGCGGTGTAAGAAGAGGACAGTAATTGGGAGAATATAGAGAAGGTTGAATCTACTTCCTAAAACTTGAGCTATGAAGGTGTGGGGGTGGGGGTGATTTGGGTGTTGTATGATATGTTCACAGGCGAGACAAAGTTTTTTCCCCTTAAATTAATATTGGGATGATCGGCATTGGATTGACGTTAAAGACAGTGAAGAGGGGTAAATAAATGAATAAAACACAGGATCCCAGAAGCTAAGAGTTAGGGAACCTAGGCAAATATAGGAACTCATGAGACATGAGTGGAAGAATGAGGGATTCATATCATAGTGAGCAATTTTTTTATAGGCTGTTTATTCTTTTTTTATTCTATTTTTTCAGTGTTCCAAGATTCATTGTTTATGCACCACACCCCGTGCTCCATGCAATACGTGCCCTCCTTAATACCCACCACCAGGCCCTCCTAACCCCCTCCCCACCTCCCCTCCAAAACCCTCAAATTGTTTCTCGGAGTCCACAGTTGCTCATGGTTCGTCTCCCCCTCCGATTTCCCCCAGCCCACTTGGGCCGTTCTTCACCCAATGTCCTTTGTTATTGCTTATGCTCCACAAGTAAGTGAAACCATGTGATAATTGACTCTCTCTGCTTGACTTATTTCACTCAGCATAATCTCCTCCAGTCCCGTCCATGTTGCTACAAAAGTTGGGGATTCATCCTTTCTGATGGAGGCATAATACTCCATAGTGTATATGGACCACATCTTCCTTATCCATTCGTCCGTTGAAGGGCATCTTGGCTCTTTCCACAGTTTGGCGACTGTGGCCATTGCTGCTGTGAACACTGGGGTACAGATGGCCCTTCTTTTCCCTACCTCTGTATCATTGGGGTAAATACCCAGTAGTGCAATTGCAGGGTCATAGGGAAGCTCTATTTTTAGTTTCTTAAGGAATCTCCACACTGTTTTCCAAAGTGGCTGCACCAACTTGCATTCCCACCAACAGTGTAAGAGGGTTCCCCTTTCTCCACATCCCCTCCAACACTGTTGTTTACTGTCTTGATAATTTTGGCCATTCTACCTGGTGTAAGGTGGTATCTCAGTGTGGTTTCGATTTGAATCTCCCTGATGGCTAGTGATGATGAACATTTTTTCATGTGTCTGTTAGCCATTTATTTTATTTTTTTTTTTTTAAAGATTTTATTTATTTGTCAGAGAGAGGGAGAGAGAGCGAGCACTGGCAGACAGAGCGGCAGGCAGAGGCAGAGGGAGAAGCAGGCTCCCCGCCAAGCAAGGAGCCCGATGTGGGACTCGATCCCAGGACGCTGGGACCATGACCTGAGCCGAAGGCAGCTGCTTAACCAACTGAGCCACCCAGGCGTCCCGTCTGTTAGCCATTTATATGTCTTCTTTGGAGAAGTGTCTGTTCATGTCTTCTGCACATTTTTTGATGTGATTATCTGCTTTCTGGCTATTGAGTTTGAGGACCTGTTTATAGATCTTGGAGATCAGCCCTTTGTCTGTAATGTCACTTGGGAATATCTTCTCCCATTCCGTGGGTTGCCTCTTTGTTTTGTTGACTGTTTCCTTTGCTGTGCAGGAGCTTTTGATCTTGATGAAGTCCCAAGAGTTCATTTTCGCTTTTGTTTCCTTTGCCTTTGGAGACGTGTCTTGAAAGAACTTGCTGTGGCCGATGTTAAAGACGCCCATGTTCTCCTCTAGGATTTTGATAGATTCCTGCCTCATGTTGAGGTCTTTCATCCATTTTGAGTTTATCTTTGTGAATGGTGTGAGAGAATGGTCGAGTTTCATTCTTCTATACATAGCTGTCCAATTTTCCCAGCACCATCTATTGAAGAGACTGTCTTTTTTCCACTGGATATTTTTTCCTGCTTTATTGAAGATTATTTGACCACAGAGTTGACGGTCCATATCTGGACTCTCTACTCTGTTCCATTGGTCTATGTGTCTGTTTTTGTGCCAGTACCATGCTGTCTTGGAGATCACAGCTTTGTAGTAAAGCTTGAAATCAGGCAATGAGATGCCCCCAGCTTTGTTTTTCCTTTTAAACATTTCCTTAGTGATTCAGGGTCTTTTCTGGTGCCATACAAATTTTAGGATTTTGTTCTGCACTTTGAAAAATGTCAGTGAACTTTGATGGGGATGGCACTGAATGTATAGATTGCTCTGGGCAGCACAGACCTTTTAACAATGTTTATTCTTCGATCCATGAGCATGGAATATTCTTCCATCTTTTTGTGTCTTCAGTTTCTTTCATGAGTGTTCAGATCCTTTACCTCTTTGGTTAGGTTTATTCCCAGGTATCTTGTGGTTCTTGGTGCTATAGTAAATGGAATCGATTCTCTAATTTCCTTTTCTGTATTTTCATTGTTAGTGTATAAGAAAGCAACTGATTTTTGTGCATTGATTTTTGTATCCTGCCACATTACTGAACTGCTGTATGAGTTCTAGTAGTTTGGGGGTGGAGTCCTGTGGGTTTTCCATATAAAGTATCATGTCATCTGCGAAGAGAGTTTGACTTCTTCATTGCCAATCTGAAGACATTTATTTCTCTTTGTCGTCTGACTGCTGTTGCTAGGACTTCTAATACTATGTTGAGCAACAGTGGCGAGAGTGGTTATTTCTGTCATGTTCCTGACCTCGGTGGGAGGGCTGTCAGCTTTTCCCAATTGAGGAGGATATTCGCTGTGGGTTTTTCATAGAAGGATTTTACAAAGTTGAGGAATGTTCCCTCTATCCCTATACACTGAAGAGTTTTAATCAGGAACAGATGCTGGATTTTGTCAAATGCTTTTCTGCATCAACGGAGAGGACCATGTAGTTCTTCTCTCTTCTCCTATTGATTGGTTCTATCACATTGATTGATTTGTGAATGTTGAACCACCCTTGCAACCCAGGGATGAATCCCACCTGGTCATAATCTTTTTAATGCACTGTTGGATCCTATTAGCTAGGATCTTGTTGAGAATCTTGGCGTCCATATTTATCAGGGATATTGGTCTGAAATTCTCCTTTTTGATGGGGTCTTGGTCTGGTTTGGGTGTCAAGGTAATGCTGGCTTCATAGAAAGAGTCTGGAAGTTTCCCTTCTGTTTTTATTTTTTGAAACAGCTTCAGGAGAATAGGTATTATTTCTTTTATGAGTGTTTGGTAGAATTCCCCAGGGAATCCATCAGGTCCTGAACTCTGGTTTGGGGGAAGGTTTTTGATCACTGCTTCAATCTTGTTGCTAGATATTGGTCAATTCAGGTTGACAGTTTCTTCCTGTTTCCGTCTTGGGCGTTTATAGGTTTCCAGGAATACATCCATTTCATCTAGGTTGCTTCATTTATTGCCATATAATTGTTGATAATAATTTCTGATGATTGTTTCTATTTCCTTGGTGTTCTCTCCCCTTTCATTCATAATTTTATTAATTCGGGTCCTCTCTCTTTTCTTTTGGATTCATTTGTCCAATGGTTTATCGATCTTATTAATCCTTTCAAAGAACCAGCTTCTAGTTTCGTTGACATGTTCTACTATAGCTCTAGTTTCTAACTCATTGATCTCTGCTCTGATTTTAATTATTTCCCTTCTTGTGCATGGGGTTGACTTAATTTGTTGTTGATTTTCCAGTTCTTTAAGGTGTAGAGAGAGTTGGTGATTTTTCTTTTTTTTTTTTTTTTTGAGTGAGGCTTGGGTGACCATGTATTTCCCTCTTAGGACTACCTTTTCCGTATCCCATAGCTTTGGGACCGAAGTGTCTTCATTCTCATTGGTTTCCATGAATTGTTTAAGTTCTTTGATTTCCTGGTTGATCTAAACATTCTTAAGCAGGATGGTCCTTAGCTTCCAAGTGTTTGAATTTCTTCCAAACTTTTTCTTGTGGTTAAATTCCAGTTGCAAAGCATTGTGGTCTGAGAATATGCAGGGAATAATCTCAACCTTTTGGTATTGGTTGAGCCCTGATTTGTGACCCAGTATGTGATCTATTCTGGAGAAGGTTCCATGTGCCCTTGAGAATGAGTATTCTGTTGTTTTAGGGTGGCGTGTTCTGTATATAGCTAAAGGTCCACCTGGTCCAATGTGTCATTTAAAGCTCTTGTTCCTTTGTTGATTTTCTGCTTCGATGATCTGTCTGTTGCTGAGAGTGGCGTGTTAAGATCCCCTACAATTGATGTATTCATATCAATATGACTCTTTATTTTGATTAACAGTTGATTTACATAGTTGGTGTTCCTATGTTGGGGGCATAAATATTTACAATTGCTAGATCTTCTTGGTGGATGGACCCTTTAAGAATGATGTAGTGTCCTTCTATATCTCTGACTACAGCCTTTAGCTTAAAATCTAATTTGTCTGATATGAGAATCGCTACCCCAGCTTTCTTTTGAGACCCATTGGCATGAACAATGCTTCTCCATCCCTTCAGTTTCAGTCTGGATGTATCTTTAGGTTCCAAATGCGTCTCTTGTAGACAGCATATGGATGGGTCCTGTTGTTTTATCCAGTCTGCAACCTGTGCTTTTTTAGGGGACCATTTAGGCCATTCATGTTGAGAGTGATTATTGAAGGATAAGATTTTATTGTCATCGTGTTGTCTGTGAAGTCCTTGTTTCTATAGGTTGTCTCTGTAAATTTCTGTTCTATGTCACTCTTGAGTTCTTTCTTCTTTTATAGAACTCCCCCTTAATATTTCTTGTAGTGCCAGCTTGGGGGTCATATAATCTTTTAAACTTTGCCAGTCTTGGAAGCTCTTTATCTCTCCATCCATTCTGAAAGTCAGCCTTGCTGGACAAAGTATTCTTGGCTACATGTTCTTTTCATTTAGTGTCCTGAATATGTCTTGCAAGCCCTTTCTGGCTTGCCAGCTTTCTGTGGACAGGTCTGACATTATTCTGATGGTCCTCCGTCTGTACGTAAGGAATCTCTTCCTCCTAGCTGCCTTTAAGACTCTCTGAAATCAGGGGGCGCCTGGGTGGCTCAGTGGGTTAAAGCCTCTGTCTTTGGCTCATATCATGATTCTAGGGTCCTGGGATTGAGCCCCGCATCAGGCTCTCTGCTCAACGGGGAGCCTGCTTCTTCCTCTCTCTCTGTCTGCTGCTCTGCCTACTTGTGATCTTTGTCTGTCAAATAAATAAACAAATAACATCTTAAAAAAAAAAAAAAAGACTTTCTGAAATCAGGACTCACGAATTTCACAATCACATGCCTGGATATCTTTCTACCCTCATTGAGCTTGGGGAGTGTCCTCTCTGCCTCTATGACATATACCCTGGTTCCATTCCCCATATTAGGGAAATTCTTTTCTAGGATTTGTTCAACTATATCTTCTAGTCCTCTCTCTCTCTCCACCCCGCTCAGGGATCCCAATAATTCTGACACTGGAACGTTTTATGGCATCATTTATTTCCCTAATTATGTTTTCATCTCTTCTGAGATGTTTGTTCCAGGCCTCCTCTTGATCCTTATTTTCTATCAGTTTGTCTTCTAGATCACTAATTCGACTTTCTGCCTCATTTACCCTAGCTGTTAGAGTATTTGGATTAGATTGGATCTCACTGATAGCATTTTTAAATTCTGCCAGATCAGCTCTCGCTTCCATCCTTAGACATTCTCTGTTGCTACTAATGGTCTTCTCCAACCTACCCATTGCCTGGATAATTGTTACCCTGAATTCCATTTCTACCATATTGTTTATGTCCATATCCAATAGTTCTGTGGCAGAGGTCACATCTCTGGATTTTTTCACTGTTGGGTGTTCCTCCTCCTAGTCATTTTGGTGAGAGGTGGTTGAAGGGATGTGTAGCTGAATTTATCAACCATGATCCAGTCAGGATGCACCCTGGAAAGTTTCGGAGCAATTGGAAGTCACCCCCAAAAAGAAAAGAGAGAGAGAAAAAGAGAAAACAAAAAACCCAGCCAAAATTAGCCCCCAAAGTAAGATTTATAAGGTACGAAAACAAACAAAAAGACTGACAAAAGTAAAAAAAAAAAAAAAAAAAAAGAAAAAGGAAAAGAAAAACCCTGTCCAAACGAAACCCAAGAATAAGATTTATATAGCACAAAAACAAATACACAGAAACACTGATAGAAGACTGAGATGGGAAGGTGGTTATAAACCCTCGATGTGGGCAAGGAAGGTTATTTTAGTTCTTCTTGGGTGTATCTTGTTATCCTTGTTGAAGGATTCAACTTTCCAGAGATACAGGAAAATTAAAACTAGTTTATATATAGAGGTAGTATTGAATAGGAAAAAAGGACTACCTTGAAGCTTATATCTGTTTATGAATAAATAGCAAGAAAAAGAAAGGTATATGTATGAAAAAAGTTCAAGTTAAAAAATTATTATGGAATATGTTGTATTAAACATATACTTGTAATGGTAAGTAGGTTAAAAAATAAAAGAAGATTTGTGAAAATGAATTAAAAAAAAAGAAAAGTTGTATCTGTGAAATATACAGGTTTGGGGCAATAGTGGGAGCTTAATATATTGTTTTCCCCTGATGTTGGGGTTTTACAGTTTTATGGGGACCCTGTGGTTGTTGTCGTCTTGTTCTTTTGGCTTGTCTTCTGGGGGAGGGGCCTGCCGTGTTGTTTTTCGGTCAATCTTGCTTGGACTGAGTCCTTCTGCCCCCTGTCAAGGGGCTGGGCTCTGCGGAAACGGGTTTTTCAGGCTTTTGTTCTTTGGAGGTTTTTGATTTGGGGAGGCTTTTTCACCCTTTCAGAGGGTCAGAGCAAAGCAAACTGTCGGCACCCGGACCTCTGCCCCAGAGAGAAGCCCCAGTCTGCTCCCCTCTGAATGGTCCAGAACACACAGACTCCTCTGCAAACTCTGCTGAACACGGCAACCTCCCATAGGCAGTGCGCACCCCCAGCCACCATCTCAGTGGTTGCCCGAGTCCCTCGCTTGGCTCTGCACCCCTGTGCCACTAAAACCGTGAGCCCATGCCGGGTGCACTCAGCCCCGGTGGCAGCGCGGGCCACGGAAAGCTGCGGGACCCAGGGACCGATGACTGGAGCCCCTGCCAGGCTCTCTCATGTGTGGGTGGGCGCTGGCTGTGTCCACCCTGGGACCCTGGGCCTGGGTCCATGCCTGTGGCTGTCCGATCCCACCACTTGCCCCTTAAGACCTTTTGTTCTTTTTGAGTGTTGTTAACCAGTCACCAAGCTAATGCTGGTCCCCAAGCACAGGGCACTTTCGTATTGGGGTATTGTTTCCAATGGGTCACTTCTGGTGGCTCCCTCCCCCTTCTGTTTATCCTCCAATATCAGTCCAGGCACTCCCACTCCACTGTACCTCTCCACTGATGATCTTCTGCCCCCGCAGAGATCCAGAAGTATGTAATCTTACATCTCAGGCTGATTTCATGGGTGTTCAGAGTATTCTGGGTGACATTTAGCTCAATTCAGGGGGCCAGTTGAAACAGGGTCTCCTACTCCTCTGCCATCTTCTACATTGAGCGATTTTAAAAATTTATAATAATGGTAATAATAGTAAGTAAGCCCACTGAGCTCTTTCTTTGCCACTCCCCCGTTTAAAGCTCCCACTAGCCCTCAAACCGTCCCTGGATGTGGGCGCTATCACTGTCTTCACCCGAGGAAGGAAGGAATGCAAGTCCAGTGAGAGGCAGAGAGAGAGAGAGAGTGAGAGAGAGCACTTGACTTTCTTCGGAAAGCCACCTTCCCTGGCCACAAGAACAACGGGGGTGGGAGGAGACTGTGGGGAGGGCGCAGAGCTTGGAAGAAGTGAAGTCTCTGAAACAAATCCAAGGGGCCTGGGAAAAAGAGATGCCTGGGGACACATGAAAGGAATGAATAGCAGAACTGAGGGCCTCACTGAACTTAGAAACCAGGAATTTATAGAGAACCCAATCTGCGTTCTCTGCTGAGAGCAGCAGAGAAGAATAAATGGCTGGTGGGGTTCCTCCTGGCTCGGAGACTGGTCTGTGAGCCTCTGATTTAGACCCAGCCCTGCAATGTACTGCCTATGGTGTAAACAGTTCCCGTTCTATTTTTGTGCTTTCCCCCCACCCTCTCTGCAGGATGGCCAGGCTAATGAAAGCCCTTATTTCCAAAGCCCAGCCATGCCCCCACCCAGCATTCCCAGGAGCCTATCCTGTCCCCCGGAACCCTGGATAAGCACTCCCACTGCGGTGAAAATGAAGCAATCTTTTCTTCCGTCAATGATGGAAAAGTGGGGTCTCCTGCTCCATCAGAAAGTCTTGCCTTGGATCTCAGAAAGCCACAGTGGAATCTGCAGCCATCATCTTGCTTCTTGGGATAGAAGGAACCGAAGTGACCGCTGAAGATCGCTTGTCTGGTGAGTTATGGGGAAAGAACACACACCCTTCGGTTTTTCTTGATACCATGTATGGCAGTTTTGTTTGTTTGTGTATTATCCCAAGGCTGTTCCCATGATCTCAGAGACAAGCTGGTGACAAATGCTCAGACCCTAAAGACATGTATATTTAGGGGGAAACAGCATTTATTACAGAGATGTTGGTATCATTGAGTTGCAAGCAAAGAGGCGGAAGAGATGGGAATTGGGACTGCTGGAAATTGTTTGTCGGGGGGGGGAGACGCGGTCCCTCCATCCAGTGCAGAGCTGAGTGAAGGCTGAAGGCTGTGGTGTCCTGTTCCAGCTTTGCCTCTGTGTACCCTCTATGGGGGCAGGCAGGACTGGAAGTCACAGGCTCTCAACCTTTTGAGAACCACAGCTGGTCATTTTCCTCACCTGGTTCCAGCTGAATCTGGCAATTCCAGCTCATTTCATTCCCCCTTTCCCAAGCGATTTTGTGTGTTTCTTCCAAGTAGGGAGAGGTTAAAAAAAAAAAAAAAAGTTAGAAATGTTCAAAAGCTTATTATCAACTCTTCTCTCACGTTGAGGCTTAAGAATGGGAAGTGTTAACCCAGCGAGCTCTATGTGTCCCCATCCAGTCCCCCTGAAGCCCCACAGATATGACCAGGACAGGGAGGTAGGGGTCCACTCAGAGCCAGAATGATGCTGTGACAGAGATCCTTCTAAGCCTCAAACACAATAGACTCTTCTAGCTCTGGTCTGCTCACGGCCACAAGGAGGACTTCCCAACTGGTCTTTAGGTTTCTATTTCAAAAGCATTCTTTTCCAATGGTCCAGAATGACAAATGGGATCTGAGCTATTCAGAAGGACTTTCCCCGGGCTTAGAGACAAGATGATGAAAATACCTGTTGAAACCATGTTAATTGGGGTGATTCAGGGCAGGCTGTCCTGGCACCTGTCTCTCCTACCATCCCCAGCGTGGCAACCTGCCTTGTGGTTTTATTTCCATTGTTACATTGCTGTGGAACTTTGGGAAAATCCCTCAAATTCCCAAACCTCCAGAGTCCCCAGCTATAAAATACGGGGTTAAGATTTGTTGATTGCCCCTGACCTAGGTGACAAGTCGACGTCATCATCTGTGCCGATCTAAGATATGTGAGTGTACGTGTGTGTTTTCATATGAACTATTACCGACTTCAGCAAATTTTCAGAAAAGTGGGATTTCTATTGGTTTGGTGTTCCCTTCTTGATCTATGAGTCAACAAGTAGCTGACAGCTAAGGGAAGAAGGTCATCCTTTGACCTTGGTCTGAGACGATGCTAAGGGAGACCTAGGTGGGAGCAAGGGCTGTGTCTGGAAGAACTTATGTTCCTTATTAAGTAGCTTGGCTGTGGTCAGCCTGCCTTCTGGGAAAAGATGAGCCTTGATAGCAAAGTCCTTCAGATACACTCCATCCCCCCCACCCCCACCAAATCCCTAACAACCTTCTTAATACAATCTTGTATTTATCTTTTGTTAGTGCCTAGCTCTTTGTGCTTTAGCATAAATCTGGAGCATAAGAATAATCTTGTGATTTGGGATGAGGGAAAATGCTACCCATGTGGTCTTTAATGCCTTTAGCATATAGCGGTTCTTCTTTTCCCTCGGTCAGTTACCCCTGCCCCAATGTCATGCTTCCATAGCACCCCGAGCATCCTCTCTCGTAACAGTGGAAATCTTCTCTGTACGCATTTCTCGTGTGACCATCTTCCCCACCAGGCTGGGAGCCCTGTCAAGGCAGCTTCTCTCTCTCTCTCTCTTCTCTTTCAGTTGCCACTTGGTTGTCTATGCATTTATTTGTGGAATAAAAGTCAGAATGAAACACGATTAACTCTAGAGCAGTGCTATATCCATCCCTGTACTCAGGGACACTGGAGAGTCTGGTCCACCAGCCACCAGTGGGCCCACATTTCGTGTATTTCCTCGGCCTTTCCTTCCTGCCGGATGACTGATGACATCCTTTGATTACCTTGTCACATAGGGTATTTTCACAATTCAAAAAAGTGAGTTCATGTAGCTCATGTTTGTCAATGGTACTTCCTCACCCGCGGGACAAGCTGATCCTATGAACTCATCTCTCCTCATGCCAGTTTGTTACACGAAAGCCTGAGGAGATCCCCCAACCCAACTTTATTTCCAAAAACATTTGAGAACAGGCACCTGCCCCAGTTTTCCACCTTCTTTGTGTTCCATGTAAACTTGCGGGAGACGGAGCTCTGGGCACAGCATTCGTAGCCCGGAGGCTTGAAAACGTCACTCCCATTCTCATCTCAAGAGGATCTGGTGGACCTTGTTGCATCTAAAAGAGCCTTGAGTGTGGAGCAAGGGAAAGGCCACAGTGAGGAGAACTTGTCTGTGTATGGGGTTAGGGGAGGGTCCTGACCAGCAGGTGTAGGTTTGCCTCTGTATGCCCAAAATCCTGCCAGTCCTATGCTATGGAGCTCTTTTCTTCTGGCTTGAGCTTCCAGCAACATCGTTGCTGCCTCATATTCTCTTTTTTCAAGGTTTTATTTATTTGTGAGAGAGAGAGAGAGAACACAGCAGGGGGAGAGGCAGAGGGAGAAGCAGCTCCCCACGGAGCAAGGAGCCCGATGCAGGACTCGATCCCATGACCCTCAGATCACGACTTGAGCTGAAGGCAGATGTTTACCGACTGAGCCACCCAGACATCCCATGGTTCATATTCTCTTAACGTTCTCATAACTGCCCAATCTTGGAACACTATAAAAGTGTATTGTTATGAAAGGGGTATTGAGAACCTCCTCCCTTCTCCTCCTCTTCCTCTTTCTTCAGGATCACCTTCTTCATCACCATCATCATCACTATCCATTGTGTCATTCAAGCCCTTCATTCTTTTCAAAGATTTTATTTATTTATTTGACAGAGATCACAAGTAGGCAGAGAGGCAGGCAGAGAGAGAGGAGGAAGCGGGCTCCCCGCTGAACAGAGAGCCCGATGCGGGACTCGATCCCAGGACCCTGGGATCATGACCTGAGCCGAAGGCGGAGGCTTAACCCACTGAGCCACCCAGGCGCCCCCCCTTCATTCTTTTCAAATACCCTCCATCCACCCATTCATTTTGATCATCAAAGAAACTCTGAGTGGTCAGTGGGGTAGGGACTAAGTATACCCATTTTAGAGATAGGAAAACTAAGGTTTAGACAGCCCATGACACTTGTCCAAGACACACAGAGAGACAAGGACAGACCCCCAGCCACCTCTCTGACAGCAGTGAGGCAGAAATTTTCTTTAGGGAATAACGGGGCCAAGGGTGGTCAGACGGGAAGGCACAGTAAAGGTAAGAAATGGGATGAAACTGAAGTCATGGTTTTCATATACAGTCGAAAGGAAGATAAACGAGGCTACCGCGTGCTTCTGCTATTATTGCTGTTGTGCTCTGAGTTGGTAGGTCTAAGTGGCGAGGCCAAGGCTTTCATACGTTTCGGGTGCAGAATAATACTGGCCAGAAGCGATGAATATGGGAGCACTGACAGCTGCACTATTGGGAGGAATGAATTCTCCTTTTCTCATCTCTGAACCACACGCAGCAGCCTTTCCAGAGCTGTGAATCATCCATTCGAGGGAAAAGAGGAGAATAGAAAATTAAATATAATTTATGCTTTGCTAATTGAAATCAAATACAAAACTCAATCTCCTGTGGGTTGCAATGCTCATGTTTAAATAGGGTGGAGGTTATTATTAACCTGACTCTCTTTTAGCGGGTTGACTTAGCTTTTCTGGATAGGAAATAATTCCTTTGTCAAGTTCACCCACTGAAGGGGACATGGTTTACCGGCTCACTCTGAGCCACAAGGATCAAGCCAGAGTAGACACTGCAGGAAATAGACCTTAAGCATGTCAAGTTTGCATTTCTTTTCCAAACCATGAGCTCTCAACCATATAGCCATACAGACCCTTAAGATAAAAGCCGTCAAGCTCTCGAGGCTTCGGCCTCTGCCTGATTTCTCTGGAGAATTTAAGCCTGCTGCTAGATGCGAGATTTTATATACTTTAAGGGGAGCGGGGAGGTTCCCCGTTTTATTTTCCAGGGGAGCATGGCCTATTAAGTCCGCTCACCCTATTAAAAATGGATTTGCTTCTCATATTTACTTGAAGACCCGTAATTACTAGGCTTCTTTTTAAACAGCACTTAAGGTGTTGATGTTCTGGGTTTATGGGGATGGAGACAGCCAGGGAGATGGGAAGCGCAAAGTGAGTGTAATTGAGGGGCTGAGTCAGTGTGCGTCCACCCGGGTTAGAAGAGATGAGGGTAAGGCTAGGCTGGTGTAATGGTCCTTCTTAGCTGGTGGAAAAATATCTTTAAAGCCTTCTTAGAACCAGATGCTTCTTTGACTATGTTGTGAGATCACCCCTTACCTAGTTCCCACTGAACTCTGCCCCCACAAAAAAAGAGACCATGTTTGTCCCAGGAAGCCGTGACACTCTGGGGGCCACTTCTCTTGGGAGTAATCCCCACAAAGGCACACAAGGAGGGCAAGACCGAGAATGCCAGGGCAAAGAAAGAAACAACAAGACCTGCTTCTAGCTGTTCTCAATCCCAGCTCCCATAAGAATATTTCTGAAAGGATAGGTGCCTCAGCTCCATCCCGGAGCTCTTGATTCCACAAGAAGTGTGGTCAGGAGTGATGGTCAGGAAGCTGTAGTCTGAGAAACCCCACAGCTTCCCCTGAGGGGAAGGAGGCCCACCCTTTGCTCACACAACAAGGCCCACATCAGCCCACAGAACTCTGTTCTGAACCAGCATGTCCGGTCTTCCTTCAGAAGAGATGGGTTCGTGTGTGCCTGTGTGTGTATCTGTGTCTTCTTTTGCTTTGGTGGTGAAGGCATATTCGTTGCCTTCGGTTCAAAGACCACTTTCTTAACTGACAAAAAATTATCTGGAAGGTTGTTTCTGAGTCTAGTGTACCCGTCCACCACTTGCTGGGATTAGTTAAGAGAAAGCTGCACTCCTTAGAGTCACTTCCTTTGTGCTGTTTGGAGAATTATCTGGCCGTGCAGATAGAATCCCCTGGAAGATTCTCTAATCTGGGGCTTTCTGGCCACCAGGGGAGGAGAAGGGATCATCCCAGAATGTGAGGGTGGGGCGGGGGTCGGAGGTGACCAATACAAACACACCATCAAAGCCCATCAGTCAGGTTTGCATTAAGCTTTATAACAACACAGTTTTCATTTAGCGGGAGAAAATGAGTTTAATAACAGGTGAACAGACTTAGCTCCCCCCACTCATACATATTTCCAAATTTACTAGAACAGTTCCTGGTTTTGGAGATCTGTGAACAAGCGCTTGGTGTCAAAGGCGGCCTTTTAATCAAATCAAAGTAATGGGAAGGGACACTTGGTTCAGCAGCCCTTAATGGGGGTGTCCGCAGACAGCCCTTGCCCTCCCCCGCATCCGCAGGCTGGATGTGAACACCGGCCATGGATGGGGTCGACACTGTCACTGCCCCATTGTGCCATCTCTGAAGAGAGTAAGGGAAGCATCAGATGACCATGAGGGGGACACGGCGGGACAAACAAGATCCCCTGTTGGTTGTGTTGCTCAGGATTGCCCATAACGGAAGACATGCCAACTCTCTGGTCCTTGCGCCTCTCAGGACCACAAGGGACAGAGCCCACCCCAAGAGCCTTCCTCGGAGCTGTGGTGTTGAGGGTCGTCACAGATGGAGACCTCCCATCGAAAGATCTGTTCTTCATTTTCACCCCCAGAAATAACATTTATCTCTACCAACCACAGGGCTCAGAACTCAAAGGCAATCACGTGGCCCCAAGGACAGGCACGTAGGCCTGATTCTATCATGAGGGCCTATGCCAAGCTTCACCACAGCCCAGGACCCTCCTTGGAGGGCTCTTGGAAAGAAGGCTTCTAAGGGTGTCAGCTTTTATCTTTGTGTTTTTTGTTTTGTTTTCTGGTGAGGACCGTGCATGCCTCTGCCTTCATAAGGGGAGGAGGAGGGATGTCAAAGGGTTGTGGGATGAGACCTTGAAGGAGGAGGCTAGAGACACCTCAGAGAAAAAGGACCTTGCTCCCTAGGAGTCCTGGAGCACTCAGCCACAAGTAGCATTCTGGAGAGAGGCCAAAGCGAAGGTTTGTGCAGAAGAGGGCTGTGCCAAAGGCAGGGCTAGGACTTGGGCTCCTACAGTGGCCAAAGTAGACCTTCCTTCCTCTTTTCTTTCTTTCTTTTTTTAATCACTTAAAGAAACATTCCCGGCATGGTCTCTGACCTTCACGGCTACTTAACCTGTCTTCAGAATTAGCAGAAGACAAGAATTAACCATGGCTCCTGGTGGCCATCTGGTCAACCAGATGCCGCTGCCCTAGTGCCTCCACGAGGATGCCATGGGATCCATCCCTTTGCCTAAGCCTATAGCATTGGAAGTGATCCTGGGTGGCCAAAGGGGGCGGGGATCTACTTGGCACTCCAGTGAGGCTGAGGCTACAGACCCCAGCAGGGGGATTTCAGGACTCAGGGAAGAAGCCTCCTTGACTACTAGCTAGCCTTCCCTCTGCTTCTCTAACCTCATTTGTCACCCTCTTCCCGTTCCCACTGGAAATCTTGACCAGTCATTTGGTAAAACATCATGTTGAAGGGTTTGTAGAATTTCTGCAGTCTGTGGATCACATCGGGGTCGATGCGTGGATGAGTCCGACCTTTGCTCTTGCCTAAGCATCTTGGGGCACTGCTGTCCTCTGGCTTCTTTAGACAAGGGAACCCCTTGGTTTTGTTGAAATAGAAATGTTTTTCAGTCACGACACGCTTGAGGCCTAGAAAATCCTGGACTTTGGCCATCTCCCCAGCAGGGTCCACTATGAGTCGCTCTCCGCTGACAAAGAGGATTTGGGAGAGCGGGAAATACTGGAGCCAGTTTTCCAGGTGCAGAGCGTAGATCCCTATCCGAATGGCACTCCAGGAGGCGTCGATTAGCCCTAGGGTCCGGTTTTTGAAGGCTAGCACCTCGAAGGTGGGGATCTCGGGTTTCTTTGACAGCGTCTGGGTGTAGTCCGAGATGGCCCTGGTCACGGGGTTCCTCACCACCACGATCAGTTTGATGTCCTTGGCCATGGCGTGGATGCGCTTGGGGGCCTCGTTGGTCACAAAGTAACTCGGTGTCTTCTCCATGGTTACCTGCCCGTCCAGAGTCTTAGGCATCACATTTCTGGAAGAGGGAGGGAAAGGAAAGAGAGTGGTCATTCCTATCCAGAACTGCTTTAACTGTTCACGCACAATGTGGGACAGAAAGAGCCTCGTGGGCAGCTACAAAAGAAAATTCAGTGATAAATCCCAAGGATTCTTTCTAACTCTATGTCCCACTAAGGCTCTGATTATGGTATTATCAGGAAAGGCAGCAGAAGGCTTCCGCCTTCATTCTTGGGAACCTCGTACACCTGGGTTTCGATTGCTGCCCTGCTGCCCTGTCTCTTTCTAGTTACATTCAACCGAAATATACTCTTAATTCCCCCATGTATTAGTTTGGTGTCCTCTCTGAAGCAGGGGAATGATGGTACTTACTTCACACTGTAGAATGAGGATTAAGGGAGATAACACTTGTAAAGCATTTAGCACAGAATTGGGCACGTGCAAGAGCTTAATAAGTCAAGGGTATTACTACTGTCGTAGCGGCTTCTGGACAATGTTTGAGAGCCCCAAGAACTCAAAGATTATCTAGACCAGGGGTTGGCCAACTACTCCCTGCCTCTCTCTCTCTCTTTTTTTTCTTTTGGTATGGCTTGCCGCTAAGACTGATTTTTAATCTCTAAACGGATGGGAAAAAAACCCAACATAATAATAACATTTTGTGATGCATGAAAATTATAAGAAATTCAAATTTCCATGCCCATAAATAAACCTTCCCTGGAACACAGCCACACTCCTTCTTTGATATACTGTCCCTGGTCGCTTCTGTGTGACAACAGCACAGCTGAGTAGCGGCAACAGGGGCTTGAAGACACACAGAAGCAAGTGTATTTACTCGCTGGCCCTTTAGGAAAACATATGCTGAGCCTTGACCTGGTCCAAAGGCCATCGCTGTGCAAGTGAAGGAAAGAAGCCCAGAGACAGGAACCAGACAAGCTTCATGACCCGAACAAGTTCAATCACGTCCCCCTATTCTCCTCTGTAAAATCCTAAAGCAAGTTCAGAACAAAAACGACATACAGTGTGAACGCATCTAGCCTGGGTCTGGTTCTAGAAATGGATTCTTCTTGGCCTTGCTCTGATAAGGAAAATCTGTGTTCTGAGGTGGCCGACCGACCGATCCAGCAGGGGAATCCCAGTCCCGGCCCCAGGGCCACTGCAGACTTTCCCCTGCCCTGCTGGCCGCGGCCACAAGAGTAGCAGAGATGGAAGTAAAAATGTACACGATACCCCCCCTGCCGGTGCTCGGGGCTCAGACCCTGAGAGATTACTCTCTTCTGGGCCCGCGAGCATGAAATAAACCTCCGGTCTTCCAAGGTCTCCAAGGCCGCTCCGGTTTTTTGGCCCGGATCAGGTCCGCGTTCCGTAACATTTGGCTCCCTGACTGGGAAATCCAACTGCACTGGCCCATTGTTGCCACTGGTTTGGGGTCAATGACAATGATGGAACGAGGGGTCGTAATGGAAAAGGCATGGCCTGTCTTATCTTCGGGAGTCTCCCACCTGGTCGCCTCGGACGGGCCCCGATCCACTGTTTCCAGTGGACTCAAGGAGACTTGGCAGGGGAGGACCTGGTCCCGACGTCCGATTCCAGTAAGGCCTGGGGCCCCAGGACCGGTCAGGCCCACGCATCCGGGTGGGAGGGGAGACTGATCACCTCCAGGAGACCTCCAAGGTCTCACAGGCAGGACTTCCCAGGGAAGGAGGTCCCTCAGGTCAGAAATCCCCAAAAGGGAGGACAGAAAGGAACTTCTGAAAGGAATTCCACAGGTCACGGCCCCCCCGGGGAGTGGGTGGGGGTGGGGACTGTAATAACTTCGGTGTGACTGCGTGAGGGAACGTGCAGTATGACCCGGATTGTCAGAGGGGCTGATTCTGTGGCTCCACGGTCTTGAGACTACGGAGTCTGAGTGGGCCCCGGCCTGTTTCCCTGGTGACCTCACAGGGTTTATGGCGAGCCCTTTGGGGTGCCAGTCTGCAGTTTCTACGGACTCGCTATGGCCAAGAGGCCCCCAAGGAGGGCAGACAGGCAGGCATCTGACCGGTCTGTCCTCAGCAGGGGCAGCCACCCTCTGTCTCTGCGCCACCACATACCAGGACATCACGATGGGATCAGGGCAGAGAAACCTAGGGTCCTAGACTGTATGGTCAACATTTCAGGAAGGGGTTTTCAGAAGACTATGCAGTTAAGATGCATCCAGCAAACTGAGAACCCTACGTGAGTTAGAAGGGTCACCTTTAATGTCGGCTGGCCTTCAGAAGGGACACTGGATGTCCCAACGGTTCGTCGGGTGTGACAAGTTGTAAGAGGAGAACCAGGACACCCCGAGCAGTTTGTGCCCATTGACCCCTGGCTAGGAATTGCCCAGACCCTCCCCCCTGGGTGCGATGTGCTTGCAACAGGGCAGGGACAGGCCCGGGTCTTAACGGCCTCATCCAAGCGGCCCAGAGAGACTGACAGAGGTCCCCGTCTCCACAGATCCTAGCCGGAGATCCCCAGGCCAAACGGGTCCTGCCCCGTCCGTACGCACCCCGAAGGCTTTCTACACGGGGCCCCCTCCAGTTCCAGACACTCCATTGCCATTGGTCTCCCTACGCCCCAGGCCCAGAGGGTCCACTTTTTCTGGGACTAGCAGCCGGGCCAAGCACCCTCCAAATGCTGGTACAAGAGAAGCGAGACCCTGAGAGGCACAGTAAAGACAGGACAGTCCAGCCCGACCATTCCATGCTGTATCATCAACCTTTCTCCACCACTGACCCCCTCAGCTGGACACATGAGCCCACCTGTTCACTCTGGGAAAGGGATTTCAGAGTGGCCCCGTTGGCAGGTCTGTAAGGCGGAGAGGCCCCAACCACTGAAAGGGGGAAAAGCCAGACCCCCCCCTTTTGCCAGGGATCAATGTGCCTCTCTGGTAAAGACAAGGGGACCTTATAGGCCTTGGGGAAGACTGAGGGGGAACTGAGCCTCCCTGTTCTCAGCCCCTGTCAGCCCACGGTCAGAATAAAAATAGGGGGCCAACCAGTGACTTTCACGGTTCATACGGGGGCCGAGCACTCTGTTGTCACCTCCCCAGTGGCCCCTTTCAGCAAAAGGACTGCAACCATCCTTGGGGCCACTGGGAACGTGGGTGATACAACAGCCCTTGGGCCAGGCTCGTCAGTGTAAATTCGGGGGCCACAAGGTCCGACCTGAATTCCATTATCTACCTGACTGCCCACCCTCCTCCTGGGCTGAGATAAACTCTCCAGGCTTGGGGCTCAGATAAAGTTTGAGCCCACTGGGCACACCAGCCTCCGATTAAACCCAGGGCACAAGGAGACAGGGTCTCTGGTACTAGCGATTACCACACCAAGAAAAAACGGAGGCTACTCCGCGCCCAGGCCCAGCCAAGTGGCTGCACGAGTTCGGGTTCACCTACAGTGACAACACACCTGGACTCGCCCAGAATCGGCCCCTGTCATTGCTAACTGATCCCGGGGGCCCTACCCCAGAGGCAAAGGCAATACCCCTTCTGACCAAAAGCTAAGTCTGGCATTCAAGGACATCTGGCCAGACTTAAAGGAGCAGGTACCCCGATCGAGTGCCAGTCGGCCAGGAATACCCCCGTTATGCCAGTTATGAAGCCAGGAGGGGACATCGACCAGCCCAAGACCTGCGGGCCATCAACAAGGTAGCTGTCTCCCTGCACCCAGCGGCCCCAAATCCATGCACCTCCTCCAGGATGTGGACGACCTCCTCCTCGCCAGTGACACACAAGAAGACAGCATAAAAGGTGCAAAGGCCCTCTGAGAGCTCCTGTCAGACTCGGGATACTGAGACTCATGGAAGAAGACACTAATCTGCCACCAACAGGTCCATTATCTTGGTTTCCTCCTTACCCAAGTGGGGGAAAAACCTAGGTCAAGAGAGAAAAAAGTCATCATCTCCTTGCCACAGCCACAGAAGAAAAGGGGCCTACGAGAATTCCTGCGGGGCTACAGGACTGTGCCACATCTGGATTCTGGGGTTCTCAGCAATAGCAGGACCTGTCTATAATCTCTTAGGGGGACTAAATCGAGAACCCCCTGCCCGGAATGAGAAAGTAGAAGCTGCCCTCACAGAGATGAAGGCTGTCCTGGGGCGGGCTCCAGCCCTGGGCCTCCCAAACATCCAAAAATCCTCCAATCTCTTTGCACATGATAAAGCAGCGCGTGCTTACTCAACCAGACTGCTGGGCCCTGACGCCGGCCAGTTACGTATCTGTGAAACCGACTGGACCCCGCAGCGGCACGATGGCCCCCGTGCCACAGGGCGCTAGCAGCCACAGGCCTACTCGGGAGGCAGACAAGCTCGCCTGGGGCAAGAACTTAACCTCAACCTCCCTCCTGCAGTTGGACCCTCACGAACACAGGGGCACCGCTTCCTGCCCAGCTCTCGGCCTGCACAGTACCAAGGGCTCCTCTGCGAGAACCCACGGGTCACCCTTGAGTCAGTGAGGACATTAAACCCAGCAACCTTTTTCCCCATGGAAGGGGCGGGGGGGACCAGAGCACAACTGCTCCGAGTAACTGATGAAGTCTATGCGAGCGTCCAGATCATGGGATCGAGCCGTGAAGAATCCAGAGCTCACGCAGTTCAGCGACGGCGGCAGTTGCTCACAGCAAGGTGCCCGAGAAGCGGGCTGTGCCGTGACCACGACCACGGACGTCCTAGAGGCGAAGGCATTCGCAGCTGGACGGTCAGCACAGCGGGCTGCACTCCGCGCCTTCCTCTGAGCCCGCCCCCGCAGTGAAGGCCAGCGGGTCAGCGTCCACACTGACGCCCACCACGCCTTTGCTCCTGGGCCTGTCCAGGGGGCCGTGTACAGGGAGAGGGGCCTCCTCACCACTGCAGGAAAAGCTAT
Organism: Enhydra lutris kenyoni; assembly: GCF_002288905.1. Classification (NCBI taxonomy): domain Eukaryota; kingdom Metazoa; phylum Chordata; class Mammalia; order Carnivora; family Mustelidae; genus Enhydra; species Enhydra lutris. Next base: position 3,469,721 of record NW_019154174.1, read on the forward strand.
CCGAACAAAGAAGAGAACAGAAGCTCCTCGGGGCTGTCTGACTTCCAGAGGACGTAGCAATCCTGCAGGGTAAGGGACCCCAGAAAGGAGACGATCCCATAGCACGGGGAAATCGTCTGGCAGATGAGGCTGCCGAGACCACAGCCAGTGAGGACACGGACAGAGCCCCTTCCCTCACCATGGCCCTGACACCGCCGGAAGAAGTCCCTCCGCCCAGTGACACTAAAAAGGAAAACATGGGCCATGGCTGAGGGGGCCACCCTGCCCGAATAGAGACGGTGGGAGAGGCCAGACGGACAGGTCTTCACCCCAGCGGCAACGGGAGGGCGTCTAGGCAAGCAGTACCACCGCCTCACCCGCCTGGAGACGGCCTCAGAGGCCTTGTCCAAGAGCACGGCCACGCCAGCCACCAGCTCCGCGGCGAGTGACCGGTGAGCGGAGCGTGATGCCCGGCTGCCCCGTGGTCCCTGGGCTGCCCAGAGGAGGGGGTAGCCCCGCTCCACGATCTGGAGATGACTTCACGGACGCGCAGCCGAACGGGCTTCTGATGGCTCCTGGTGACGATCTGCCTGTTCTCTGGAGGGTCCAGGCCTTCCCCCACCAGGAAGGCGTGAAGCCGGGGAGGAGCCCAAGTCCTCCCTCCGGTGACTGTGCCCCGGTTCGGCCTTTAATTAACGCTCCACAGCGACGACGGGCCCGCATCTGTCACAGACCCTGTAGGGTCCTGACCCAGTCCCACATCACCTGGAGGCTCCACACCGCCTACAGCCCCGACGCTCAGGGAAGGTAACTGAGGACTCGCACCCTCCAGGAAGCCTCAGCAGCTGTGTCGGGGAGACTCGCCTCCCGTGGCGGGTCTCTGCCCCAGCCTCTTGCGGGCCTGCTGCACCCCCAGGATGCTGGTTATTCCACTTCCAAACTCTCATATGGACGGCCTCCCCCGCGCCTGGGGCGCCTTCCAGAAAAGTCACATCAGATTGGGGATAAAGAGGGAAAAAGACAACTTCAGGTCATGGGGCCACCCCAAATAAATGACAACGGTGCACCACTGAGAGGCCCCAATCTCCTTAGTGTCCCAGTGCACCCCTTCCAGGCCGGAGACTCAGTCCGGGTCAGAGACGCGAAAAGGGACCCCCTCTGACCACAGTGGACAGCGCCTCACTCTGTGGTTCTAACCACACCTTCTGCCTTTAAGGTCTCTGGTGTCATCCCCGGGGTCCACCACTCCAGAGTGGAAAAGCCCATCACGCGGACGAGAAGCCACACCACTGGAAGGTCTGGCCAGACCCCCCAGACCCGCTGCGGCTACGCCCCTGGCGAGACCCCACCGGCGGACGGACACCTGCGCGCCTGGTCCCGGGTTCCCACCTCCTGGGGTCGGACTGTACACTGCCGCCCCTTCTGGCGGGGCTTTCCCCCAGAGACTTGCCATGTTGTTGTTGATCGGGTGACCCTAGGGTGTTTCCTGCCCTTACTTGTCCCCAGGTGTCGGACGAGCCACCATGGCGCCCTCCAACTACGGTCGTGGCCCCCACTTTTGCTGGCCGTCCGCGGTCTACTCGTAAGCGCATTTCACTACGGTTTTGCCGACCCCGGCCAGGCCCGGTCTTCTGCTCCCGGGTGTGTCGTTCCTCCTCCTCGCCGCCTTCAGCCTGCCTGCCCCGGCGGCGGGGGGCGGACACCCCACCCAATCCATCGCGCTCGCCTGTCCGTCTCCTGCCGGATCGCTCAGTCCTCCCCGGAGCCACACTCCACGTCTCTGGAAACCTCTGGCCGCCCCGACGCTCCCCCACGGCCATTCCCCTTCTCGTGCGCCTGCCGGCCGTGTCGGGAGCCGGCCTGGGCGCCACCGGCCGGGAAACGTCGGGGTTCCGTACCAGGGGCGGCTCAACAGCTCAGGGCGATTCCCGGCCTCGCTCAGCCCGGGCCGCAGCGGAGCTCGCTCCGCCGGCCTCAGGGGTCCTCCAACCGCGCAGGGGCGCCCGGCCTCCTCCTGCAGGAGAAATGTGGTTTCTGTGCGCATGAGGCGGGGGTGGTCCCCGAAACTCCGACCCAGGTGCAGGAAGGAGTAGATCCCGGGAAGGGAGGCACTCCAGCAGGCGACTCTGCGGAATGGTCCGGCCCCCTCCTCCCGCTCCTCCTCACAGCGGCATTTGGTCCTTGTGTTCCCAATGCCCTCACCAGGTTCATCGCTGCGCAAACTGCCAAGGTCAGACTCCCGTTGCTCCTCATGCCCTACCGCCCCGTAAATAATATAGATGACGCCCTCTCAACCAGGTGTTTAAAGCGGCATCAAAGGGGGGAGTGATAAGGAAAATCTGTGTTCTGAGGCGGCTGGCCCATCCAGCAGGGGAATCCCAGTCCCGGCCCCAGGACCGTTGCAGACTTCCCCTGGCCTCAGCGGCCCAGCCGTCAGAGTGACACAGATAGGGAAGGAAACATGTATCAAATACCCCCCTTGCCTGTGCTCGGGGCTCAGACCGAGAGATTACGCTCTTCTGAACCCGCTAGTGTAAAATAAACCTCTGGTCCTCCAAGGTCTCCGAGAGGTCCTTGTTTTTGTTTATGTTTTTTGGTTTATTCCCCCCCCCAGAGTTTTGAAGAAGTTACAAGATGAAGTTTCTAGGCCTCCATGTATAATATTTTTTGCGACAGTTGCACTTAATAATAGGCAGGGAGACAGTAGTGCCCCAAAGCGCCTTAGCACTTTCCGGTTGTTTTCTTCCAGACTATATTCTCATTTGTTATCTCATTGGCTGCTCTCAGTATCCTTAGAAGGCATGGGTTGGTGAATTTAACCATGCGTAGAAAGTACTTGAAAACTTATTAAAACACGAGTATCTGGTCCACACTCCCTAGGGATTCACTTTCTATAGCTTTGGAAGGGGCCTGGGATTCTGCATTCTGAGGAGCTTCTGAGGATGCTGATGCCACTGGCCCATGGACGTGTTGCATTTAGTCGCAAGTAGGGCAAGGTTCTCTCACCGGTTTCCCCGATGCTGAAACCGGTTACCATCCACAGGTTTGTAAAAAACCCCGAGAGCGTCTATCTGTACTCTTTAGTAAATCTTTAGCACATGCATTTCTTTCATTCTTTTTAAAGATTTATTTATTTATTTGAGAGAGAGGGCAGGATGGAGGGGGAGAGGGAGAGAGGAAACCCAAGGCGACTCTGAGCGGAGCACAGAGACTGGTGCAAGGTTTGAACTCTTGACCCTGAGGTCATGACCTGAGCGGGAACCCAGCATCAGATGCCTAACTGCACCACCCAGACATCCCTAGTCCATTCGCGTCTCTCACTCCATTTCTTCTGTAGCCCCAGGGTGGCTGCAAAGAGCGAGGGAGACGTGAGCTAATGTGTTGCAATGAATATTTCTAAGAGCTCATTAAGGCAAGATGTATCTGGTCTAATGAGAAAACAATTTTCTTCTCTACTCCCACTGCTAAGGCTAAGAACTCCCAAGGTCAAAGCTAAACCACCCCCAAGCTGCCCTCCCACGACTCCCCCTTGATGCTGATTAAAGATAATTTATTGCAGAGTCAAATGGGAGGGGAGGTGGTGGAGGGAAAGACAGGCCTACATTCCAAGGCAGGCAAAGAGCCAATCAAACAATTTTTAAAAATTTATGTATCTCTTTAGGGGGTCCCACATCTACCTCCATGATGGGCAAGTGATTTCACAGCACATTGTATTGTAGTGCCTGATAAAACCATGGAAAAATTTTTTTATCCACAAAATGAGGAAGTAGTGAACTATAAAATTGCTAATTATTTTCTAGTAAATTTACTTTTAAATAACTTTAGACATCAATTACAGGCACCATTAAGCACCATTAAGCACTGGGTGTGTTTACCAAACAAGGGCCCTGCATTGCTGGTTCTGTCCCATCTGCATGGCCTCCTCCCAAGGTTTCACCCTCCCCAGGGGCTCCCCTCCCCCATCTCCTCCCTTCCAGACTAGGCTTAAGTATCAAATGTTGCAATTACATTCCATAAGTGATGGCAGATTGTTTCCATTTCCAGTGTCATTGGCCAGTCAAGCCCCAGATGTCTCAGATTGAAGTCACTTTTGGGCAGAGATTTAAATTGTAATTGTCAGTTTCAGGTGCATTTCCCAGCCCGAGTTCCCCCATCATTGCTACATGGTAGATTCACCTGGGGAACTTAAAAGGGGGAGGGGAGGGAAGCCTTTCTGCCAAGGCTCGACTTCAGACCAATTACATTGGAGCCTTTAAGAATTTTTTAAAAAATTTATCCCAAGTCGTTCTAACGTGTAGTCAAGGATGAGAACCACAGCTTCAGCCACCCACAGCTGTAGGGTCAGGGCTTTCCAGACCAGAGGGGAAGGACAGCACACTGACCTCTGTCTTCCTGGCGTCACCCGTGCCTCTGGTCGGCTGGAGTTCAGGATGAAGTAGCAAGCCGGGGCCATGATGCCTTCGCTTGGCTTCTGACCGCGGGATCTTCTTCGGTGAGTGTCTACCTGCCCCTCCCAGAAAAAGCTTGGGGTTTTTTATATCTGCTGACCCGCAGCACCCCTCTCATGGTGTAATTAAACATGCTGTGGGTTCAGACAGGCTTGTGAGCTCCACCCAGCTTGCTCTGGAGTCGTGATCCCCGCCTGCCAATGTGGAAGAAAGGGCTAGCGTAGTAGGGTTGCAGTGCGCATGAGCTCTGGGGCCGGCCGGGGGGGGGGGGGGGGGGGGGGGGCGGGGGTCAGAGCCCACACTCAGGTGAGATGCCTTTGGGCTGTTTGTCTGTTGCTGCCAGTTACCAGCTCAATCACTGGGTCTCGCGGAGCCTCGTCTCATCCAGTTAGATTGGCGTTAAGGTTAAGTGAGTGAATCTATGAAAAGCCGCCCGGAAAGGGCTCGGTCCACAGACGTTCCTGTGAAAAGCACAGATCCGCGTCTAACCTATAGGAGGTATGGCCTTCATGTTTGTATTTCCCCAGAAAAGGAAACTTTTGTCAGTGCTTCTCGCCTTTCAAGAAAGGGTGGAAAGAGAGCTTTCGCCCGTGTCCCCCGTTCTTCCTTCAGGGCGGTAGAGCAGGCGGTCTGATGGGCGCCGACATGACAGTCCTGGGCCTCATTCGCTACCAGGTTTGGTCCTTGCTCACAGGGGCCGTGGTCTTTTGGTGCATGTGTCCTGCCCATGCTCGGGGAGGGGGAACCAGAGGAGGAGATGGCTCTGTTCTCCCTCTTTGCACTCCACTGTGGACTAACTCAGGGTCTGCTCCACAGAACATCACCCCAAGGCGTGGGGGCGGGTAGGGTATACAGAGCCCATGCCTAGGGCATTGGCTGACTCCAGCACCATTTACAAAATCTCCACATCACAGCACTTTCCAGGTGGGTCAGAGTGCAGGCCGGTAGACTTGGGAGGAGGTGGAGGGACGTCTACTATGCATCTGGCTCCCCGTGTTTGATTGTCGCTTGGCTTCGTTGTGCCATGCCTTGGGTGCAGAATTGACTTCCTATGCCACCCAGGAATGAGGACCTAGAATGTTCCCTCCCCTCTGAGACATGGTGCCTGGACCACCCACTGTGCTCTGGGAGGACAACATGTCAGTTGTTTGTCCCTTCACTCAGACCCTGTTTCTGGCTGTGTTTATCCTCACCGTGGAAGACTCACCATTTCTTTCTTTCTTTTTTTTTTTTTTAAGATTTTATTTATTTATTTGACAGAGAGATCACCAGTAGGCAGAGAGACAGGTAGAGAGAGAGAGAGGGAATCGGCTCCCTGCTGAGCAGGACCCTGAGATCATGACCTGAGCCGAAGGCAGAGGCTTAACCCACTGAGCCACCCAGGCATCCCGACTCACCATTTCTTAAATACAGCCTTTTGCAGAAAGAGCCCAGAGATGTTGGCAGGAATTGTTGAGACTGGGCTGGATTGGCTCCTTGGTGTGGAGAAGATATTAGGTTGTCACGATACAATAAGATCATGTAAATTCCCACCTGTAACTATGATATTTAATTGCAAATGCTTTGGTGGTGAGCTCACTGGTGTGAGCGAGTCCTTGGGGCCAGTGAGTGGGGTGTTGTAGTGAGTTCTCCCCTGGGCAAGCAGCCATAGAAAGAAAGGTCTAGAAGATGAATTGATTTTTTAAAATTGTAACATTTTTCTCCCATTGATAATTATAAAATCAATATAGTAACAGCATGGGGGAGTTTGGAAAACAGAAAAAAGGTAACTGCCTTCGAAGCTAACCTCTAACACAATTCAAATCCTATTTTTTTAAAAGATTTTTATTTATTTATTTGACAGACCGAGATCACAAGCAGACAGAGAGAGGGAAGCAGGCTCCCCGTTGAGCAGAGAGTTCGATGTGGGACTCAATCCCAGGACCCTAGGATCATGACCTGAGTTGAAGGCAGAGGCTTTAACCCACTGAGCCACCCAGGTGCCCCCAAATTCTATTTTTGTGTCTGTTTTTTCGCCCTCCTGTCCTCAATATGTATGCAGACTATTTTTATACATTCACTGTTACTGCTTTTTTCCATAAATAATTACTGGCCCCCTGTTAGGTGTGTATCTTTCTTCTGAAGGCTCAAAGCCAAGAAAGACTTAGTCCCTGGACTTGACTAGCTTAATTTAGTAACAGATACAGATGCCTACATATACACAGGTCATTGCAACACAAGGAGGTAACAATATAAACAGAAATTAGATCTCATGTCTGAATACAGGTAATGAAAATAATGACCCGATCCTTCTCAATGTCCCCAAATCTATCAGACAGGCCTGATGATGTTAGGATCACATGGCCACATGGTATAATAATGGAAAGACCCTAAACTGGGACAGTTTGCCACAGTGCTATTATGGGATGCTTGCTGGGCAGGGAAGACGTGCTTTGCCAAAATGGAACTCGTTATTGATATTTAAAAAAATAAATCAGGAATCTTGACATAAAAATCCAGATTTCTGGCTTCTGTTGGAAAATAGAAGATCAGACAACACCAGACTTGCCTTCTCCTTCGGGGACATCTGGAATGAAAGTGGGTAGGGGCTGCCTCATTCAGATGAGGCGGGTACACCTGTTGCTTAGAGAGCCACCCAAGCCACACTGTTCATGACATTCCCTGCCTCGCTCACAGGGGCAACTGAGTCATGAATATGGCTCTATTGCATTTCTCATATTAGAAAGCCAAGTCCTTCCAATGCCTTCCATGACCAGAGTTTCCTCTCTACCTTCATCGCCCACCAAACTCTGCTCTGTTTGCTGGCTTCCTACTGACCTCCCTGGTGAGCCCCAGGAAAGCTAGTATGCTCTACCTTAACTGTAGTAAAGTACACATAAAATTTACCATTTTACATTTACATTTACCATTTTAACTATTTTTAAATGCACAGTTTAGTGGTATTAATACATTTATATTATCACGTATCATCACCATCCAACCCTATAGTCCTTTCCCTTTTGTAAAATTGAAACCTTGTACTCCCTAAACACTAACTCCCCATTCTCCCCTCCCCCAGCCCCCAGCAATCACCATTTTTTCTGTCTCTAAGAGTTTGATTCATCCAGTGTTTGTCCTTTTGTGACTGGCTTACTCAGCTTAGCCTAATATCCTCAGGGTGCATCTGTGTTGTAGCATCTGTCAGGATGTCCTTCCTTTTTTATGGATACACCCCGCCCCATTCTGCTTCTCCATTCAAGCCTCCATGGACACTTGAGTTGTTCCATATATCAGCTCAGTTCATTTACACTGACTGAGTAAATGACCCATGATCGGACCATTGGACTCTAAGGAACTGGGTTCTGATCCCATCTCTGTCATGGGAGCTAATTGACCTTAGCAAGTCACCAGATCCTTCTAAGTCTTCATTTTCTTATGGGTAACATTAGTTGGAGGTTTAAGAATTGTATATGATTAAAAAGGAAAGAAAGAAAGGAGGGAGGGAGAGAGAGAGGAAGGAAGGAAAGGAAGGAGAAAGAGATAAGGAAAGAAGGAAGGGAGGGAAGGAGGAAGGAAGGCAGGTAGGTGGGTGAAATCAGACTAAGTCAGTCTGGTCTGAGTTTTCCCTTAGCAACTGGGTGACCTTGACAAGTCACTGAACTTTCTAAGGCTCGATTTCCTCCTCAGTAATGGGCCTGCCACACTGCCTCTCCTGGACCCCTCAGGAACAATAAGGAATATGGTGCGCGAAGGAAGGGTCCCTCATAGATGTTAGATGTTTCTCCTTTTCGAGACAATATTGATGATTCTCAGGAAGTGGATCCCTGGTATGGAACTGGGGATCTGACCTTTCAAGACCCAAGACTCTTTGACCAGTGAACATCTGAAGGAGGATTCTAGGTGGGGGAAGGGGGAGGGCTTGTGCTCTTTGGATGAGGCTGAATGTGATGGGATGCGCAGGGATGGTGATGCACAGAGCCGCAGCGGGAGGGACAGCCTGGAATTTTCACGGAGTGGTGTTGGTGGGGGGAGGGAGGCGGGGGCAAGGCCAGGGCTCCGCGGAAGTTGATGGTTAGTCCCATTCAGGTGAGCCCATTCAAGAGATTCAACAAAGCCTAGGCTTTTACAATTTCATCTGGACCACCCACACCTTTGGGGATAACAAGACCACCTATCTCTACACTGAAGATCGATCGATTGATCCATCAGTTGATTAGATAGGAAGGGCTGCCAATGTGTGTGAAAACATCCCGGTGCAGTTTCCTGCCGTTGGCCGAGGTGCCTCGAAGTAGATGATGAAATCACCCATTTGATAGCCTGTTTTTCTTGCACTTAGAGTTTTCAAGGCTTAAAAATAATCATCTTGATGAGAAAAGCCCTCGCTGCTTAGAGCATCCACCGGGCCTGAGTACTCTGCTGGGTGCTCTGCTCTGTTTTCCCGTGCTGCAAAGAGCCTTGCTAAGAGCCGGCTGCCCTTAGTGGTGCAGTCGTGCCCGGCCAATTTTGCAAAATTGGTTTTGCTGGGAGCTGCAAATGGCTAGAAAAGAGGCTGGTGAGGTGGCCCAGGGCTGCCTCTTGGAGAAATCCGCCTTCCACGTGTCCTTTCCTCCCCACCTGGCAGGGAGTGTAATGGGATATCCCCTCATCAGGCCTCAGCTACCTGACCTTCAGCAGGGAGACCATATAGTTCACCTCCCAGTGCTTTCGGAAGGATGCACGGGACCCAGGACAGTGTAGCCCCAAGTACGTGATCCAGAGAAGGTAGTATTGGTCTCTTTCTCGCGCCCCCCCCCTTTTTTTAAGATTTTATTTATTTATTTGACAGAGATCACAAGTAGGCAAAGAGGCAGGCAGGCAGAGAGAGAGGGAGAAGCAGGCTCCCTGCTGAGCAGAGAGCCTGATGTGGGCCTTGATTCAGAATCTTGAGATCATGACCTGAGCTGAAGGCAGAGGCTTTAACCCACTGAGCCACCCAGGCGCCCCATCGCCCTAACTTTCTGAAGGTCTCTGTGATGGGCTGAATTATGTCCTCCACCCAATTCTTATGTTGAAGTCCTAACCCCCAGGATCTCAGAATATGATTGTATTTGGAGATGGAGTCTTTATTTATTTATTTATTTTAAGATTTATTTATTTACAAGAGAGAAACAGAGAATGAGTGGGTTGGGGGAGCAGGGAGAGGGACAGACAGAGAGGGAGAGATAGAATCCTCAAGTAGAATCCTGCTGAGCAGGGTGCATGACACACACAGCTCGATCTCAGGACCCTGAGATCATGACCTGAGCTGAAATCAAGAGCCAGCTCATCAACCAATCAAGCCACCCAGGTGCCCCTAAAAGAAAGTCTTTAATTAGGGTGATGCAGTCATCTGGGTGGACCCTGATCCAGTCTGGCTGGTGATCTTTTAAGCAGATGAGATTAGGGCCCAGACACACAGGAAATGACAGTCTGTGGCCCTTTGACATGGCGACCCAGGGAGAGTCATATGGGCTGCCATGACAAAGCATCAGGGCCTGGGAAGCTTAAACAATCAGGCTTGGTTTCCCCTGGGGTTTCTCTCCCTGGCTTCCAGCTGGCCGCCATCTTGCTGCTTCTGCCTGTGGATGTTCCTCTGTGTGCAGTCTTGATATCGTTCTTAGAAAGACAACCAGTTGGGCGCCTGGGTGGCTCAGTGGGTTAAGCCTCTGTCTGTGGCTCAGGTCATGATCTCAGGGTCCTGGGATCGAGCCCCACATTGGGCTCTCTGCTCAGTGGGGAGCCTGCTTCCCCCTCCTCCTCTGCCTGCCTCTCTGCCTACTTGTGATATCTCTCTCTTTCTCTCTCTCTGTTAAATAAATAAACAAAAATAAAAAAAAAAAGAAAAAGAAAAAGAAAGACAACCCAGTTAACTGGGGTGGGCGGAGGTGGCTTTAGAGATCTGTTTGGAGATCTGGGTCTCAGAAGTGGTCTGATCAGCTTTTCCCAGGGCTCTAGGAAAGAGGTGGAGTTGAGCCCTTGACCTCTTCTTCATGGCCTGGGCTTGGGAAATCCCTCTACTACCCGCAGCTGAGACAAGTTTGGATTTTTGGGGTGTGAATCTGCCGCAGGGCCTTTGCAGATCTCGCTGCTTGGAAATCACTTCACCCAGATGCATGGGTGACTCACTCTCCTTTCACTCAGGACTCGGCACAAATGTCATCTCAAGATCTCCCAACCTCCCTAAATAAAAGAGCACTCTCTCCTTTGTCTTATGGTCCCTTACTCCACTGCAGAGACTTACCCTTTCCTGACCACATGGCTTTAAGTAACAGACTGATGGATTAATTATCTCTCCCACTAAAACCTAAGACTCACGAGGGCAGTGACAGAGTGCTGTTCACCACTTTACCCACGGTGGCTTGTTATGCAGAAAGGGGAATACACGCTCAGAGTTCTGCTGTTCAAGTCTTGCCACCCACAGATTTGTAGAAAGTCTTTCCAAATAAGACAATGAAGAAAGTTTTGTGTGTTCTTTCAGCATGTTTCCATTCATGTAGATTTAATTTATAGAATAGTGTCCTTTTACATATACTATTTGGTGGCGTGCTTTTTTGTTTACCCTATGACAACATAAACTTTTCCCCATAGCAAGAACTAATATTTTTTAACACAGTCCATTGTAAAGCATTATTTGGATCCTTTGCAGTTTACTTAATTTTTTCTTAATGAACACTTTTGTTGTTTCCAACTTGACAGTTTTATCAACAAAGTTGTGTGTTAGTTATCTAATGCTGTGTAACAAATTACCCCAAAACTCAGTGGCCTAAAACTACATTTATTATTAACACGGTCTGTGTGAGTGGGAGTCTGAGTATGGTTTAGCTGGGACTTCTGGCTCTGGGTGGCTCACAGGCTCTCATCCATGTGTTGGCTGGGGATCTGGTCTTTTTTTTTTTTTTTTTTTTTTTTTTTTTATTTGTTTATTTGACAGAGAGAGATCACAAGTAGACAGAGAGGCAGGCAGAGAGAGAGAGAGGGAAGCAGGCTCCCTGCTGAGCAGAGAGCCCGATGCGGGACTCGATCCCAGGACCCTGAGATCATGACCTGAGCCGAAGGCAGCGGCTTAACCCACTGAGCCACCCAGGCGCCCCTGGGGATCTGGTCTTATCCGAAGGCTTGACCGGGAAGGACACACTTCTTAGATCAGTCATGTGGTTGCTGGCAGGATTCAGCTCTTCGTGGGTTGGTGGTCTGAGCACCTCAGTTCTTTACTGGCTGTTGGATGGAGTCCTCCCTTGGCGCCTTTCTGCCTGGACCTCTGCATCGGGCAGCTCACAGCTTGACAGCTGACTTCATCAGAGCAAGTGAGAGGTAGAGAGAGAGAGAGAGAGAGCCATCAGGATAGAAGTTAGTCTTTGTAACCTAATCACAAAGAGGTATCCCATGATTTTGCCATTTTCTATTTGTGCTAGAAGCAAGTCACTAAGTGCAGCCCACATCCGGTAGGGTAATGCGAGAGTGTGGTGTAAGCGCCAGAAGACAGAGTAATGGAAGTTGTGTCAGAAGACGCCTACCACAGGCTAATGTGAATATCTGTATCTTTAGCTTGTGATCTCCACATCCGCATATGTATTTGAGTGTATCTCCGATCGCTTATTTGGAATACATTTTCTGGAAGGAGAATCATTGAGGCAGATGGTGTAGGTGTTTATCAATGGGTCAAGTGACACATGTTTCATAAGGCTTTTGCTACACAAAGGAATACATAACACCTTCAAAAATAAAAAATATATATACTATAGTAGTTTATCCCCTTGCCCCCTTTCAGTATTGTGTGTGTCTTTTACACACACACACTTATCACCAGTGGTTCTTTGAGTCACTCCCAAGTTAATGGGAGAAACATATTTCAGGAGAGTTATTTTTTTCTTTCTTTTTGTCTTAATTGCTGGAGATCTAACACATTTCATATATGTGTTGAGTATTTGGATTTCTTTTTTCTGTGCACAGTTAGTTCATATCCTTTGCACATTTTCCTATTGGGACATATGTAATTTTTTATGGAATTGTCAGAACTCTGAATATTTTAAATGATGTTTCTTTTACATAAATAGTAATAGAATAAGCATAAATGTCCAAAAATTCAAATATCGTATATGTGTTTCAGAGTTTACAAAAACCTTTTCATAGTTTATAGTTGGCCTTTCAGTTTTGTTTGTGATGTTTTTGATATAAGTACTTTATTTTGAAATATTTAAGGTACTTGAATCTGTTAATATATTCTTTTACTTTTTTCTTTTGAGTTATGCAAAAATACTTCTCATCTACACCGAGTTTGGTTACCTAGAGTTATCTGTCACTTTTTAGTTTTCCTGTGTTCCTTCCCTCCCTCCCTTCCTTCCTCCTTCCTTCCCTCCTTCTTTCCCTCCCTCTCTCCTTCCTATCTTCCTTCCTTCCTGGCCTGGATACCTTCCTTTTTCCCTCCCTCCTGCCCGCCCTCCTTTGCTTATGAAATTACATTTTTTTAAGCTACCATCTCTTATTTTGCTTTACATATTCAAGTAATTTTGTCTCCTCCTTTCTCCTTCTCTTTTTTATTTTTTTTTCTTCTTCTTACTATTATTATAATTTTTAAAAAGGTTTATGTATTTATTTGAGAGAGAGAGAGAGCCTGAGTGGGAGGAGGGGCAGAGGGAGAGAGAGAATCCTCAAGCAGGCTCCCTGCCAAGTGCAGACCCCGAAGGGGGGTTCAATGCCAGGACCCTGAGATCATGACCTGAGCCATAGTCAAGAATCAGATGCTCAGCCAACTAAGCTATCCAGGAGCCCCGCTTTTTTATAATTTTTTTTAAATAAATGAATAGTGGCTTGACCATATATTGAATGATTCTTCCTTCTACTAATGGAAGTGCCGTATTTTTCATATTGTACAGTTTACACATGTTGAACTCTTCCTGGGCCATCTCTACTCTTGCTTTGATCAAACTCTTCTTTCTTGAACCCATTTCCACAGTGTTTTGCTATATATATTCAAGTTCATTTATTTTATTAATATTTTAATGGATTTGCTATTAGAACACTAACATATCTCCTGACTGCTTACTAATATTTTTCTAGTTATTCTGGGATGTTTACTTGTAAAACTTAATCACTTTGTTAAAGATGTAAAAGGGATTGGGATTCTGATTGACATTGTTTATACCTACAAGTTTGGAAGAGTTCAGGTTTTTAAAAATATTATTCTTCAGGGGAGCCTGGGTGGCTCAGTCAGTTAAGTGTCCAACTCTTGATTACGGCTCAGGGCATGAACTCAGGGTGGTGAGATAGAGCCCCACCTTGGGGGCTCCCTTCTCAGTGGGGAGTCTGTTTGAGATTCTCTCCCTCTGTTCCTCCCCCCACTTGCACACACTCTCTCTCAAATAAATAAATAAATCTAAAAAAAAAAAATCATCTTTCCGAACAAAAAACATAGTAAGTCTCTGTATTTTCTTTTTTTTTTTTTTTAAAGATTTTATTTATTTATTTGACAGACAGAGATCACAAGTAGGCAGAGAAGCAGACAGATAGAGAGAGGTGGAAGCAGGCTCCCTGCAGAGCACAGAGCCCGATGTGGGGCTCGATCCTAGGACACTAGGACCATGACCTGAGCCGAAGGCAGAGGCTTTAACCCACTGAGCCACCCAGGTGCCCCAAGTCTCTGTATTTTCAAATCGACATTTTTTTTTTTTTTTTAAATGTAGGCTTGACGCCCAGCTTGGGACCCCACATGGGTCTTGAACTCATGACCCTGAGATGGAGACCTGAGCTGAGATCAGGAGTCAGCTGCTTAACCACCTGAGCCACCCAGGTGCCCCTCAGGTAAGCTTTGAAACACCCAGTAAATCTCTCTGGCAACTTTGTAGGGATCTTGAACACTTTGTGTCTTCCACTGTGACTGTTACAATGACTGTTTCTATTCCGTGGCATTGTCCTATAGGGGAAAGTCACCTCTCAGAACTTCTTCTCTGCATCTTTAAACCGGACAGGTTTGCTCCTGCCTCTCCGGGCTGCTGTGAGGGGTTAAATGAGGTGGGAAATTTAGAGCTCGGAGAGCAGCGCACAGCACACCAGGTGTTCAACGTGCGGTGGGAAGGCTCGTTGTTCATGTAAAATGAACAGCCTTAGATAATCGTGATCTTGCTCGACCGTGAAGAAAATCCCTCTTCCACGTGACAATTTTCTGTGCACCTGGTCCAATTAGCCTGTAAATCCTTCTAAAGTGAGGCAGGGAGACAACCGGACAGCCGACAAGAATCCTCGTTGGCATGTTGTGGTTTTAACTCTTTCTGGCTCTGTCCCTCCATCCCACTCTCTACCGGACCCCATCCACTTACTTAGAAGAGAAGAGCTACTTGATTTCTGATTGAAGCAGAAACGCCTCTCATGTTCTGCCACTAAGTGTGACTTGGCTTCTGAGAGTGACTCGTGGATACATAAATACAGGAGCAAACAGGTATTTACTTCCCCGCCTTTTAATCCGAGCCCTTCTGACTCAGAGATTCTATGCGACGCTTCTTCTCGGGAGAGGGCGAGAGGGAATAGAATGGGAAGTCTTAGATTATTCAGTTTCTTGCAAAAATCATAGTGGAAATGTCCCCAAATGTTGCCAACAATCCTTTCTGTGACTGAGTCGTTATGCAGAGAGATGAGCGGGGGACTGAAGGACGGAATTAAGATAATAAGTAATTCTGTCCCTTTGGCAATGTCTTTCTGCATGAAATAATGATTTAACGTCTTGCTTCTCCCTAGTTCGTACATTTCTCATAACAAACAGTTCCACAGTGAGGGACTTTTTACATTTCAAGGCAACGGCATCAGCATAATGGGCCAGTCTCTGAAACTTTCTCTGCGAAGGTGTGCGTGAGCTCCCTGGGAAACCCAAGAAAGCCTTCCAGTTGGGAATAATAATCCTGCTGTTGGCTATAGGGGCTGGAGTTTGGAATTTGGGACCAAGCAGATCTTGGCTCAGGCCCTCTCAGGGCTGTTTCCTGACTTCGCTTCAGGGCACCTGTTTTCCTGTTTGAAAATGGGGATGCTCACGCCTGGCTCACCCATGAAAGCATAAGGCACAGAATCTGGTACATAGACAGTGCTCAGCAGTGGTTGACTGGGAGCGCGTCAGATCTCCTTCCAGCCCTTGGGCTTAGAAGGACACGGAGCTGGGTGGCAAAATTCCCATGTGAACACAGACGGGAGATGTGAGTATATCTCCCTGCCCCCACGCTTCCCCATGAACGTTTATTTCACTCAGCCAACAAGATTTAATACCTCCTTTGTTCCAAGCACTCTGTTGTAGGGATGAGAAGATGGAATGGCATCAAACGTGTCTTTGATGGTCATTTTCATCTCATCAGCTCTCGGTGCCCTTTATTATGTGCTCTACGTGAAACCAGGCAGAGGCATTGCTAAGAAGGTTTCACTCCCATCTGGATGGTCAGGAGAATACAAGACGGTCGCCCGTGTGCCTATGTGAGAGATTAAAAATATTTCCAGCGCGAAGACTTCAATAAGTCCCCCAGTGCCATCCTGTGATAAATCAGCATTTAAGCTTAGAACTTTGTGATCGGATAGCCTGAATTCTCCACCTTGGGGCTATCTGACCTTGAACCAACCTAATTATCCTGTGGTCCAGTGCGGGGGGGTGGGGGTGGGTGGCAGGGTTGGGAGGGCGGACAGGCAGAAAATACCTCAGAATGCATGATGAGCTCGGAGATCAAGTTATAAGGTTCAGTGGGATCCCAGACTATCAATGGATCATTGTTTGAATATTAGTTGAATACAACTGAATTAGCTACAGAGCTTGGGGACGGCTTGACCAAGAGGATAAATGTCTGATTTAGATCCTGAAAGATTAGCAGGGCTTTGCCACACAGATCTGGCTTTCTAGGTGGAGGGAAGGTCCTCTCCAGAGGCACGGTGGCTTGAATATTCGCAGGGCATGCAATCAAGAGATAACAGGTCCTTCTGTGGCTAAGGCAGAAGTACTCCTTCAGAGAAATGCAGGAGAGGGAGACCCAATGGCAGTGGAGTGTTGGGGGATTTATTGCTTGTCTAGGGTTTGCAGCCAATCCTAAAAGCAATGGAGAGCCACTAGAGTGTTCTGTAAGAGGACTGACAGATCGGGTTGGTGTTTTCGGAAGATCACACCCGCTGAGTGCTGAGTGAAGGGATGGATAGTTCGAGTTCCATGTGGCCGTTCTGCCAATGGCGGGCTGAGCCGAAAGCGTAGGTAAGACATTGCGGGATCCTGAACAAAGACAATGGGCCTGGGAAGGGGCTTGAGGATCTATGTAGAGGGAAGGGAAGAAGGGTCAGGCGGAATACCAGGATGACTAAAGAAATAACCTGGACACCTTGGTCATGGCGCCCCCCGCCCCGCCCCACCCCCAGCACCCAACTAGAGACAAGCAGGCCTGATTCGACATTGGTGGGTAGCCTGCCAGATATACCCAAAGTCCTTCCATTGAAAAAGCACAGCCGAAACCTCTGATTATTCTAGTCCAATGTCCTTTTGATCCGAAGGCAGATTTCATTAGCCTGGAGTGCACAGCAGGAGGCTGAAGGCATGGCCTAGCCATTTCGTCTCGTTGGTTCTCCAAGACACATCTCTCAACCTAAGTGCCTGCGTCACCCTCCTCCTCCCTGCGTCTGTCACTGCTCCCCAGCCCATTCACATCCTGCAGACCCCAGCATTTTAGGGTACCCAGGATGAGGGCAGGTGTTGTGATGAAGCGACCATGCCATCCCCGTGACCTTGGCGAGATGCATTCAGCTAATGTTTACCTGTGCATTCAGCTAATGTTTAGTGAGCCCTGATGTGTGCCAAGGACTGTGCTCTGTGCTGGGGGTACAGCAGGGAGCAAAAGCGAAGACCCCCAGTTCCTGACTGTGACTCGAATCTTCTAAAGTGGTTGGGAGGGTAGATGTTACTCAGAGCAATAAAAAATACAACCCGTAAGTGCTGGGGAGTAAAGAACAGAGTCACAAGACTCCAGGCTAATAAAGGAAAACCCCCGACTTAGTGAGGTCAGGAGGGGGCTCTGCTGAGAACATGCCAATCACACTGAAATTGGAGATGAAGTCTTATGTTTCAACAAGGATGAAAAGAAGGAAGAACTCCCCAGTTTACGCCCACCCTTCCCAGCTATCTGAGAAACCGTAAAATACTGCTTTTCTTTCTTCTCTCTCTCTTTTTTATGGATTTTATTTGACAGCCAGAGAGTGAACGAGCAGGGAGTCCGATGTGGGGCTCGATCCCAGGACCCTGGGATCATAACCTGAGCTGAAGGCAGATGCTTAACCAACTGAGACCCCCAGGCGCCCCCAAATACTGCTTTTCTAATGTCAAACTCTCCCTCGAGGCTGTAACGTCCTTCTTGCTGCTTCACAGTTCAGGTGGACATTTTTTGGTGTGGCATTCTAGGCCTCTCCCGTGCCAGGGTCCTGGGCTGATGCCAGGTGGATCTCAAGGAAAACCCAGACTCCATCCCTCACCAGCTGGGTGACCTTAGGCGAGTACACACCCTCTCTGGGCCTGGGTGTCCTTGCTGGTAAATTTCGACTAAAACTGCCCTTCTTCCTAGAGATTCGTGAGTGGTTAATGAGACACTGTAGAGGGCCTGACATACACTTGCTCAATAGTTGATGGTTTTTATTGACATGGACTTCTCAATTTGACTCCAGGTCAATTCACTAAAAATCAATCTCCCTAAAGCCAATTCACCTAAAATCAAGCTGTTTTAAAAAAAAAAATCAATTTAGTGAATGACCAATTTAGCACTGTTATTTGATGCAGAAAGTCACCCTAATTGGCCCCAAATGGGAACATGAGACAAAAATGTCACCTGCACCACTCTCTAGCAACTGGCTTTCTCTTGCTTCCTCTTTTTTTTTTTTTTTTTAAAGATTTTATTTATTTATTTGACAGGCAGAGAGAGAGGAGGAAGCAGGCTCCCTGCTGAGCAGAGAGCCGAATGGAATGCGGGGCTCCATCCCAGGATCCTGGGATCATGACCTGAGTCAAAGGCAGAGGCTTTAACCCACTGAGCCACCCAGGCGCCCCTCTTGCTTTCTCTTCACAGCAAACTCCTAGGAAAAATTTCAGGAGACTCACTGCCTCTACTTCTTCACCTCTGTTCCTGACTCCCTTCCTCCATCCTGGCTCCTGCCTTCCATTACCCCCCAGAATGCTCTCCACTTTGCTCCTCTGACCAAGAGCCCTTCCCATTCCTGACTTGCCTGACTGCTCATGGCTTTACTGACTGGGAATGCTGACCACTTTCCCTTTCTGGAAGGTTCTTTTTTTCTTTGGCTCATGACTCACTGCGTTCCTTAACCCATCTCTCTTACTTCTCTGACTCTCGTTACTTAACAGGCAGCATCCCACTTTCTTCTAAGTGCCTCCCCCATTTGGTATCATTCGCTTCCATGGCTTTACCTGCTCTCTGTGCGCTGATGACCCCAAAGGCTCTTGGTCTGGAACAGATCTTTCTTCCGAGGTCCATTCCCACAGGTCAACGCTTCGACATATCGCAGGAACCCCTAGGCAGCCAAGTCCCTCCACCACAGCCAAGACTGTGCCCGTGTTTCCATCTCCCCCATACCTCCAGTGTTCTGAACCTCACCGTACAGCCAGGGTTCAGGGCTGAGACCCAGGACTCCTCCTTGACCCTGTCTCCCGCTCACCGCCTCCATCCACGGCATCAACACGCCTCTCAGATTCTCCTCCCAAACTTTGTCCCTTTTCTACAGAGTGCTTTTCTTTATTTTTATTTTTTTAAGATTGTATTTATTTATATGGGAGAGAATATTCATGAGCAGAGGGAAGGGCCAGAAGGAGACGGACAGGCAGAAAAGCTGACATGGGGCTTGATCCCAGGACTCAGAGATCACGGCCTGAGCTGAAGGCAGAGGCATAACCCAGAGCCACCCAGAGAGTGCAGATGGGATCCTGTCGCTGCACTGCTTCCGACTCCTTAATTTTCTTAGGATAAAGACCCAAATCCTTAACGTGGCTTGTCAGGCCCTGTGTAAACACATCGTGGCTTTTCTCTCAGTGGAATGTCATGCTGGCTTTCCTTGGCTTCCGCTTTTTCCACCTCACTGATGGTGCCCGCCTCTGCTGCTGCCTCAGTCCTGGGTTCTCTCTGAGCGTTGACTCTTCTTCTGGACCTCGCACCCAACATCACAGGCTAATTCCCCGACAACCTTTAGTGACCAGAGTAAAAGTCACCTTCTCTGATTATAAGAGTTTCCTGTGAGCTCACATTCCACTTAAACGAGGACACGGATGGGTAGTAGGTTAAATCTCGACATTCCACGAGCATAAGGACCGTATCTGCCTGACCTGTTGTTGCGCCGTGTGTTCGATAGTGCACTGGCACGGTGTAGACATCCAGCTTCCTGGTCCCTCCCTTCCGCCTGCTTTCTTCCCATACATCCACCTGCTGGGGTCTAAAGAAATGGGAAAGAGGGTTTCCCTGACCTTCCTTGGTGCTCTGATCACACTCTGGACATCCTTCGGTGAGCGCATGGATCCAACGGGCTGCCTGCTGCGGCCTTGCATTTGCACCTGCTTCCGCGAGAATCCGCGTCATAGCTCAGTATGGGAACGTGAATGGCTACAACACCGGAGCTGCTTTCCTCCCTCATCGGTCTATCTTCGCAGCCATCCTGGAAGGGGAGGTGTCCCTGTTTGCAGATGGGGAACTGAGACTCCGTTAACTCAGGGGCCTTGGGCAGGGGTTCGTTCACACATACACAGAGACAGGAAGACTGGAATTGGAACCCAGATTTGTGTCCCATTCAGTAGCCTGTTGTTCAATGTTACGAAGGGGTGTTGGGTTTTACCAAATTACTTTTCTTCATCTATTATAATTATCGTATGCTTTCCCTCCTTTACTCCGGTAATTGGGTAGGTTATAGTAATTGATTTTAGAATGTTAAACCAACCCTGTGTTCCTTGAAGAAACCCCTACTTAGTGATGATGCATTATCCTTTTAATGTATTTTTAAATTTAATTTGTTAATACTTGCTACAGATTTTTGTGTCTCCGCTCATGAGGAATATTGGTCCTTAATTTCATTTATTCTAATATCTTTGTTAGGTTTTGGTATCAAAGTAATTCTGGCTTCGTATTGGTGTTCACCCCGTCTAGTTTCTGAAAGAGTTTGAGTGAGATAGTAGGTATTTCTTATTTTAACTTTTATTTGGAGATGATAATGCTGTCCTCTTTGGTCAGAATAGGTTCTAGTGATAATAATATAAGCCAGGAGGGGCACCTGGGTGGCTCAGTGAGTTACGTGTCTGACTTTTGATTTCAGCTCAGGTCATGATCTCTGAGTTGTGAGATCGAGCCCCAAGTCAGGCCCCATGTTCAACGTGGAGTTTGCTTGTCCTCTCTCTCATCTTCCGCCTGCTCTCTCTCTCTTTCTCTCAAAAATAAATAAATACGATCTTTAAAAAAATTAAAATCTTAAAAGATAATATAAGCCGTTAGAGCTCTTAGGAAACTGGTAATCTAGAAAAGAGATGATGGTTGCTTATGCTATATTTTTTAAAAGATTTTATTTATTTACTTGACAGAGAGGGAGAAGAGAGTACACAAGCAGGGGGAGCAGCAGGCAGAGGGAGAGGAGGGACAAGCAGGCTCCCTGTGGAGGTAGGAGCCCAATGCTGGACTCAATCCCAGGACCCTGGGATCACGACCTGAGCTGAAGGCAGACACTTAACTGACTGAGCCTCCCAGACGCCCCATGCTTACTCTAGAATGGTACTGAGATTCTGGACATGCAGGAGGTAAAGCAAATAGGATTTGTTGGTAGACATGATGGGGGTGTGTGTTGAAAAGGATGACTTCTGAGACCTTCAGCCTTTGGCCTGGGCAGGTTGCTGCTGCCTTGGAGTGAGTGGGGGAGGTTGTGGGTGGGGCAGGATGTGGGCAACTCAAGATGTGTTCAGCTTTGGATGTGGTGAGTGTGAGATGGCTTTTAGGCATCCCAGCAGAAATGCTGATGGAGCAGCCTTGACGCTTTGGAGTGAATTCTGGGCTGGAGACACAAAAGTGGGAATCGTTAAGAATAAAATAGGAGCGTTGAAAGGAAGGCCAAGGGAGTGTTTGTAAATAGAGAAGGAGGAGGTCCAAGGACAGTCCTTGACGCTGTCCCACTAGGTTATGAAGGAAAGATGAATATCTACAAAATGAGCTAAGAATGAGTAGCTGTGGAGGCAGGAGAAACACCGGGACATTCGAGAGAAGAAAGGGTACCTGGGGAGATGGACTGAGTGACAGTGCCCAGCGCCACTGAGGAATCCGGTGTCCTGAGACCAGACATCCAGCCCAGGTGCATTAGCAACTTGCAGGTCACCAGCGATTTGACAAAGGCCAAGTTTAAGAGAAAAAGAAGAGAGGAGAAAATGTCGAAAATTCCATATGTTATAGCCAAAGAGACCAAAGAATTTGGACAAGAGGCGGCAGGAAGTGGGCATCAACGCATTTTGCTTTACAGTAAGAGCAGAATGTCCACCCTGAATGAGGGTCCATTCCTTGGTTTCCTTCTGCCAAGTGAGAACATTCTATTCATCGTGACTCACTCATACCTGCTTTCAACACAGCTGTCATTTCCTCTGGGAAGACCTCTCCCACCTCCTTGAGCATCCTTATTCCCCCCAGCTTAACCCAGCTCCTTAACCATTTCCTAGCACCGTGCACCTAGCCCTTAGAGTATTCTTGGTGCTTCATTGTTACAGAGTCACCTTATTATTTAGTGAACTTCTAAATGTAAGTCTCATGTTTGCTTTACTTCCTTTCCACAACCCTAGGCAACTCATTCAACAACATTTTTCTGTATATTTACTGCATGCTAGACAAATCAGAGCTCCTGAGGTCACTAAATTACTGACAGGACCGGGGCGCCTGGGTGGCTCAGTGGGTTAAAGCCTCTGCCTTCGGCTCAGGTCATGATCTCAGAGTCCTGGGATTGAGCCCCACATCGGGCTCTCTGCTCAGCAGGGAGCCTGCTTCCTCCTCTCTCTCTGCCTGCCTCTCTGCCAACTTGTATCTCTGTCTATCAAATAAATAAATAAAATCTTAAAAAAAAAAATTTTAAATTACTGACAGTACCTGCCCATGAGGGCCAGTTGCAGTCTGATGATGAGAAATGTACAATAGTTAGGAAACCAAAATTATAAACAATGTGTTATAGTATCTGGGGATCCCAGAGACACCCAAGAATGATGACTCAAGGGCACGAGAGAAGTGAATTAATTTAATTTACCTAATGGATAAAGAAGTAGTGGTATGTATATACCATGGAATATTACTCAGCCATAAAAAAAGAACGAAATCTTATCATTCGCAACTACCTGGATAGAACTAGAGTGTATTACACTAAGTGAAATAAGTCAGTCAAAGAAAGACAAATGCCATCTGATTTCATTTATATGTGGAATTTAAAAAACAGAACAAAACAAAGGGTCAAGGGAAAAAAAGGGGGAAAAAAAGAGGGAAGCCAGGAAATGGTCTGTTAAGTATAGAGAACAAACAGATGGTTACCAGAGGGGAGTGGGGGGCATGGGTAAAGTAGGTGATGGGGATTAAGGAGGGCATTAGTGGGGATAAGCATCAGGTATAGTATGAAAGTGTTAGATTATTAAATTCTACACCTGAAACTAATACTATGCTGTATGTTAACTAACTGAAATTTAAATAAAAACTAAAAAAAAAAAATTCATTTATCTTATAGGAACAATATATAAATGTGGACTTAAAAAGTATAAAATAATGAGATACTCCATAAAAAAACACAAAAGTCATATGGTGAATCTTTTCTCCTATTTACAAATTTTTAAAATATTTTTTTAAGGGGCGCCTGGGTAGCTTAGTGGGTTAAGCCTTTGCCTTTGGCTCAGGTCATGATCTCAGGGTCCTGGGATCAAGCCCCACATCGGGCTCTCTGCTCAGCAGGGAGCCTGTTTCCCTCTCCCTCTCTCTGCCTATCTCTCTGCCTAGTTGTGATCTCTGTCTGTCAAATAAATAAATAAAATCTTTTTTAAAAAAAGATTTTTTTGAGTAATCTCTACACGCAATGTAGGGCTTGAACTCACAACCCTGAGATCAACAGTCCCACGCTCTAATGACTAAGCCAGCCAGGAGCCCCTCTTTTCCCCCACTTTTGCCTCCACTTTTAACCATATCGTTCTTGGCTGTCTGGGTGGTTTACCTACGTATCTTAAAATTATAATCTCATTCTACTCTTTTTTGGATATATCAACTTTACACATTGTTATTGGCTTCCTCCTGTGTACAGGGTGAGTTAGCTTTCACTGTTCCAAGCGATTCTACTAGCCTCTCCTGCTCTTTCAAACAGGGTACTTGAAAGACCCTTCTCAGTTTGATAAGCCGTGGAGAGATTGTTAGTTGTTTGAGCTTGGATTTGAAACCAAAGTAGGGGTTGTCGGGGAGGACAGGGCTAAGCAAAGTGCCAAGAAGGATGGACAGTCCGATAGATGATAAGTCATTTAAAATGATGGAAATGGGGTCAATTGGTTAAGTGTCTGCCTTCAGCTCAGGTCATGATCCCAGGGTCCCGGGATTGAGCCCTGCATCTGGCTCCCTGCTCAGCAGGGAGTCTGCTTCTCCCTCTCCCTCTGCTCCTCCCCTCACTCTTGGGCTCATGCATTCTCTCTCTCTCACAAATAAATAAAACCTTAAAAAAAAAAAAAAAGATTCAGAGGAAGGAGGAGGGGAGTATTGCACATCCACAGTGAATATGGCTCCTAGACTTCTAGGACCCAGTGCATAATTACGAGTTGCTTGGTGAATTATCCAGGCCAACTGTGTGTGGACAGAACAGGCCCAGGAAATCAGAAAGCAATAGGTTGGGATAAGCCAACCCTGGACTTGTCACAAAAACAATTTCTGTCACCCACATAGTCTTCTCAGGAAAAACAAGAAACCCAAAGCCTTTTGTGCTGAAAACTATTTTCCCAGTCAGACATGAAATATTTCAAAATGTCACAACCTTTTTAGCTACTTTCATATTTTGGAACCAAATAGGAAGAGGTATTTTTCAATTAAGTCCTGTCTGGTGTAAATTTGTACATGGAAAGGCTGCACGGAAAAGAAAAAGTATACTTTGCCATTCTTTGGGCTGAGAATTTAATTAAAAGAATATCGTATTGCTACAGTTTTAACTTTCCTCTTGTATAAAGTGCTACATATCGGATTAAATTTGAACTAACATATCCGAGCATTTACTTAGGACGTGTAGCTACACTAGGAACTTGTGCGTGCTCTCGTGCCGTGAGACCTCAACACAATCCTCCAAGTATAATTATCATTCAGGGTAATACACGTAGAGAGAGTTAAGGCTCAAAGGGCTTAAGTCACCTGCTTAATGTCATTTATATAGCAAGATCCACCACTTGTGTATTTAGCACTTAACTCCGTGCCTTGTTTTTTATCAGCTGTTTCACTAATAGTATCTCATTTAATCCTTAGGTCCGTATAGATGGCTTTATCTCCCCATTTTGTGGATAAGCACACTGAGGCTCTCTGGGTTGGAGTATTATGAATATCCTCCACCTTTTAGATAGTTAAGCTAGGATTCTCATCTTAGCCCTGCCCTATTGCTTAATCAGCACAGGCGACATCTGTAGGACATCCCTGCTTACCCAGCCACTGGTCCAGCTACCCTCTGGACTACCCTGACTCCTAGAGCAAAAGATTGTTGGTGATTGGATCCATCCTCGGTGTTGAAAGTCACGTAATGAGTAACGATGCCTTCTAACGATGGACAGAAGGGGCTACAACTGAATTCTTCCTGGGTGTCCTTGTATCTGCCCCTACTGATGGCAACCTTGATGGGAACATTGGCCTCTAACGTCATCCACTGCCCTAACATTGTAGGGAAAATTCTGGGAGAAAAGGAAAGTTAGAAATCCACCTGCCTGCTGGGAGTCAGGATACGGCTGGTTCTTGAACAACATGGGTTTGAACTGCACGGGTCCACCTCGATGGGGATTTTTTTCCCAATAAACACAGCCCAGTAGTGTAAATGTATTTCCTTTTATGATTTTTCTTAATACCATTTTCCTTGCTCTAGCTTAGTTTGTTGTGAGAGTGCAGGATAACAGAGTTATCCGAGAGTACATATAACATGCAAAGCATATGTTAACTATTTTGTTGGCAAGGCTTTCTGTTGACAGTAGGCTACTGGTGGTTGAGTGTTGGAAGAGTCGAAAGTTATAGGCAGATTTTTGTCTTGTGTTGGAGGGGATGCCAGTACCCCGAACCTCACACAGTTCAGGGTATGCTGGAGACGTCTCTGCCCAAGCATGTTATATAGAATACCAAAACTGTATGTTCTTAGAGTAGGAAGACACCTCAGAGGTTATCTTGTCCATTCCTTTCCTTCTCCACGGAGGAACGTTCCTCTCTCTGACATCACAGTCAGGAGGTCATAAGCACCTGCTTCGATAGCTCCCCAAATTCTCTGTTGCACGAAGCAGAATCCTGCCACTTAACTCTAATTGCTACTCAGGGGTCTATATTTCTGACCTTTGGTGCTACATAGAAATCTGCTTCCTTTTTCACCATTTTAATTCATTGAGTCGACTGGGTCTGTTGTCTGCCTGTTAGGTATCCACTGGCATCATGGGAGGAAAATCAAGTAGACAGCCACACAGACAGACCCAAGAACCCGAAAGCAGAGGAGGATTTTATACTACTTACGGAGTGGAAGAATATTCCAGTATGAGCAGACTTATAGACAAGTGTAAGACTGACCAGGCTGGAACATTCTATGCTTTATAGAAATAACTTGTTTAGAACAACAGGGACATATTGAAAGGAAGAGGGACTGGCTTGAAGGGTCAGTCCCTGGCCAAATCAGGGACCATATGATCATCAAAATAAATAATGATGAAAATAGATTCTAATCCATCAAATGAAATAAAAATCAGTGAATTGGGAGCGGGTGCCCACCTGGATCCATCAGTGGAGCGTGCGACTCTTGATCTCGGGGTTGTGGGTTCGAGCCCCTTGTTGGGTGTGGAGATTACTTAAAAATAAAAAATCTCTGGGGCACCTGGGTGGCTCAGTGGGTTAAGCCTCTGCCTCCGGCTCAGGTCATGATCTCAGGGTCCTGGGATCGAGCCCCACATCAGGGCGCTCTGCTCAGCGGGGAGCCTGCTTTCCTCTCTCTCTCTCTCTCTCTCTCTCTCTGCCTGCCCCTCTGCCTACTTGTGATCTCTGTCAAATGAATAAATAAAATCTTTAAAAAAAAATAAAAAAATAATAAACAAAACAAACATGTGGGTTTAATGATTTTAAAAATATCAGTGTATCAATTATGTCATAGACTGAAGAATAAACACTGGAGGAAGGGATAGCTCCTCCTTATAGAAGAATGCTGCTAAAAAATATAGGAGGAATTATGTCATCAGAAAGCTTTCAAGGGGAGGGAGCGCCTGGGTGGCTCAGTGTCTTGGATCGTGAGATTGAGCTCCCGAGTGGGGCTCCACGCTCATTGGGGGGGTCTGCTTCCTCTCCCTCTGCTCCTCCCCTGCTCTCTCGCTCTCTCTCAAACACATAAGTTTGAAAAAAAGAGAAAGTTTTCAATGGACTATAAAATTAGTGGAGGAGGGTTTAATGGGGAGCAAGATATTTATTAATAACAAAAGGGGGAAAAGAAACTGTAGAGCAGAGAAGCTTAGTGGTAACACATGAACTAGTTGATCAAAGCCAGCATCGCAGATCTTGGGGCAACCTGACATCGGGCATCTTGATGATGTGATGTGCTGAGAACACAGGGTTATCATGGTGGAGTTCCTGCCAGCACTCCTAACTCAGCCCAACCATGAGGAAAGATCAGGAACACTTACACTGAGGCACATTCTGCAAAATGACTGGCCTGCACTCTTTAAAGATGCCAAGGTCAAAAAAAGAAAGAAAAAAAAAAAAGAAAAAGAGAAGGTCATGGAGCTGCTCTTGCTGAAAGGACACTGAAAGGAACAGGACACCTGAATGCCTTCCATGGTTCTGGACTGGATCCTGGACTGGAAACCAAAAATAGCTTCAAAGGTTATCAACAGGGCAGCTGACAAATTTTGAATATAGCTTGTGGATTAGATAATATTGAATCAGTGTGAACATTTTGGATTTGGATTATTGGCTATGTAAGAGAATGTTCTTGTTTTCTGGAGAAATGCACTGAAAATGCACATCATGTCTCAGAAAAAAAATACTTATCTGTCTAGCTATCATCCATCTTTCCATCTATCTATCTATCTATCTAATCATCCATCTATCTATTGAAAATGATAAATGGGAAAAATGGAAAGATTTGATCAATCTGAGAGAGGAAATTATGGGCTTCCCATGTACTTTTTTTGAAACTTCTCTATACATTTTCAATTATGCCAAAAGATACAAAGATTAGCTGGAGAGCTCACCAGGGTCCAGGCAGAGATCATGCCGGTCCTTGTGCATCATCTTATTGATTTGTAAACTCGTGGAAGTTTCCATCGTGGAGGTGGATGGCATAGGCTGGGATGTTATGACTAATCTCGTGTGGGAAGTGAGGAGGAAGGAGTGTGCCTTGAGCAAGCGGGTGGATGGCCCCCTCTCTCTGAGTGGGAGTAACAAGCCTGGCAGATTCCTTCTTGCCCCGTGACAGTTGGCTTTGCCTTTTGCCAAGAAGGCTAACCAGACCTGAATGTTCTACTTCATGCTGTGTGTTCAAGTCTGATTCTCAGAGGCGGAGCGTCGTTATGTATCCCTCTTAAGGAGCCCATTTCTGGGTTTATCCAGCTAGCTGTTGAGTCCTCTTGATGTTTGCAACCCTCCTTCCCCAAATCACAGAGATCCATTCCCTCCTCTATCACTATTTTGTTCCAGACTGTGTGTGCGTGCGTGTGCATGTGTGTGTGTGTGTGTGAAGATTTTATTCATTTATTTGGTACAGAGAGAGCACATGTGCACAAGCAGGGGGAGTAGCAGGCAGAGGGAGAAGCAGACTCCCCACTGGGCAGAGAGCCCGATGCGGGACTCGATCCCAGGACCCTGGGGCCATGACCCGAGCTGAAGGCAGATGCTTAACCGGCTAAGCCACTCAGGCGCGCCTGTTCCAGACTTTCTAATTTCTTTATTTTTTTTTTTTTAAAGATTTTTAAATTTATTTGACACAAAGAGAGAGAAATCACAAGTAGGCAGAGAGGCAGGCAGAGAGAATGGAGGAAGCAGGCTCCCCGCTGAGCAGAAAGCCCAATGCGGGACTCAATCCTAAGACCGTGAGATCATGACTTGAGCCGAAGGCAGAGGGTTAACCCACTGAGCCACCCAGGCGCCCTATATCTTTTTTTTTTTTTTAAGATTTTATTTATTCATTTGACAGAGATCACAAGTAGGCAGAGAGGCAGGCAGAGAGAGAGGGGGAAGCAGGCTTCGTGCTGAGCAGACAGCCCAATGGGGCCTCTATACCAGCACCCTGAGATCATGACCCGAGCCAAAGACAGAGGCTTAACCCACCAAGCCACCCAGGCGCCCTCTAATTTCTTTATATCTTAACTTTACTTCTTCCCCCTCACCTCAAACTTCCCTGGACAGTAATATGACTAACATGCAAATCTGGTTATGTTTCCCTTACCTTACTTAGAAGGACCCCCAATCCTGATGGAATGGAATTCAGACTTCTGAATTTAGCAGAGAAACACTTCAGCCATGCAGCTGCCCGCCCCACCCGACCTTTCCACTGTTACCGCTTGTTTGTTATCTACACTATGCGAACAGAGCACAAGGCTCCAGGGTGAATCCCATCCCCGACACATAACCACGGCGCCCCTTCCTAGAAGGCTTGTGTGTTCGGTCCGAGAGTCTGTTTCCTCCTTTAGAAAGTGGTAATGATAATCTTACCCTATTGGTCATGTTGTTATAAGGATTAATTGAGATGATATTGGTAAAGTGCTTCGCATATTGTTGGGCTCATGGCAATGGCCCATTGCTCCAAACGCCTGGCACTTCTCCATCCCCTCCAGATACTCATCAGGACTCATTTCCTCCTCTGGGTCTTTGCAATCCTTCCTATCCAGCAGATTCTACTCACCTGAAAAGGCTCAGATCAAATGCCATCTCTTTTGGAAAGCCTTCTAGAATCCCGAGGCTCTGGGTACATGTCCACAGAAGAATGGTGGCATCATTATCTCAGCAGCTCCACAAATAGTTACAGGGACCATGCTGTGTGCTAACGGTTGCTATGAACCTGGAGCTAGATCAGGGAAAGGAGCTCGTTGTCCCCCTGGAGTGTGCAGTCTGGTGTGCAAGAGGCAGAAAAGGAGGGAGGAAAACAAATGAATATACAGGGCAATTGGAGAGAAGACTAAGTTTCGTATAGGGAATTAAGCAGATGGGTGTGAAGGACAGTGACCTGGTCTGGAGGCCACAGCAGAGAAGGTAGTCGGGGAAGAATCCCTTGTTTTTGTAAATGAGCTGACATCTGAATAAAGAGAGGAGACCATAGGATGAGCAGGAGGAAGGATATTGCTAGCTGATGCAAAGGACTTGATCCAGGAACCCGCTGGGATTGGAGTAATCCAGGCGCCCCTCTGCTCATTCTATCAGACGCAGCTCAAATTAGGCTGAAAAGCTGTCTCCAAGCAGCATCTATCGCTGGGTGTGTGCCTAAACTCTTTAGAATTAAATAAGTTGATTTCAGGTACGAATCATGTTTCATGGTCAGAAAAATTGATGGTGACTAATGCAACAGAAAAACTTGAAATCTCAGTGTTTCAGCCCACCCAAGATCTGTTAGTTGCTCTCTTTAAATCTGATGCAGTTTAAAAAAAAAAAAAAGAAAGAAAGAAAGGATGATGGACGGATTGAATGATGGATAGAAGATTGACATGTGGATTAGGCAGGTATGAGAAGATGTTAATAGTAGAATCAAGGTGATGGGTGCATGAGTGTCTCTGCAGAATTCTTCCAACTTTGTGTATTTGGGGGGAAATTTCATAATAGATTGTTGGGGAAAATGCCAAGGGGGTCATGTATGTCACTACACTATGTATAAGATGTAGACCCCAAATACATCACAGTAGGGAAGGGGAAGGAGGATTTATTTTTTTTTTAAGACATCATTTATTTATTTGACAGAGAGAGGCAGGGGGAGCAGCAGAGGGAGAGGGAGAAGCAGGCTCCCCACTGAGCAGGGAGCCTGATTCAGGGCTCAATCCCAGGACCCAGGATCATGACCTGAGCTGAAGGCAGATGCTTATGTGGCTGAGAGGAGGGGAGGTATTAAGGGTATAACCACCTGTTAGCTGTCTTGCCCAAAATCAAGGCGCATGGCTTCTGTTCACAACCCACTAGCCTCTGAATGTCAGAGAACCTGCACTGAGTGGCTTTTTTGGTATGAATTAGAGCAAATAGACACTCCTTGGTCTTGTTTTATGGCCTGTAGTGGTGCATCTTTAAATGTCCCCACTACGTCCAGTCCATCTTCAGACCAATTGTGGTGAATGCAGTAGACACTGGCCAGAAGCAGCAGCACGTCCTACAGACGAACATATAAAACACAAGCTCTTTTCAGAAGTTGGGCTGGGAGGGGAAAGGCCCTTTGAGCCGAGTGCATTTACTTTGGTAAAGTCACAGAGGAAGAATATTCTAGAATTCCTTGCATAGGCAGACCAAGCCTTCTAACTGGAGGGCAGTTGGGTGGCTTGAAGGAAGCGGAAGGATTTCATTGTGGCTGGGGGCAGCAAAAGTGACAAAAAACCTGAGACTTCGGCTCATTCAAGGTCTTCCGGAGCCGTGAAAAATTCTGCAACGCGCAGGCCCTCTTTTATTATTAACCCAAACCGTCTTACTAGCCTCCTGAGTGTTCTTCCACCCGAGCCTTTGGAGATGTCAGCCTCTCCGGTACTAAAATCCAGCGTCTTTCACACCCCCTATTTCTCCCAAATGTCTCTGGCATTTGCTGTGTCTGGGCTCCCTCCAGCTCTCCTGGCAGAAGACAGAAACGCACACTCTCCCAGTCTGGACCCAGAACATGCTTTCTTCCCGTCAGAGTGAATGGTTGCTTGAGACATCTAATTTTACAGATCATGGTTTTGGAGGAAAATAAAAAAGTCACCCCAGAAGCGAGTGGGAAATCGTTCACTGCTGAGGAGATGGAAATGTCCAGACGGATGGGTCGGGCTGCAGAGTGGGCTCCTGGGCAGTCCACCCAGAGAGCCGGGCAGTCCAGCACCTTCTAGTCCCTGGCCTGTCTCATGCTAGTGCAGAGTGGAAAGCTGGCAGATACTCACCGCTGGGATCTTTCTCACCTCTGAGCCATTTCTCCTGCTGCTTCCTCTGCCTGCCCTTCTCCCCCACTCTCCTGGGATAACTCCTACATAACCTTCGGCTTAAATGTCTCCTCTCTGGAACCTTCCCCGTACCCAAGGTCGGCTCAGGTAACCCTACTCTGTTCTTCCAGAATGTGTTGTTTTTTTTTTTTTTTAAGATTTTATTTATTTATTTGACAGAGATCACAAGTAGGCAGAGAGGCAGGCAGAGAGAGAGGGGGAAGCAGGCTCCCCGCTGAGCAGAGAGCCCGATGCGGAGCTCGATCCCAGGACCCTGGGATCATGACCTGAGCCGAAGGCAGAGGCTTTAACCCACTGAGCCACCCAGGCGCCCTCCAGAACATGTTTTAATATAGTTTTCTCAAAATTCCCATCTCACTGCTTTATAATTACAATTCTTGTTGTTTTATGTACACTTATAAAGCCTGGATATTCACGAGGATAAGGTAAATGTCTGTCTTATGTCCTATTTTCTCCCCAGGCTTAGACTAGTATCTGATACAGACATAGTGCTTGGTAATTTTCCATCGATGAATGGGTACACAAATGAATGAATGAATGATAAGAGCCCGCATTCTCCCTTTGGTTAAGCCTTTTCCTCTAAATTATCCTCATGTTTTAAGACCCAATGCCTAGAATAATCAAATGCTGGGACTAGAAAAACCTTATAATAGTAAGTCAGTGATCCCCAAATTTGGTTGCTGGATAACTTGGTTACAGGGAATGGTACTGTGTGTGGTTGGAGATGTGGCAACATCCCTGACCCTCAACGGCTGGTGGTCCTCACCCCCTACACTGCAAAGACCAAAATTGTCTCCAGACATGGCTGAACCCCCTGCGGAGGTTCAGCATTGCCCATGGTCAAGAATGACTGACTTAGAATCATCCTACCAATAGAATGTGGACATTCGTGTGACGTACCTCTATCGATCTTGCTCACCTAGGATCTATTTTCTTGAAATAAAACAGAAACAAATGAACAACAACAAAATTTGGATGCTGGAGTACTTCCCTCATGAGGAAGAACTTATCTGTACCTCTGAGTAAGTGAGGGCTAAGGGATAGTGTGTAGTATAAATAAGGCTGGTCTATGCTTTCTTGAGTGGGAGAGAGAGAGAGAGAAAAATCAGTCATGGCTCTGACATTAAGAAATTAAACATGGCCTTTCCCTGTAGCATCTCTGTAGCCTGTATGCCGTGCCAACTAGGATCTAAGAGATGAGAAATTCTGGTAGAATCTGACCTTCCATCATATCTTAAGTCCTTAATACATTGCCAAACGAACTGTCAAGAAGTTTCTGCTTGATTACCTTTCCTGCTGGGGAGCTCCCTACTTTACGAGGCAGCTCATCATTTAGACTAGGGTGTTTCATTCTCAGCAGTCTTGACATTTTGGCCTGGGTAACTCTTTTCTTTCATTCTCCTCACTGTTATTTTGTGCTTAGAAAAATCATTTCTATACATTGTTATTTTTTAAGGAGTAGAATATATAGTTTATATAATATATAATATAAAATATTTAGTATATAATATAATGTAATATTAGCATATAATGTATAATATGTTATAATTAATATATAATATACAATATATATATCCTGCAACTTACTTCCCCTCCTTTATTTATTGAATTTATTCTTTCTCAAAATCGGGAAATTAACATTGATACAATAATGCTATCCAAGTATAAATCTTAGTCAGGTTCTGTCGATTATCTCCAAATGTTTTTGCAGTAAAAATATCCCAGAGCATATGTTGCATCTGGTCTCCTTTTACCTAGAACAGTTTCTTAGCCTTTCTGTTCCATGCGTTGACCTTTTTGAAGAGTACCAGTTGGTTATTATGCAGAATGCCCTTCAATTTTGGTTTGTTTCACCAACCTAACCTCGTGGTTAGATTCAGGTTTGGTCCTTTGGGCAGAAACACTATACACAGGGGACATTGTTTTCTTGGTGCATCAAACTAGGAGGCCCATGATATCCATTCCCCTTTCTGCTGGTGAGGTTCACTCGGTTCATTTGGTTATGGCCAAGTCTGTCAGGTTTATCCAGTGCAAAGTGACTATTGAACTCTTTCCAAATAATAAGTCTTTTGGAGTAAGAGTTTTAGGTCATGTCCTATTCCTCTCCAGACTTTCACCAAGCTGGATAACTTGGTTACAGGGAATGGTACCGTGTATGGTTGGAGTTTTGGCAACATCCCTGACCCCCAATGGCTGGTGGTCCTCGCCCTCTACACTGTGAAGACCAAAATGGTCTTCAGAGACGGCCGAACCCCCTGGAGAGGTTCAGCATTGCCCGTGGTCAAGAACCACTGACTTAGAACCATCCTACCAGTAGAATGTGGACATTCGTGTGACGTACCTCTATCGATTTTGCTCACCTGGGACCCATTTTCTTTTCTTGAAGTAAAACAGAAACAAATGAACAACAAAAGAATGAACAAAAAAAACCCACTGCTCTAATTTTCCTCTTGTCACTATTTCTGACCCATTTCCCCAGAATATTTGGCTTCAGTGGGATTGACTACACATCAGTGAGACTTGGTTCTGAGAACTATCTTTGAAACACTAGGGACCAGAAGCCCACTTTCTGTCAGAGGTTCAGAGAAAATGTCGGGTCTGGCACGATTGGCAGCCATCTTGTCAACACGAGGAAAAAGTTCACCTAAAGTAGGTCTGATGTAGAGGAAAGCAACTCTGATATGGTCATCTTTCCGAAGACATTGTCTGAATGTTTGTATTCAGCCTGGTCCAAAGCTGAATGAACCCTGTACTGTTCAGTTACAAAAACACAGGAAGCCCCTTTTGGCTACAGTCAGAGTTGGATCTCCCATCAGATGCCACTGGAAAAAGACTTGAATTTTTCCCTTACAGTTTTTGATTTCTTCTGAGTTTTTCCTTAGAGTAAATGTGAATCTGCTCTCTTTTTGACAACCCAACATTGCTGATTTTTGAAAGCATTGAAATAGGTGAATTTGACAAGGTCTGAGCCCCCTGACCCCTGGTCTTCTGACCGTGTGTCTCTCTTTTCCATAATTCTCCCAGAATGATCTTTGTAAAGGCCAGAGCCATCTTGCATCTTTTCTGTTTCATAGTATTTGATAGCTCCCATTATCTTTAAGATATGTCGCCATACCATGGCCCTGCACTTAGGACCTCTCTGGCCTGGCCCCAGAGGACACCGCAGGCTTAGTGTTGACTTTGCAAGCCTTTCCCATGAGCCCCCTTCTGGCATCTCTGAGACACCCCCGCCCCCCAGGGTCCAGCCCAGGGCCAAACACAGTGTAGGTCAGCAGGGAATGTTTGTTGAATGACTAAACAGATCAGAAAAATTGTAGCATTCCTGCCGAGTTGGGGGGCTGGGAGGATGCTGCTTCTCCCCAGACAGGTGACCAGCTTCGTACACTTGCTGACTGCATTTCCCTTCTTCAGCTTTGGGTGCAGAACAGACACTATGTATTCTAGTTTTGTCTTTTTTAAAAAATCACTCTGTGTTAAGCATGGTATTAGCTATTTTCATAATTTTTCTCATATACATATTGTTCTCTCTTTACCCCACTCACAGATACCCATGCTCTAGTTCCCATTTGACAGAAGGAAAGCACACGAGGGTAAAGGGACAGCCCAGAGTCCCTCACCCGGCAGGGAGAAGAGTCAGAGCCCGGATGTAAGATGTTATAGCAAAATCGAGGGCTCTGCTCGTCTTAATTTCCAGAAGTGGACATTCATGCTTCTATCGGTGGGTGGGCTGATTTTATGGTGACCCTTTTTATTGTAATAATTGTGTATTTATTTTAATGTGTTTTCAAGAAGATTTGTAAGGGCCCAGGAAACATGGGGTTCATGGATCTTGAGCTGAGTAGGAGTTGAGATAGATAGATGGGTAAAAAGGAAAAAAAAAAAAAAAGGTTATTCAGATCAGGAAAAATACCAGCAGGCTGTGGTAGTTGGGTTGAATGATTAGGAACCAGACACTGCCACTTCTCAACCCTGCGATCTTAGACAAGTTACTCAAACTCTCTGTGCCTCTCCTTGCCTTATTTGAGAAATGGGAAATGTAGCACTTAGCATGGGGAACTGTAGTGAATTACAATGAGTTAGCACATGGCAACTGCCACTTAGTATCTATTCAGCGAGTGGCATTACTACTATTCTATAAATATTATGATCATATTAATATTTATATTGGAGCACAGCTAGCACATAGGTAGACCAAATCATACGGGTGTTAGGCATGAAATAGCTGAAGTTTGAGGAACACGATGCTCCATCCTTCCGATACGTGGGGTGGTGGTGGGAAATAGTAAAAGCATGAAAAACCATGAGATTAACTTATGTCTAGAGCCTACAGACCGTGGGTCCCCCAATATTAGGGAAGGTACGTATTCCCTCCTTGAGTGCTTAGGAAGTGCCCTTTGGTGGAAAGAGGTGTTGGCCCATAAAAGTATGCGGAGGATGCATCTCCATGGGGCCCTAGGGGCCCGCACAGTGGGCTGTATGGAGAGAGCCTGGTCAAGACCTTTCATGGATTCTGTTCTTTATTTCCAATCACGTAGAGCTTTTGCCTCAGACACTGGGTCCTGCTTCTGGTCTGTTCTTGCTAACTTGGGGAGTCACTCAACTTGTATTTACTTCAGTCTGTGGATTTTTATTTTATTTTATTCTTTTAAAGATTTTATTTATTTATTTGACAGAGAGAGATCACAAGTAGGCAGAGAGGCAGGCAGAGAGAGAGAGAAGGAAGCAGGCTCCCTGCTGAGCAGAGAGCCCGATGCGGGGCTCGATCCCAGGACCCTGAGATCATGACCTCAGCAGAAGGCAGAGGCTTTATCCACTGAGCCACCCAGGCGCTCCAGTCTGTGGATTTTTAAACTGGGGTTCCTAACTGGACAGTGGCCCCACTTTCGTTCTGTCTTAGACAAAAAGAACTTAGTCTTGAGCATAGCATGTGTCAGTCAGTTCTCAGTAAATCTGTTTGTCATGTTTACTGTGGACTTTATGCTCATTGTCGTCATTTGGACAGAGGAAATTAACCGTAATGAATATAGACATACAGGTTCTTCCTCCACAGATTCCAGAAAGATTCAGTGAGTTAACATGATAATTTACCCACATGTGTGTTTGCATATCCGTGTGTGTGTAAAACACACACACACATTCCCATAGACGCACTGCTTATGTGTATTAAAATACATTTTACATAATATATGAATAGCAATGCAAATCAATACTCCACTTTTAGGAAGTAAAGTTAAAAACACATATATACACACATACAAATCTCTATACACACATACACATATGCATGTACATATGTCCTCGAAAAATTCCATAAATGTAATTCAAGAAAAGAAAAAAAAGATCTATGTACAAATATTTTCACTACAATGTTATCTGTCATAGTCACCTCTTGTCTTCTGGTTCACGAAACTGCTCAGGTCCAGCCGGTGAACCCCTGAGTCTACACCACAATGGGGAAAAGCCCCCAAAGAGAACATGAAATAAATTGGCTGGTTTTGCCTTGGGGGGGGTCTCATTTTCCTACACATTAAATAGAGGGAGAATTCATCTGTGCTTGGAAGATCCCTGACACCTCACGGCTGTGAGAAGGTCACCTCAGTGTCTGGGAATGCTGTCTCTTGAGCTGACCGGAAGTTATTTAGAAATGAATTCTAGTGACTGGTTGGAGGCTGGGGATCTATGTGCTACTCCTTTCTCCAGGCACTAGATGGTCCTAGGACTGTGGTCCTTACTTCTCCCAGCTGGAAACTAGACATCCAGAACCAGGGTCCTGAGGCCCATGGCATGAGCAAAGGTAAGGAACCTGCCAGTGGATTAAAAAGTTGGGAAATGGGGGCGCCTGGGTGGCTCAGTGGGTTAAAGCCTCTGCTTTCGGCTCAGGTCGTGATCCCAGGGTCCTGGGATCGAGCCCCGCATCGGGCTCTCTGCTCAGCGGGGAGCCTGCTTCCACCTCTCTCTCTGCCTGCCTCTCTGCCTACTTGTGATCTCTGTCTGTCAAATAAATAAAATCTTAAAAAAAAAAAAAAAGTTGGGAAATGATAGAATAGAGACCCAGAACTTGAAAGGAGCTGAAGGGAAAGGATTTGGCTGAATGATAAGGGTAGTTGATGGGTGAAGGTAAGGCTAGGCTGTTGTAAGAGAGACTCCAAATTCAAGTGTCTTAAACAAAATGGAGTTTTGTTTCTCTCTCATGGAACAGTCCCGAGGGTAGCCAGGCAGTAGATAGGCTAAGCAGGGGCTCTGCCTTCCCTCAGCATGAAGCTTCCTCTTGTGGTCCAAATCCCCTGCCCCATTTCTCTCCCTCTCCCATCAAGGGAGGAGGAGATAATGAGAGAAGAGGGGTCCATGCCCCCTCAGTGTATCATTCACTGGGTCAGGGTCATGTGACCACACATAGGTGCAGGAGAGTCTGGGAAGTGTGTCTCCTAAAACTGTATTCCTGGGATAGAATAAGTATTTGTGAAGAGCGAGAGAAGGCCATTCTGGAAGCTGGGATTTTGTGAGGCATGTGATCAGAGTCTGCTTATAGAGAGCCCAGCCATTCAGCTAGCCCGAAGAGCTCATACAGGTCTTTGCTTGGCCATGGTATTGGTTACTATCTAAGCACCTCACCTCCTCTCAGTATGATTCATGGGAGTCTTAAGTTTTGGTCCCAGTTCTAGCATTGATGGCCCCCAATGATGGGGACCCAGGTCTGGTGACTCATTGTTTTTATCCTCTGGGCCTGACTCTCGCCCTCCTTTCTCCTGTAGCCCTATTTTTTCCCTCTGGGAACTATTCCTGCTTTATTTTCAGGGTATACTCCACAAATCTTTGGATCCAGGGTTGGGCCTGTGGTTTAAGGCTGGCTACTTAGAGCATTCCTCCAGCACACTGGCTGATTCAGGGATGGGTGTAGGGTATGGGACAGGCAGGGCAATGAGACCTCATCCAGATAATTTTGATGGAGTTATTTGAGAGAGGCACTCATTCTGCCAGAATTACTAAGGTGATAAGACGCAAACTCCGAGTCATTAGTGGTTGTTTTTGCCGCTGTAGAGGAGAAACCATTGAGAATGAAGGAGAACTGAGGGATGAAGAGAGATTATGACAGTATTCCCAGCCCCTGGATCCAGCCAGGCCTGAAGTCGTTAATCCTGGAATTGGTTTCATGAACAATGAATCCCTGTTATGGCTTTTGCCAGTATGAATTAAGAACTTGGACTGAGAATAATTCTAATATATCACATTCCAAGCCTCTGGCTTTTTATCCCACATCGTGGTTCTCAGACTTGGCTATGCAACAGAATATCTAGGCAGCTTTATAAAAGGTACAGATACTCTAAAAAATTTTAGTTCGGCCAGTCTGAAGAGATGCTAACCATCTATTTTTATTCATTTGTTTTTTTAAGAATCTATGTTTAAAAAGCTTCCCAGGAGTTTCTCATAGGCAGTTAGATGTGGGGACAACGAATTCCTCCATGCTTCCTACCCATATGAGTATTGCTGTATAATTTTGGACAATCACAGTGACCTATCTGGGCCATTTAAAAAAAAAAACAACTTACAATAGAAAGAGGGATATCCAGGTGATATTTAAGTGGCTTTCCTGCCCTAAAAGATTATCATGATGACAGTCCCTTTGTCATACCCCTGTCTTCCTGCATGCTCACACACACACACACACACACACACACACACACACACACACACACACAC
>NW_019154174.1:3509195-3577789 GCF_002288905.1 Enhydra lutris kenyoni
CACTGCGAATGAAGACAGCCAAGCCGTGCACCTCTGAGGCCTTGGCC
The DNA here is from genome assembly GCF_002288905.1 of Enhydra lutris kenyoni. Taxonomy (NCBI): domain Eukaryota; kingdom Metazoa; phylum Chordata; class Mammalia; order Carnivora; family Mustelidae; genus Enhydra; species Enhydra lutris. The sequence goes on from NW_019154174.1 coordinate 3,509,243, forward strand.
CACTTTCTGTTACAGTCTCCCCTCTCTCGCCAGCACTGACAGGTGTCAGCTGAGGAATATACAGGCCGTATTTGAAGCGTCGTGATAAGAGACGCTGAGAGACAGGCCGAGGAGAAGAAACAGAAATATTGATTTCAGGAGCTGACAGGCTTTGCGGAAGGATCCGATGGCAGCAAAGGGGAAGTCCAGACGGAAAGGCTTCCACTTCTCCTGTGCACCTTGATGAAAACATTCTTTTGTGTTCTCCGTGTCCCAGGATTCCAGCCTCCACATACTATTACCGACACAGCAACCCTTGAAGTTCAAGGGGCCCGTTGTGCCCTGAGCACGCCATGTCCTCTGCGGTGTTGGTGCCCTTCGCTAGCTGGCTTTTCTGCCTGGGCTCCCTGCCTCCCTCTGCGTCTCGGGAATGACTTCCTTCTTTTGAGACCCAGGACCAGCCGACCTTCTCTGGGAACCCGCCTGGTGCGACAGGCAGAGTCGTCTCCACCCTCTCTGTAGGGCTTCAAAGGCCTGGTCTGGGTCTCGTGACTTCTATACCTGTCATAATTATTTGTCCGCGTGTCTTTCCTGCTAAGAGAAGGCAGGATCCATATGCCCAGGATGAAGTCAGGGCTGTCACTTACGGAATGAGGGATCAGAAGAACGGAAAACAATTGGAGTCAATCAGACTTCTTATCATCGCCACTGAATTGTAGACTTTAGATGTGTTGGTGGGAATCCATTTAAGATGCATTATACATCCTCCGTCTTCCCAAAGCATAATTTAACGTTTCGCACAGCTCTCATTCTGAACATCCACTAGAACAATTCTCAGTCGTGACTTAGTGTTAGAATTACCTGCAGGCTGGTTAAAACAGACGTTCCTGCCCCTTCCTTTCCTACTCAGAGTTCTAACTCAGCAGGTCTGAAGGAGCCGTCTTCTGCATTTCTTTCTTCCTTCCTTCCTTCCTTCCTTCCTTCCTTCCTTCCTTCCTTTCTTTCTTTCTTCCTTTCTTTCTTTCTTTCTTTCTTTTTTTAAAGATATTTTTTTATTTATTTGACAGACAGAGATCACCAGTAGGCAGAGAGGCAGGCAGAGAGAGAGGGGGAAGCAGGCTCCCCGCTGAGCAGAGAGCCCGATGCAGGGCTTGATCCCACGACCCTGAGATCATGACCTGAACTGAAGGCAGAGGCTTTAACCCACTGAGCAACCCAGGCGCCCCTGCATTTCTAACTAGTTCCCAGGTGGTGCTGATTCTGCCGATCCGGGGACCCTGCTCTGAGAACCATGGTCTTGCATGATATTACTCTAGTTCAGAGATTTTGGAATGGGTAGGATCACGGTGCTGACACCCCATTTCTCTGGAGCCCCGTCTTTTGAATTCCCCCGGAGCGTTCTCTGGAGTGATGCTGAAAGTCGCCTTCCTTCCATCGTGCCGTGAACCTTCACTGTGACGCTATGTTGTGTCATGCAGGGAAGTGAGGTGCCCCGGGCTCAGTAGTGGAGAAACTCAATGTCAAAGAAGAGACTAGAACTGGTGCAGCTGGGGGTGTGGGAAGAGCTGACTAGTGGGGAAACAAGACGAACCACAGGGAAAGGAAGGAAAAAGGAGTGGGAAACAAGCAGAGAATTAAGAATTTCATTTAGGAGGTGTCTGGGTGACTCAGTTGAGCTCAGGTCACGATCTCAGGGTCCTGGCCTTGAGCCCTGTGTCGGGTTCCTTGCCCAATGCAGAGTCTGCTTGAGATTCTCTCTCTCTTCCCTCCTGCCCCTCCCCACTCTCTGTTTATCTGTCTGTCCGTCTCTCAAATAAAAAATAAAAGAACTTCATTTGGATTGCAGCAAGAGAGATGAAATTTTCTGGCTGTTACTTGGCTCAGTGGTTCTCACCACAGCTGCCTATGAGAGTCCCCTGGGGGAGCTTGTATAATGGGCTAGTACTGTGGCCCAGCTCTAGTGTGATGGGATCAGACTCACTGGGGCCTGGAATGCAAATACTGTTGTTATGTTGCAGAGTTCCCCAGGTGATCCCAGTAGGCATCCAGGATTGACAGTCTCTGCTGGGATCCTCTAGTTCCCCAGCCCACCCTCCATTTTAATCCTTGACTTTGGGCATTGTTCAGTGGTGTGTCTTAGCTGCACCTGTCTCACCATTGCCCTTCTTCCTACCATGGATCTAAGTCCAAGAAAAGTGATTGCTCCTTGCCTGGGCTTCGCAGGTGGGTCCTTGGTATGATCCGCAAACATGGGAAGAAACATCTCTTGGACTGCTCCCTGGTTTCTAAAATGTTTCATTTTGCAAGTACTTCCTTCCCTCCCACGGAAAAATTTTGGAGATGAAAAAGTTTGAAAGACATCTTTTAGTTAAGATCCACTCAATGAGCACGAAGAAAAATATAAAATTCTGAAAGAATAAGATGTGTATGCATGCACACGTACTTAAGAATGTTGGTGTCAGACATACAAACGAGAGATTTTGTGTAAGAAAGGGATGGGGGCACCTGGGTGGCACAGTTGGTTAAGCGTCTCACTCCTGGTTTCAGCTCAGGTCATGATCCTGGGGTTGTGAGATTGAGCCCCACCTTGGGCTCTATGGGGAGTCTGCTTGGGATTCCCTCTCCCTCTCGCTACCCCTCCCATTTGTGTTGTCTCTCTCTCTCAAATAAAGAAATAAATCTTAAAAAAAAAAAAGAAAAAAAAAAGAGAGAGGGTAGTTTGTGTCAACAGAAGAATTAAGGCCTAGTTTACTATAGGAACTTAAAACATTATTATTCAACAAGTGAATGAATGAATGAGGAATGAATGGAGAAATCAAGATGAAGAAAGAAGTCCCAGATCTTTACAATGGACTAAATAGGCAAGAGGAATGATGAGGAGGAATCCTAGGTGAACTAGAAGTTCTTACAGGAGGTCTCACCAGGAGAGCGAGTTGGAAGAAGGGGAAGGAGAGTTCTAGATCCCAATCCTGGATCCCTGCAGTCCTGCTGGGTTGATCACTGCTCTGGCCCCTTCTCTCTCTCCATTAAAGCTTCTCTATGTCAACTCATCCTCACCTGAAGGCAAATATTAGCCACGGTCCACCAGTGAGTGGTACCTAGAATGACTCTTCTTTCTTGGAGTAGAGTGCACAGGTGGCCACCGAACCCTTCTATCCCTGGGTTCCTTCACAGTGTGACTTTGTCACTCTTCCCGTGAAGAGATGGGGTCTGTTTCTGGACTCTTGAATCTAGCTGAGCCACATGACTTGCTTTGGCTAAAGGGATATTAGTAAATGTGATGAAGGCAGAGCCTTAAGTAGCACATGGGCATTGAGGATCACTCTGTCTTGGTGCCCTTCACATCCCAGGACCATGGGAAGGAGCCCAGGCTAGCCGGCCCAGTGATGGAAATCATGTAGCCCAGTTTCTTCTGTCACAAGAGCTAATGGCCTGCCGACCATTCCATCCGTGGGTGAGGTCATCGGAGATAATCCGGCTGACCTGCCAGCTGCTCAAAGATGCGTGGGGGAGTCTCGTAGAGATGGGTCCTGTTGGCTCACACCGTAAGAAACACTCTGTTAACCCACAGAGACAGAAGCGAAAGTGCTTATTGTCTCAGATCACGAAGGTCTTGCCGTGGCTTGTCACACAGCACAAGCTAACAGATACATCATCTCCGACCTAGGATCCTTCATAGGATGGTTAACAGACCATGAGTATTAGCCTGTTTGTATTCATTTTCTATGGCTGCATAACAAATGATTGAACATTTAGTAGCTGAAAGCAACACACGGTTTTTTTTATCGTATAGTTCCGGGAACCAGGCATGGCTTAGCTGGGTCCCCGGCTTGGGGCCTTCTGTGGTTGCTCTCAAGATGTCGGTGAGGACTGCAAGCAGCAAAAGACCTTCGTTTGTCGGAATATCGCAATTCCTTGTGATTATAACACTGAGGGTGATACTTTATGGCCGGCTCTTGATGGGAGGCTACCCTCAGCTTCTAGAGGTGACCTTCGGTTCCTGGACGTATAGGGCTTCTGGTGGGTAGCCTACAACATGGCGACTCGCCTACCCAAAGTCAACAGGGTGTCAGAGAGAATCTAGCAAGATGAACACTACTATCTTTTTTCTTTTTTATTAGACAGAGATCACAAGTAGGCAGAGAGGCAGGCAGAGAGAGAGGAGGAAGGAGGCTCCCCGCTGAGCAGAGAGCCCGATGTGAGGCTAGATCCTAGGACCCTGAGATTATGACCTGAGCTAAAGGCAGAGGCTTAACCCACTGAGCCACCCAGGCGCCCCCCCACTACTATCTTTTTTTTTAAAAAGATTTTATTTATTTATTTGAGAGAAAATGAAAGAGAGAGAGCACAAGTGGTGGGAGAATCAGAGGGAGACGGAGAAGCAGACTCCCAGCTGAGCAGGGAGTCCAATGAGGGGCTCGATCTCAGAACCTCCATGGGATCATGAGCTGAGCCAAAGGCAGACACTCAACCGACTGAGCCACCCAGATGCTCCAACACAACTAGCTTAGTACGTAATCACATTGCCATCAATGGGTATGTACCCCAACACTCTTGCCATATTCTATTGATGTGGAGGAAGTCACAGATCCCGCCCCCACACACAAGGTGAAGGGATTATGCAAAGGTTTTGAACAACAGGAGGCAGAGATCATGAGTGAGAGCCATTCCCTAGGACATTAACCTCGGCATGCGGACCTGCAGGGGACTTTTGCCTCATTTGCTCTTCCGAGCAGGCATGTGTCAGTGAGTGCTTTCTGCATGGCATGTGCTGGGGATACGGTAAGCGGCGTCTCAGAGAGAGGATGATGCTGAAAAGGAAGAGCTGTGTGGGTCACTGCAAATACTCCAGCTTTAATTCAGAGAGGCAAGGGCAGCCATCGGAGAGTTTTGAGTAAAAGGAAGGCGGGATCTCACAAATGGTTCGAAAGCACGTCTATGGCTGGTTCTGATGACAGATGTCAGAGTAAACGGGCTGTGGCCGCTGGATCTTCATGAGAGATGAAGAAGGTTTGAAGTGACAGGTGGTAGGAAACAGGAGAACAAGTGAGGAGTTACTCACTTCCCCACCAGGGACTTCAGGCTTTTCCCGGGTCTCCCACCTGCTTGGGGGAGGATGGAGACCGTGTTTAGTTTCTGGTTAGCTCATGGGGTGTGGAATCGTCTGGTCCTGCTTTGGGCGCTTGGCCACCTGAGTTTCTTTGCCAGCACACCTTTGGACTCTCTCATGTCTCTTGCTCGGACCCTGGCAGCGAGGAGACTGAATTCAGTGTCCTGATGAAAGCCGCTCATTTTTGGTGTCAAGAAAATCTGGGGTGGAATCGACTGGTCAGTGACCACCTGGGATGAGCCTCATTTTCTTGTTTCCAAACAAGGGGGCACAATGTCAAAACCTTGGGTTTGTTTGAGATCCAAATGAGATAATTCCATCCAACCCCTACCCCAGGCCCCCAGAACCACCCCGCTCTCTTCTCCCTCCTTCCATGCACTGCCTGGCCGATTTGCCCGATTATGGAGCAATGCTTCCTTGTTCTGATCATCGGCATTTCCTCCATTTGTGATGATGGAAGCTCGTGCTAGCATGAGGAAGCCATGGGGACCGTGGGGGTTGGGGGGCTTTGAAACACATGGTGGCAGCTTTTCCAGGCAGAGATGGCCCCGCCCCGCCCCCTCGGCTTCTTCCCCAAGGGCACAGGACACAAGTCCAGCTGTAGCTTCACAGAGCTGCCACTCAGCTCAGAGCTAGTACATGGGAATGTCTCCGAGAGGTTGAGAGAGGCCAAGAAAACCTCCGTAAAGTAACAGCATCAAGGCTCCTACTGTCATCGGCCTTGGCGGGTGCCACAGGCAGTCACGAGAATGCCCCTGCCAGAGCGTGAGTTCCAGACCAAAATGCTGAGTAAGGGAAATCTGCACACTGATGGGAGAGCCGTTGCATTGACAATGAACTCCTCGAGACCCTACTTATCTGCCTACACGTGGGACTTTCTGGTAGGAAAATTACTCCATGCGAAGGACTGGTGTCATCACTGAGATTCCAAGAGCAAGGGCAGGGCAGAGGCTGCCACGTCAGTCTCTCGAAGGTAATTATTGCCACGTTTAGGGCTGATACATGAAACTGCTAACTTTCCGGAACCTTCCACGGAAGCCCAAAGCATATCAGGGTCAGGCAGGAAGGTGTTAATTGGAAAAGCTTTCCGCTGTCGGTGAGAGTCCAATCTATATTTTTATGTCCTCCGATGATGTTTATTAGGCTTGTTATAATTACAAAGAAAGTTGACTTGGTAGAGACAGGGGCGTTTGTGTAAGGATGCAGCGGGGAGTACAGGTAACCAGACGCTGAGGTTTGGAAATCCCGTGATGACCGATGAGGGTACGTTGGCACCAGGACCCATATCTCTCTGACTTGGAAACTTGTTTCCTCCCGCAACGACTCTGCAGGAATCGGGTTCACCGGGTGTCTCAGGGACACAGGGAAATAAATACACTGAAGCTTCCTGTGTTCTCTTCACCACCATTTCATTGACATCTCTTCTATGGTTAATGGCACATATGAAAAATGCCAGTGTTTTCAGGGACACTATTCGTCCTCAAGTTATCAAAGCAGCGTTGGGTTCCATGGTGGTTGGGTAAGAATTCTGTCCCTAGTTCTGTGTGACACTCCCATTGCTTGGCCAAAGAGGCAGTGCACCCCTTGTCCCATGTTTCACAGAATGCTTCAGCTTTGGCACACCTGTTTTCACCAGTGACAGAAGCCATACTCTGTCCATTGTTGTCCCCTATGCACAGAAACCATCCTCTCCAACTTTACAAGAAGCCTCCCCTGGGCATACCAGCATGGAGGGGTGTCATTTAAGTGGACCTGTCAGATGCATCTGAATTCCATTCCCAGCCCAGGCACACATTCCTGCCACGTTAGCAAATTATGTTAGCACTTGTCCCTGGAGAATGAACTAGAATGTCGTTCAGAATTCATCGGCATCTCTGGGGTCTTGGCCTCTGGGTAAGATTTCTGTGTTTCTAATTGTGCTCTGTCTACTGGGAATCTGTCTGATTCTCTTCCAGCACCCATTGTCTCTTGGTGTTTTCTTCTTCCCTCTGTGGATGTCTAGACTTCTCTGTGGTCTCCTGTGTCTCTCTCTCCTAGGTGAACTTCCCAAGAGAAATGATCTAAGTCATTTGATCGTCCCCAGTAGATAGACTCAGGTGGTCGCTAGGCACAATATAGCATGCCCACATTAGGCCACTTCACAGCTGTTGGTCTGATCTTGACCAAGCCCTGATTCCACTATCAGTTGTAGCCGTGGTTTAAGGCATTGACAGCTTCACCTGAAAATCTGTTTATGATCAGGCTGTTCAGAAGGAGCCAGATATAAGAGGCACCCTGAGCATCATAAACTCTTCTCCTATGTACCCAAAGTCTAGCCTCAGGGTACCCAACGCTTTCCTGTGCATAGCCACCTGAGCACGTCCAACTTATCACATCCTGGAATAAAGTCTTCATTTTCACCATCAAAATATTACTTTTCATCTGAACTCCTACTCTGACTTGAGTCTCTCAGGCCATCTATCTCGAATATTCCTTGTGGTCTCACCCCATGAATTTAGTACTTCCGGTAATGCCTATTTCCCTGCCCATGCCTCTGACGTTTCTCGCTCCCTCCTTCTCATTGATCTAGGTCAAGCCCTTGTCAGTTCACACTCGGTCAATTGTAGTAATGTCCGTATCATCTTGCTCATTCTAGTCCAACCCAAGTTATGCACATTATTTCTTTGATATGCTATTACCTATATCTAGAAGCTCTATCCTTCTGTGATAGCTACACTTTCATGAATTCTTTAAATGTAGCATAGGGATCAAATCTCCCTTGAGGAATTCCCTGGCTTTCTCCTGTCTCAACCAATCAGATCCTCACCACATTGTGCTAAATCCACACCCTTGTAGAAAGTTCTGTTATGGCACCAATGTGCTGAATGATACTGATTTTTTTTTTCACATACAACTCCCTCCAGTAAGCTAGGGTTGGATGAATAATATGAATAATGAGGTTTATAGGATGTTTGCAAGTTCTATCTCTTGGAAAGTTAATCAGTGGGTGTAATTACCAGTGTAAGTAGCTACTAGTGCAAGTAATTACCAGTATAAGTAATTATCAGCCTTAACAGCTGAGTGTTAGTTCTAACCTTAAAGTGAGTTTGAGTCCACATTCCTTCATTGAATCTATGCTTCTTTTTCTTAATTATGATAGTCTTCCCCATGTTATGGGAGACAGTGGGAATTGGGTAGTCATATGTGAGGTGTGGAACAGGTCATTCTCTCTTTCAATAAGTTAAGAAGTGGGGAGGTAGAGGAAGTATAGGGAAAAGAGGAGGAAGAGATGAATAAGTATGGAGTCCACTGAAAAAGCCCAGAAACAATGATCAACCCACTTGCTGTGGACACCCTTAGTGCTCATATCATAATCTCTACATACCATTTTCCACCCAATGGAATCAGGACTAATTGGCCAAATGGCTGAATCTAGGACTAGGATAAAGAACGTGCAAGATGAGCCTGAAATTTATTATCATTCTAGAGAGCAAGAAAGCCATAAGAAAGGACTGGTCTTTAGTCAGGGACTCAGAAACCAACATGAATAAGATCCCAATGGCAAAACTAGGACTACTAGAATATTAGTGAAAATACTAACTTCAGTGGATTAAAGTATATCAAATGTATTTAAATTCATGAATTCATGATGATTCTAAACAAATAGTTCATGGTTTACTGTTGGAAAATGCTGGAGAGCCAACCCATTGTTTTGAAAACTGGTAAATAGGGCAACCCTCTTGGGTTACCTCCTTCCTCAGGAGCTTTGTACCATGATTTAGCTATCATTCAATAATCCTTGCTTTGGTACCCACAAAAAGAAGAAAGGAAGGAAGGGAAGGGAAGGGAAGGAAACTGGTAAAAAAAAAAAGCAGCATTTTAACATTTATCCTGACTCCTATATTAATTTTATACCCCACCTAATGAACAAAGAAGTAATAATAGAACACATATATCATCATTTTTTAACTCCTAATGAATACATCTCTCTATTGACAATGGCATCACAGAAATACAATCAGAAATTACATGATACAGAATACGTGATACTTGATACATGATACATCAGGGGAGATGAATATAGAAGTATTCATGATGAATACAGAAATATTCATCTCTCATGATATAGTCTTGCCAAAAATCTGGACTTGAATTTTATCAAGCCTCTGGGCCTAACATCAGTTTAGAGGAAATATAGGGGACAGAGGAACAACTGGCAAAATTCAGACTATGAGGAGCTCCTCGGAACAAATGACTCAGTTTTTTTTTTTTATTTAGCTGTCTATATTTATGTCTGTGCCTATGACTATGTCTATGACTATGTCCCTATCATTTTTTGTGTCTGTGTCTATGTCTGACTCTGTGTCTTCTTACCTATCTATTACGAGAAAAATAAATGCAGGATGTACCTATATGTTAAAAGAGAGTTAGGAGATGTGTAAATTAATCACAATATATGGATTTCATTTGGATTCAGATCAGTCATGCTGTATAACAGTTTTTCAGATAATCAAGGAGATGTCAATGCTAATTAGGCATTTAGGGATATCAAATAATTTTTTAGGTGTGATAATTACATCAAGGTTATGTTGTTTTTATACATGGGTTCTTATTTTGCATAAATATATATAAATAAACTATCTACCTGATGTTTGGGATTTTAAAATATGCATATAGGGGCACAGAAAAGTGGGCAGGGTATAAGTGAAACCAGATTAAGTTCTTTATTGTTGAAGCAAAGTGATGGATGCATTGACTTTTGTTATATTATCTTCTCTACTTTTACATGAATTTCAATTTTTTTAGGTATGGAGGAAGGAAAGTATAAGATGATCACTCCCTTTCTTATTCCTTTTGGTAGCTCCCATTACTCCTTTAAATATGAGCTCCAATGTTACTTTCCTGGAGTAGCTGTAACAGACATTTATTATTCTTTTTTTTTTTACTTTTAAAATTTATTTATTTGACAGAGACCTCAAGTAGGCAGAGAGGCAGGCAGAGAGAGAGAGAATGGAGGAAGCAGGCTCCCCACTGAGCAGAGAGTAGATGAGGGGCTTGATCCCAGGACCCTGGGATCATGACCTGAGCTGAAGGCAGAGGCTTTAACCCACTGAGCCCCCCAGGTGCCCCTACATTTGTCATTCTTTTGGGGCATCTGAAAAAGCCAGTTAATTTTGTTTCTAGAATGCCTTGCAGCTAGGAAGGAGACACCACTTCACCAAACAAATATACGTAGCCCAGATTTCAAATTGAAAGAATCAGGGATGATGTAGATTCATGTCTGTGAGCTACCGAATATCGTTGGATCATATTCTTTCTCTTCTTAATTTGGGCAGAGGTGGATTCTGTTGCCTGTGATCAAAAACTATCTGAACAAAAACTTTTCCTGATTTCCCAGGTTAGAGCCTGCTTTTGTTACAGATTTTCATAAAGCCATTGGGTTATCTCTTATGGAACTTGACACAGTCCTGTTTACTTGCACGCTAATTGGATTAATATATGTGCCCCTAATCACAAAGCAAGCTTCTCAAATCCAGGGATCATCTGTGTTTTGCTTCGCCTCTGTATTCCCAACATCAGCACACTGCCCTGGCATATTGCATAAGCTCAGTGAATATCTGTTGAATGAATCAACAAGTGAATGAGAACAAGAAGGGAGCATGAAGGTGTTGCATAAAAAAGACGTTGTGTTCTCTAGGGTCTGCGGTACTTCGGTATCCGGTTGTGGGTCAATGGGACCGCATTACTAGTCATGTCCGGTGGCTTACAAGCAGTGGGATCAGGTGTACTTTTAGTGGAAGCCACTGAATTGCTAGCGCTAAGCTTCCATCTCTCTTTTCCTGCCACTGTGTGACCAAGATGGCCCTGTGTTCTAAATGCTGTACTCTAGGAGGGATTGTCTGCTGGCCCTAAGTGCCTGAGTCACCCCAAGCTTGAGTGTATTAAACATGCAGGCTGGGGGCACCTGGGCAGCTCTGTCAATTAAGCGTCCAGCTCTGGATTTCAGCTCAGGTCATGATCTCAGGGTCATGAGATCAAGCCCTGCATTAGGCTCTATGCTGGGCATGGAGTCTGCTTGAGATTCTCTCTCCCTCTCTCTCTACCCCCTTCTCTGCTCTTGCTCTCTCTCTTTCTCTCTCTGTCTCAATAAATAAATAAATAAATAAATCTTTAAAACAAAACAAGACAGAAAATGTGTAGGCTGAATGACAACAACAGAAATAGAAAAAGTTCTGTTGTATTAGGCCCCTGCAATCTGGGAGTACTGTCCCTTCCCTTCCACATAACCTACCCTATCAGTCGCAGAAGGACAAATGCTGCATGGTTCCTGTTATGTAAGATGTCTTAAATTGTCTAGCATATAGAAGTAGCCAGTGGAAGGGAAGTTACCAGGGAGTGGGGGCAGGGAGAGTTGAAATTGTAGACACATGAGATGAGTAAATTCTAGATGTACAACATGGCGCCCGTAGTTAAGAAGAAGGCATCGTGCACTTAAACATTTGTTAAGATGGCAGATCTCCTGTAAGTGTCCCTACTCCCCATAACAAAAAAACCCAAATAATCGAAAAGCAGAAGACAAATAAAACACAATAAAGGGACACAGGCAACTTTTGGAGAGGGGGTGATGGCTATTTTTATTACCTTGATTGTAGTGACGGTGACATGACCTATGTCCAAACTCATGGAAATGTATATACTAATAATGTGCCTTTTTTTTTTTTTTGGTATACCAATTACAAATTAGTGAAGTTGGGGGAAGAAATAAAAAGCATAAAATAGAGGAAGCGAGAAGAGGTATTTGTGGAGAAAGTGGAAATATGACAAAAGAGGATCTAGTCGTAAGAGAAATATTCTTGGGATTGGTGAACGTTTTGCAGGTTGGATCTTAATGACGCCTTCTTACTAGCTGTGTGATACTGGGGGTTTCCTAAACTCTCTGGACCTCAAATGCTATGACCCCAAATTTCTCGGGTTGTCGCATCAGTTAAATTATGTGGCATGGTGGGCATGCTCTGTGAACGTTGGTTGATCGGCCGAGGGGATGGAGAGAAGTCACGGGGGAACCAGGGAGGGGCAGATTGGGAGGAGGCCATGGAGCTGGAGGAGGTCTGATTGCTAAGCAGGTCCATGCTCCAAACCTCCCAGGTCTGTCACTATGATTGTAATTTAGTAAATCATTTCGAACAGTGGGGTGTTTGCTTATTCAATCAAGAAGTGGATTTATGCCTAATTCCAGCGGCTCCTCTGCAAAGTGCTATGAGTTTTGGAGGCTCCCCAGCTCGGGAGCCAGATTTCTGCATGGTGATTCATGTGATCTGGGAGGCTGGCCCCACAGCCATGAGCCTAGGGCATAAATCTGAGGCTTGCGGGGAGCCCTGATTGTGCCTGGCATACCTTGGCACTGCACCAGCCCTGAGCCTCTTCTCATTGTATTGTGGGTCTTGATGCTACAAAGGGTGAGAGTGAGGCTCTGGGCTCAGAGGCAGCTGAGTCTCATTTATTCACTCATTTTTTCAACTGATAATTATGGTTCCATGCATGGTACTTGGGATATAAGTGGAGAACTTGAAAGACACAGTCCTGACTCTTCTGGGACTCATACTCCATTGATAGCAATAAAAAGATGGCCAATGATTGTATTCTGGTGCATGATGAGCTACAGCGAGGGAAACACAAGGGGGTGTGGGGGTGCCATATTGTGACCCAGAAAAAATACCTATGTGGCGTAGAGATGACCAAAATATATATCTCATATATGTTTGGTCTTTGTCCATCATTCCTGGCTCCCTGCTCCCCAAACCCTTAGAATTTCCGAAGCTATAAGAGCAAAGGGAGCATCTTTTGTGATAATGTTTGGTCTCTTGTCTCCCGTCCCTGGAGTCTTATCAGAGCCATGAAGGTGAAATGAATGTTTTGTTCTTTCTCATCAGCCCCTTTTCCACCACAATTGGGTTGATGTTGATGAGGTGACTTTTGGAAAACACCTAATGATGGGGGCTGGTTGCCAAGTGAACCAATCTTGAACGCAGTTTAGAACTTTTGGTCCCACCCCCTGATTTGAGGGGAGGAGAGAGAAGCTAGAGTTTAAATCAGTCAGCAATGGCCAATGAGTTACTCAATCATGCCTATATCATAAAGCCTCCATAAAAACCCTAAAGGAGGTGGTGGCTCTGAGAGCTTCCAAGTTGGAGAACCTGAATGTTTCCATGTGCCACCCTGCTGAGCCCCAAGCTCCACTGGGACAGAAGCTTTTTTGTTGGGGAACCTCTGTTTGTCTTCATCTGGCTGTTGATTCGTTTCCTTTAATATCCTGTGTAATAAACGGGTTGCCTCATGAGTTTCCTGGCTTCTGTGAGCAATTCTAGCAAATTCATGGAACCCAAGAAGGGGGACCATGAGAACTTCTGAATTGTAACCAGCCAGTCAGAAAGACAGGTAACAACTGCGGTTTACCATTGGCATCTGAAGTAAAGGGTGTCTTGGGACTGAGCCCTGCCCCTGGAATCTGGTGCTCCCTCTGGGCTGACGGCACCAGAATTGAGTTTTGGGTCAGGCAGCGTGATGGTGTTTGGGAATTGTTTGTTGGTGTGAAGAAGAAAGAAGACTATACACTTTGGGTCCAGATGGAACCTAATTTAGGAGGCAGAGAGCTGAGCTATTTTTTTTTTCTTTAGTTAGAAAGAGAAAGAGAGAGAGTGAGCACATTAGCAGGGGGATGGGGAAGAAGGAGAGAATCCCAAACAATCTCCTCGCTCAGAGCAGAGCCTGACACAAGACTCCATCTCACGACCCGATATCATGACCTGAGCCGATATCAAGACTCAGTCACCCAACTGACTGAACCACCCAGTGTCCCTACTCCTGACCTATTCTTCCTCCTCAATGTTGGCTTTCCAGAGGAGGGGGTCTGTTAGCTGAGACATGACGAAGAACTTCTAACAAGAGGGGATGGCTTTCACAAAATCAAGGAGATGTGTGAGAGAATAAAAGAGAAGACAGAACATTCTGGGGCCATTCATCATTGGATGTAGCCTGAGAGCAGAATTACAGAGGGCAGGTGGTGGGACGGGTATCTGGAGTCCTGATGGCACAGAGCTTCTCACGCCAGGACTTTGTCCTAAGGGCCAATGGGAGGCAGGGTGCAGCGAAATCACATTTTCCCTCCACAAAGTTCTTCCAGACTTTTCTATGCAGAATTGACCAGAGGAGGCTGGGATACCAGGTGGAAGGCAGAGAACCCCAGGTTTGAACGGACAATGACCTGAATTAGGATGTGACAGCATTCATGGGCTAGACATAAAGCAGGTAATGCTAGCTAATAGCAAGCCAGGCTCTGTCCAAAGTACAGGTCACTGTTTTTTTAAAAGATTTTATTGATCTGGGGGCCCCTGTGATCTCTCTCTGTCAAATAAATAATAAAAAAACAAACAAACAAACAAAAAAGATTTTATTGATCTGTTTGACAGAGAGAGAGAGAGAGAGAGAGAGAGTGAGAGAGGGAACACAGCAGGGGGAGTGGGAGAGGGAGAAGTAGGCTCCCCGCAGAGCAGGGAGCCCTCCACTGGCCTTGATTCCAGACCTGAGGTCAGGAACCCAGCCAAAGGCAGAAGCTTAAGGACCGAGCCATCCAGGCGCCCCAGGTCACTGGTTTCATTGTCTTAATTCTGTGCAGTAGGTGCTACTAGGGTGCCCTTTTTATTTTTATTTTTTTTTTTTACTTCTTAATTTTTTAAAAATTTATTTTAATTTTTTTCAGTGTTCCAAAATTCATTGTTTATGCACCACACCCAGTGCCCCCTTTCTTTCTTTCTTTCTTTATTTTTTAAGATTTATTTATTTATTTATTTGACAGACAGAGATCACAAGTAGGCAGAGAGGCAGGCAGAGAGAGAGGAGGAAGCAGGCTTCCTGCTGAACAGAGAGCCCGATGCGGGGCTCGACCCCAGGACCCTGGGATCATGACCTGAGCCGAAGGCAGAGGCTTTAACCCACTGAGCCACCCGGTGCCCCCCCACCCAAGTGCCCTTTTTAAAGATGAGAAAAGTGAGGCCCAGAGAGGCTCTGCAGCTTGCTCACCGTCACACAGCTTGTAACAGACAGGGCTGGGATTCCAACCCACGCAGCTTCATGCCAAATCTGCACTTGTCACCCATATGCTCCATTGGTTTCTTAGACCACAAGCATTCTGGAAAGTCAGGGTCCAGGCTCTGTGTTTTTCATAGTGCCCAGCACGGAAGCCTGGCACCTGATAGATTCCTAATTCCTATTTGCAGAACGAACGGCTGAGTTGATGAGTGGGAGCCCCGGGCAGCATTTTCTTGGCTAAGCCTGGGTCCTCTCCTCTCTGACACAGGCTTAATTAGGAAGCAGCTGACCACCCATTGGGGTTTCTCTGCACATCTGGGCTGAGAACGGATGGGACAGCATTTCAGAAGCGACAGGGCACTCTGCCAGAGCCAGTGATGACAGTGGTTCCCGTGCAGGCTGAGACCCCATGTTGGAAGGCCAGGCGATATTTTTCTCTATGTCAACAGCACAAACTCCCTCCCCCTGGAAGGTTTCTGCACAAATTAATTACTGTTATCTGTGTCTGGGGGCCGTGGTCACCTGCCATCCCTCTTTCGCCAGTAGCTGAAGGTCTCGGAGCTCAGGAAGGGGCACCTCTTCCCTCCGGGTGGTGGCCCCCCCTTTTTTTCCTATTTACTTCTCCTTTAATCTGCATATTATCATCAGCACAAAGCCCTCAGAATAACATCTGACAAATGATGCCTATTAAAAAAAAACTGTGTGCACTTCTCCTTCACCGCCTTCTAATTTGGAATAGCATTATAACTATGCATCGCTAGACAAGCAATATTATGTTAAGAACATGATAAAATACCAGCAGCCCTGTAATGGCACCAACCAAATGGTAATTTCTGCTTCAGAAATTGGTCATTTATTTTGCTGGTCTGTTCTTACGCTCAAATTAGATGAAGTTTAATATACTGTAAAATTGAATGTATTCTGTCCTTTTCAACAAATATGGCGTGTGTGAAAATGATTTATGGCTCATGGGAACCTCTAAAATGTTAAATAATCTCTTTCTGTGTGTTTCTTAAGTAAGTTATGGCCGGAGAGTTTAAACACAGGAAAAGCAAAACTTTATTAAGCTCCAGGCCCTGCTTCTCCCTGTATCAAGGCGCAGTTTCAGAACGGAAGCTGTGGCCCCTTGCATATTACGTTGGGCTGTGAGAGTAGCCACATTAATTGCTACATTAATTTTCTTCTATTAACTGTAATTGGGAGGAAAGCAAGTCTTCCCCAGCGAGTGTTATAATTTGCGACTTAATTTTTAATAAAGCTGTGTTGAGACCGTGGGCGCTTAGCACAGGTCATTTCTTGCAATGGGTGTTTGGTGCCCTGTGGCTCACTGCCTAGAAGAGCTGTTGGAATGTGTGTATGGGGGTACAAGGTAGAGGAGGGCAGGAAAGAAGGCGTAGGGCTTTCCGAGGGATAAAGGATAAGGGGTATGGGGCTCCTTTCTGGAAAATGTTTGACTTTTGCCTTTATTCCCCACCCACCCCCCACCCTCCACAGCACTTCCCCCAGCTCAAGGGAACTCTCGAGAAGCCCAGATAAATGGCCAGATGATATGGCTACATGTTCAAGGCAGTGGCCATGCCACAGACCCACTTCATGATGGCAGATGAGTCTTTTGGACACTCTGAGCCTCAGCTTTCTCATCTGTAGGATGAGGAGATTATAATAATGGTAATAACTGACTCTGTATCACATGGACTGTGCACCAGGCACCATTTTAAGTGCTTTGCATATATGAATTCATATTATGCTTCGTGACGACCCTATGACATGGCTGTATTTCCAGTTGCATGTCACAGGTGAGGAAACAGAGACACAGAGACGTTGGGAGACTTGCTCCAGATCACAGAGATGGTTAAGCTGAGGAGGCAGGGTTTAATCCCAAAGGGCTGGAGCCTAACTTTCATGCTTTAACCCTGGAGGCTGAGGCTTGCACACTTGCAAGGGAAGGTCAGAGAGATGGTGGATATGACCAGGCTTGGCATTTCTTCACTGGGAAGTTTTTCATTCAACAAACACTTATTTGATACCTTATACACCAGCCAGAGACCCAGGCACTGTGTGGGCAAGATACAGATGGATGAGAAGAAGTTCATGGTCTATTTTTTTTTTTTTTAAAGATTTTATTTATTTATTTATTTATTTATTTATTTATTTATTTATTTAAAGAGGGAGAACAAAAGAGAGCACAAATGGGGTGAAAGGCAGAGGGAGAAGCCAGCGCCCCACAGAGTGGGGAGCCCAACACTTGGCTCAATCCTGGGACCCTGGGATCATGACCTGAACCGAAGGCAGTCGCTTAACCAACTGAGCCACCCAGGCACCCCTGAAGCTCATGGTCTTTAGTGCACTCAAGATATACCTGAACATGCTCTAGGAGCACCTAATGCCTAGTGACAGCAGAACTTTCTGCTACTTCAGATTTAGGGAGAAGTCCACCTCCAGCAATTGGGAATTACTGTTAGTCAGAGCCCCACCACATGTAGGCCAGTTTCTTAATTTATGTGGTTTGTTTCATGATTGTACCAGCCTGGCAAGGTGTCCTTCAGGAACCATATTTGGCAGATTGAATTACTGAGGGCTTGTCTTACCTAGGGTTCTATGACTTCTAAACAGCCTTCCAATTTCCACTGTTAGGTCAGCTTTGCCCCAAAGCAGACTTACACTAATGGACCTTATCAGGGGCAAGAAGAAACAATTAGCCTGGAGGAAGAAAAGTTCCTGGTGAGGTTTTATGGCCACCAAGGGAAAAGCTGGGAATCCAGGCAGGTGGAAGTCTGAGAGCAGACTAAACATGAATGTGGTCCAAAAAAGATCCCAGTAATTATTGATGGAGAGTCCCGGCTCAGCTAGACCTGGATCTGAATTCTTGCTCCCAGTTTCTCGGGAGGTGACCTTTGACAAGTTTCTTAAACTCTTGTACCCTCAGTTTCCCTATTTCTAACAAGGGATTTGCCAATGACCTTGACTTCGTGGTTGGCTGAGAATTTAATGAGATGCTATTTGGGTGAATGATCTTAGGCCTATGCCCTGCAGAGAGTCAAGTTCCTAATCTATAATTACAGTAATTATGGTAGGAATTCTTGTTCATGGGTCATCTCAGAGAAGAAAATCACCACCAGGGATGTATCAGTACGGTTGGGAAATATGTCCACAATTTGGTTTTCTGCTTAGTCCTTCCCCTTGTCAGGTCTGGACACTTTATCAAATGCCTATAATCCCCAGTAGGCTAGCAAGAAAAGACACAGACAGTAACCCACTGTGGCTTCCTCCTCTAAATATTCTAATTCTTTTGGTCTGGGCTGGGACCCTGGACCTGTATGCTTAATCTTTGGGGACTCTTAAGGCTGAGCAAATTTAGGAACCCTTCACCTTGGGGTGGTTCTCAATTTTAATGTGTAAGAGAGTCACCTGGGGGGATATTTTTGCACTACAGAGTTCTAGCTTCTGCCACATGCGTGTAATTGAATTTCAGGGTACAGGACCCCTGAATCTGCGTCTTGGTTTGGTTTACTCCTGTTTCCTAATGAAAATCCCATTTTTAAAAAATTGCTTGCTTTGGTCATCATCTCTGTATCTCCTGTGTTCAGCATGGCATGAATAATACTCAGTGAATACTGGCAGATCCATTCATCCGTCCATCTGTCCATCCATCCATCCATCCATCCAATCATCCATCCATCCATCCATCCATCCATCCATCCATCCACCCATCCAGTCATCTATCCACCCATCCAATCATCCATCCACCCATCCAATCATCCATCCATCCACCCATCCAATCATCCATCCATCCATCCATCCATCCAACCATCCATCCATCTATCCATCCAACCATCCATCCACCTACTTGTTCAACAAATATGGTTTGAATACTTGAAATGTTCTGAGTATCATTTTTGGTGCTGAATTACACAGTGGAAGAATTTCTGAAAATCAAAATTCTTCCTTCATAGTTTGTAAAATCTTGATTTATTTGGGGGAGAAATTAACCTTATTCCACATATAATGAAACTTTTCAGTAGAAGGGGAAAGCTGTATTCTGACAAACTTGGGCAAGTTACTTAACCTTAAGACCTTGGTCTTCTGCTCAGAAAACATGATATGTTATTCTGCAGGTTAGTCTGATCCCTATAGAACAGCTGGCACCCTGTAGGGGCTTCAGAACTGGTAGATGTTATTGCTCTTAATAATAATTAGAAAAGAATGGGGTGCCTGGGTGGCTCAGAGGGTTAAGCCTCTGCCTTTAGCTCCGGTCATGATCTCAGGGTCCTGGGATCGAGCCCCGCATCAGGCTCTCTGCTCAGCAGGAACCCTGATTCCTCTCGCTCTCTCTCTCTGCCTCTCTGCCTACTTGTGATCTCTGTCTAATACATAAATAAATAAGTAAATAAATAAATAGGTAAATAGGTAAATAAATAAGTAAATAAATAAAATCTTCTTAAAAAATTAGAAAAGATTATCAAAAGGGTAGTGTTAGCTGGCCATGATTTTCTCTGATGTCATTTCCCACATGAACATCCAAGCGATAACTTTGAGTATAATTACTACACAATCTATTAAGTTTATCTCACATGACCTGTGCTCTTTCTCTGATTTTGGAATTTTTTTCCTTCTTCATTTTCTCTGTTCCATTTCTATCTTCTATTTGGATTAATGGTTTCCATCTCAGCTCCTCTCTTTTTCTTTGTATAAAGCCTCTCTTTTTCCCTAGCTCTCTTCTCTTCTCTGCTTCTTGTCTTACTTTACTGCCGCTTCGTCTTCTGGCTTTCCTATTCTTTATTACATCTTAACATGTGCTTTTTTCCTTGAATTTTCTGTATTCTCTTTGTAGTCTCTCTGCTTCTCTCAGGAGCCCCAACAAGTTCTTAAAATGCTTGCTTGTGAAAAGAGTGTGTCTCCTAATATTCATTTTTAGACTACATAAGATGAATGCTTCATCGAATTTCTCTTTAAACCAACAAGAAAGGGAAATCTGTCCCTTTACAATTAAATCAGATCATTATTTTCTTCTTTTGTGTGTAACCCTCAATGAAGTGTAACCCAGTCCCGTGGATTGGCACCGAGAGCAGGGTGTATTTTTTTACAGTCAAAGAGAAAAGATATTTTCCAGCTGACCTGGTTCCTGCACTCACTCTTCTACTAAACTAGCTTCAGACTTTGAGGATGTCATTTGACTTCTCTGGGCTTCATTTTCACATTTATTAAGTAAGTGGGTTGTACCCACCATCTCCGAGGCTCTTCCTTGAACTAAAATTTCCCTGAGTCTGATCTCTGATTCATTTCCTATAGCAATGCTATCAAGTGCCAAATTTCATTAGCCTGACAAGCCTCACTAGGCATAAGCAGAAGGTATTCAATTGCAAATAGAGGACAATTGACATTATATTTTTCAATTTCCTCTGGGTCTAATGCACGTCATTAGACTTTGCTTTGCTTTTACCTTTGGAAATGTATTTCTGCAAAGTCTCAAAGGGCATGAGCAGGGTTACTGGAGTCATGGGGAGTGTTCTCAGGGGGAGTGTTTCTGGAAGGCAGAGGATTTCTGTTTTTTACCCTAAGGCAGTGTTTTCCGCTTTGGGGAAGTATAATTGATGAACTTATAATGTATTTGAAGCGTACGATGTGATGATTTGATATACATATACATGCAATAGTAGATCATTCAGTCTTTTAGTAGCCGCCATATTGTTTGCTTTTTAGAGACAAGCAAATGTTTTCTTTCCTTGATGCGTAATGATAATTTCCTTTCACTGAGTATTTAATACTGCCAAGGGAAGTCCTACACACTTCGCAGTACTTTAATTATTCGCTGTAAGACCTAGAAGCAGGTACCTTGCCGCCTGATATAACTCACAGGTCTCTCATCGTCATGACTTTCTTCCCTGAATTTGTTCTAATTTGTTAGTCATTCACAGGAAGGGTGGCTCTGGGAATCTCTGCTGAGACTGAGTCTTCAGTATTCAATCACACCATATCTCCAGTCTCCATATTTCTGCAATGCTCTGGATATCATTCTGTTACGAATACTTCTACTTGGGGACCCAGGTCACACTCAGAAGGCCCACTGAATTCTTTATTTCCTTCCACAGATATTCCCCTTTAATGACCAGCTTCATGTTCCTCCACAAAGAACTAATCAGTTGCTCAACTTTGAGACACCTGGAACCACTCTCTGATTTTTTCTTCCCATGGAGGTAGCCATAACCTATCAATTTAACCTCAGAATTCTTTCTTTTTTTTTTTTTTAATATTTTATTCATTTATTTGAGAGAGAGAGAGAGAGAGAGAGGCAGAGGGAGAGGGAGAAGCGGACTCCTTATTGAGCGGAGAGCCCGACTGGGGACTCGATCCCAGGACCCCGAGAGCATGACCTGAGCCAAAGACAGACACTAAATTAATAGAGCCATCCAGGTGCTCCCACCTCAAAATTATTTCTTGATTCAGAAACTTCCTTTCTGTCTCTGTTGCTGTCATTTCAGTTTATAATCTCATGACCCACCTAAGGTCCTAAAGCTACCTTCTAACCCATTTCTGTATTTCTGCTACAGTCTAACCTTTTCTTTTCCAGAAGGAGACTGATATTTCCATCTTGAAAAATTCGGTGGTCCCCTGTGGCTTTTGTGATGAAGTCAAAACTCCTTGGATGCACGCAAGGCTCTTCCTAACCTATTTCTTCTCCGCTACTTTAATTTCCAAGCACTGTTGGCAAAGTGACATGCTCTTTTTTTTTTTTTTTTTAAGATTTTTATTTATTTATTTGACAGAGGCACAGTGAGAGAAGTAACACAAGTAGGAGGAGTGAGAGAGGGAGAAGCAGGCTTCCACTGAGCAGGGAGCCCAATGTGGGGCTTGATTCCAGGACCTTGAGATCATGACCTGAGCCAAAGACAGTCAGTTAACCAACTGAGCCACCTAGGTGCCTAGACCTGCTCTATTTGATTGGTGGCTAAGTTGGTATAGAATGTAACCTTAGAGCTACTGGTAGACATCTTTGCCATCTTGTAGGGATAACTCATCTAATCAAAAAGCCAAAAGAGGGGCGCCTGGGTGACTGAGGGGTGGCTGAGGGAGTTGGGCCTCTGCCTTCGGCTCAGGTCATGATCTCAGGGTCTTGGGATCGAGCCCCGCATCAGGCTCTCTGCTCAGCAGGGAGCCTGCTTCCCCCTCTCTCTTCCTACCTCTCTGCCTACTTGTGATCTCTCTGTCAAATAAATAAATAAAATCTTAAAAAAAAAAAAAGCCAAAAGAGATGAAGGCAGGGCTATGACTTAGAAAGCAAACAGACCAGAGAGAGTAAGAGAGAGAGAGAGAACACATAATGGTGGTATTATTAGGATGTGCAGATTAAAGATAGAGTTTCAGCCATGCCTCAGGCTTTCTTCAGTTTCTCAATTATGTAACTAATGGGACTTTGGGGGTGTGTGTGCTCATGTGAAATGTTCTTTGGGGTTTCCTTCCTTTGCAACCAAAACTAAACTAACCAAAACTAGAACAAACTAATTTGAATGATGTATCTTTTTGTCTAAATGCACGTAAAAAAGACTTGAGTTATCCCATGTCTTTTAGAAAGGGCAATAAAATTTTTTTCACAGCCGCAGGTCAGACTATTCTTAGTCTTTCTCTCATTAACTGGCAAATCTAGGGAAACTTCTGTTCTATTAAGATGTGTATGTTGCAGGGGCCTCCGTGAAGCCACAACATTAATAATAACTTCTACCTGTTAATGCCTACTGTGTATCAGACTGTTCAGACACATTATAGCTAATCCTCACCTCAACACAAGTGATACACAATTAGCCCTATTTCATGTCTCAAAAATGGGAGTGTAAGAAGTTAAGTTCCGCTTTTTAAAAGATCTATTTATATATTATTTTAGAGAGATAGAGGGAGCGGGGGGAGGGTGGAGGGAGAGGGAGAGAGAGAATCTCAAGCAGACTCTGCCCTGAGCAAGGAGCCCAATACAGGGCTCAATCCCATGACCCTGAGATCATGACCTGAGCTGAAACCAAGAGTCAGCTGCTTAACAGACTGAGTCACCCAGGCGCCCCAGAAGTTAAGAATCACTGAAATCACATACTCTATGGATGAGATAACTGAGGTTCAAATCCAGGTTGTATCTGCTTTCCAAATAAATATGTCTTACATGAGACCATACTATCCAAACTGTAGATTGGAGCTGTGTTCCCCATATGAAAGAATAAAATAATATTGGTTGAGCACCTCCTGCATGTCAGATGCTGGTGTTTTCATAGACATTAATTCATAGATCATCTTATTTCATCTTAAAATCCTATGAAGTGTTATCAATCCAAATTTACAAGTAAGGGAACAAGGTAAAAACCAAGAAATTCTGGAGTAAAAAAAAAAAAAAAATTGCCTAATGGGATCCAAACTCATGAATATCTGAAATCAAATTCTTGTTTTATTTTTCTGATTGTTCCTATTGATCCCTTAATAAATCTCAAAACCAAACTGGCTAAATAATTAGGATACCATAAAATGTATACGTTAGATTAACAGTTATCGAAGGGAAAGATAACTAAAATGATTATTGGTCCACCTTTAAAAGAACCCTCCTGGGGCACCTGGGTGGCTCAGTGGGTTGAAGCCTCTGCCTTCAGCTCAGGTCATGATCTCAGGATCCTGGGGATCGAGCCCCACATCGGGCTCTCTGCTCAGTGGGGAGCCTGCTTCCCCCTCTCTCTCTGCCTGCCTCTCTGCCTACTTGTGATCTCTGTCTGTCAAATAAATAGAGTCTTAAAAAAAAAAAAAAAAGAACACTCCTCTGTTTAAAGACTCAAGATCCCTATTTCTAACATGTGAGGTCTAGGACTGTATAACCTGAAAGCATCTTTCCAGCTCTAAAATTTGGTAGTTCTATGTTATGACAACTGGTCCATCATTTGGGATTATTTAGGATTAGGTTTTGCAGCAAGTAAGAGAGAGATAGTAGCTTAAAAAAAATAGAAGTTTATCTCTGTCGTGTAAAATTGAGAGGAAGGCCATGTAAGGTCAGTGTGGTAGTTCCGTCTCACAAAATCTTCAGGGACACAAGCTCCTTCCAGAAAACTGCATCTCCATTGAGAGCCAAGATGATGACTCTTGTCTCCATCCAGCATATCATGTTCCCAGTGGCAGGTGGGTAAATGAACAAGGATAGAAAGGGTGAAGTGTAAATTACCATTGTCTTTTTTTTTTTTAAGATTTTATTTATTTATTTATTTGACAGGCAGAGATCATAAGGAGGCAGAGAAGCAGGCAGAGAGAGAGGAGGAAGCAGGCTCCCCGCTGAGCAGAGAGCCCGATGTGGGGCTTGATCCCAGGACCCTGAGATCATGACCTGAGCTGAAGGCAGAAGCTTAACCCACTGAGCCACCCAGGTGCCCACCATTGTCTTTTAAGAAAGCTGTCACATGACATTTCCACTCTACATTTAATTTGTTAAGACTTGGTCACGTGACAGGGCACCTGGCTGGCTCAGCCCTGGAAAATGTGACTATTGATCTCAGGATTATAAGTTCAAGCCCCACCTTGGGCATGGAGTGTACCTAATTAAAAAAAGAGAGAGATTTTTAAAAAGGAAGGAAGGAAGGAAAAAAGATTTAGTCACATAACCACACCTAACTGCAAAGTAACCTGGGAAATACAGCCCCCGTTCCCTATGTTGTCAAGTTCGCATTACCAGTGAGGGGGGAGAATCTAATAAGTCTCCTCATATGTATGGAAACAACTATTTGTTTTTCCCACACACACTTGTTGGTAAAGAACAAATTATTGAAAATAACCAACATATTTGCAAAAAAAGCTTAGTGGTACATAAATGTCAGATCATAACCCAAGGGAAAAGTGAGACATGAAAATTAAGTATTAGTTGTGTGAACAAGTCTCATGAGAAACCCCCAAACCCCCAATCACTGACTATTCTTTATTCTTTTCAAAATAAGACAAATTGATTGACTTACCTTGGGTAACCTCTTTCCTTAAACTTCTTATTCCTTGTTCCTAAAATGATGATAATAATACCTACCTTCCAAGAGTTTTGTGAGAATGAGGATGAAATTAGTGAAGCAGTTTATACAGGAATATTTGTTGTTAAAAATTTGGTTTTTAGAAGAAATATTATGCAGTTATACTCCACACAGAGTTGTTGTTTTTTTTTTAAGATTTTATTTATTTATCTGACAGAGAGAGACATAGCGAGAGAGAGAACACAAGCAGAGGGAGTGGGAGAGGGAGAAGCAGGCAGGGAGCCTAATGGGGGGCTCGATCCCAGGACCCTGAGATCATGACCTGAGCCGAAGGCAGACACTTAATGACTGAGCCACCCAGACACCCCCATACAGAGGTTTATAAACCTATGGACAGTAGAAGCCACTGCCCTTCTGGCTTCTAACCATGGCAACTGTATTGGTCAGGGTTTTCCAGAGAAGTAGAACTAAGAGGGAATGTATAGATACATACATATGAGGAGACTTATTACAGAAATTGGCTCATGCGGTTATGGAGGCTGAGAAGTCCCTTGATCTGCCATTCGGAATCTAGAGAACCAGGAAAACTGGTGATATAAGTCCAGGAATGGGAGGGGGGACCTGTGGAAGAGGTATGGACTGAAGATGTTAAGTCCCTTTCTGAGTCTGAAAGCCCAAGAACCAGATGTTTTGGCTCAAGGAGAGAGAGGGAGGGAGAGTGTGTGAGAGGGCGAGTGAGGGCAAATTCACTTCTTCCACCTTCTATTGCTTCTGGGCTCTCCATGAATCGGATATTGCTAATCACATGGAGGAAGGCCATCTGCTTTACTCATTTCACCAATTTTTCCACAAAGTCCTATGCTAATTTCTGCCAGAAACACCTCTCACAGACACACCCAGAAATAATGTTTTACCAATCATCTGGGCCCAGTCAAGTTGGCACCTAAAATTTTCCATCGCAGCAATGCAACTTAAACAGGCTTAAAATTTCTTTCTTTTTTTTTTTTTAAGATTTTATTTATTTATTTATGAGAGAGAGAGTGAGCACATGAGTGGGGAGGAGAGGCAGAGGGAGAGGGAGACGCAGTCTCTCCACAGAGGACCCTGGGATCATGACCTGAAGTGAAGGCAGATACTTAAGTGACTGAGCCATCCAGGTACACCCAGGCTTAAAATTTCTAAAAAGAAAACTAATTGATTAGCTATACCATGATTTCAGGAATAGCTAGACTTCGTTGTTCAAGGCATATTTATTAAGAGTTTCTCTTTCCGCTCATATTTGACTTCCTTCCATCTCTGTTGGTATAATTTTTGCCCCAGTTCTCTTCTGGGGCTGAATGAAGGTGGCTCTGAGGGCAACAGTCTTGCCATTTTATCAGTTCAAGTAGAAAGTGCCTCTCTCCCAGTCCATACTGGAAACACCCCTGGTGTCAGCCTCATTGGTTCTATCTAGGGCACACCCTGATGTCTGAACCAAACACTGACTCACCGTTAGATGGAATAAGCTTACTGATTTATCAGCCTCCTGTGGCTTGAGATTCGCTCCCCACTTCTGCACCACATGCTGTAACCAGAAGAGGTGCTAGGCAGATAATGCATCGGGTTGAACAGAGAAATTAGTTTCTTCACCCTTCTCCCTTTTATAAGTTGAAGCCTCTCAGACTCAAGAGAAAATACACCAATAATCTATTTCTGCCTCTCATTTTATATATGAGGACTGAAAGGGTAAGCGACTTGTCCAATGACCTAAAGCTGGTTTGTGACAGATGCAGAGTGCAAACCCATTTCTTTTGACTCTAGTTCAATGATTTTCCTCCCTATACAACTCCCTCTCTCTCCATAAGGTTTTCCTTGTGCCCTTGCCCACCATTTGGCCAAGACCACACATATCATCTTTATTGACCGTCCTACCCAAAATCTTATTTTAGAGAGAGAGAGTGTGTGTGTGTGCAAGTGAGGGTCAGAGGGGGGGAGAGAGAGAGAGAATCTCAAGCAGGCTGCTTGTCTAGCACAGAGCCTAACACAGGGCTAAATCTCATGACCCTGAGATCATGACCTGAGCTGAAATCAAGAGTCGATCGCCTAACCAACTGAGCCACCCGGATGCCCCAGCTCTGACTCTTTTTAAAGGATAATCCAATTTCAATCATAGTCCAATTTGTGATAAAACTGACCAGTTTTTATCCCCCCTTCTTTAAGTCACTGATACTTTTCTCCTATGTACTTTTCATGGCTTTGGACTTGGCCCATCCCTTGAGCTGCAGAACACATGAACAGGAACCTAGTCCCACGGAAATCTTGTGCTGCCTTACTGAAACTCAGTAACAATGGACTTGGAGTTCTCATTTTTATTTCATGATCTGTGACCTAAAAATCTTTCTGGAAAAAATTATTATTTGTTCAAAGGAGCATAAATGAAAGTCATATTTTTCCTCTAAAGAATGCAAATTTATTGACAAAACAGTAGCAAATACAGGGAAGCAATATAACCTTCATAACTCCAATGCCCAGCAATGATCATTATTAATATGTTGATGTATAATGATATTGTATAATGGATCATATTATACATGTTGCTCTGTAACTTGCTTTTCTCAATATGTTACAAACATTTTGCAAGTCAATAATTATAAATCTATATCACCCATTTGAGTGGTTTTTGAATTCTTCATTTGAAAAAAACCCTCATTTAAACTATTGTCATGTTGTGAGGTACTTCCTTTTTGTTATTATGAGCAATATAATGAGGAGTATCTTATAATATATTTTTGGATAATATTTCAGTTAGGATCCCTTGGTCTTAAGAAACCAAATGGCTGAAATTAACAACACAGGAAACAGATGTTGGTGAGGATGCAGAGAAAGGGGAACCCATTTGCACTGGTTCTGGGAATGCCAACTGGTATAGCCACTCTGGAGAATGGTATGGAGGGGCCTCAGAGAGTTAAAATAGAATTACCCTATGATCCAGCAATTGTTCTATTAGGTGTTTACCCAAAGAACACAAAAACACTAATTCAAAGGGATACATGCATCCAAATGTTTATAACAGCATTATCTATAATAGCCAAAATGGGAGACGAGCCCAAATGTCCATCAGCTGATGAATGGATAAAGAAAATGTGGTATCTATAGACAATGGAATATTGCTCAACCATGAAAAAGAATGCAGTCTTTTCATTTGCAATGGTGTGGATGGAGCTAGAGTATATTATATTAAATGAAATAAGTCAGTCAGAGAAAGACAAACACCATATGATCTCACTCATATGTGGAATTTAAGAAACAAAACAATCATAGGAGAAAGGGAGAGGTAAACCCAGAAAAAGACTCATAACTATAGAGAACCAACTGATGGTTACCAGACGGGAGGATGATGAGGCGATGGGTGCAATAGGTGATAGGGATTAGGGAGGGCACTTGTGATGAGCATAGTGAGGTATTGTATGGAAGTGTTGAATCACTAAACTCTAGACCTGAAACTATTGTTACACTGTATGTTAGCTAACTGGAGTGTAAATAAAAACCTTAAAAAAAAAGAAGCAGAAGTTAATCATGGCTAGCTTGAAGGGAGGAAGAAAGAATTTATTGGAATGATTGAGGGGACCCACAAATTTGAATCACAAAGTGAAAAAGGGAACATCAGAAGGGAGATGGATCTGGGAAGCTCTGGGGATTCAGGTAACAGAAGCTAATGGAAGGTTGATGGAGGTCCCTACCACGGACATAAGTCAACTACAACCATGTTCTGACCTTGATCACCACCACTGAAGTCCAAGGAAGAGGTTCCATGAGGTTTTCCTTATGTCCTTGTGCACCGTTTGGCCAAGACCACCCATGGCATCTTTACTGACCATCCTACCCAAAATCACAAGGAGAAATAATAATTTCCCAAAGAAAAATCCAAGGGCTTTAATTAGAAAAAAGGAAATGGATGTTGGGCAACTGAAAATGACACCACAGTGCATTTGTCTGAATATTTCAGAGATTAAATTCCTGGAAATGAAGTGATTAGCTGGGAGGATAAAAACTCATTTTTTTAAAAAATCTTCTAAATAATGCAAAAAATTATTGACAACTAAAAAGCTAATAAAGAGAAAGTTATTATTCATAATAATAGAATTAGTAATAAGTTGTTAGAAGAAATCCCAGGAGGTTTGTCTCAATCTGCCTTTCATATTATATTTTAGAATTTCAACCAGAGACAGAGGGAATGTGGGTAGAGTCTTGTGCCAAAACTCATCACTCTGTGCTCCATGAAATATGTAGGTTAAAGTAACAGGTTCCAAAGAAGAGGGTGAATGCATTTATTTCATTGAAAAAAAAAAAGAGCAGAAATAAATGGAATCTTTTGAACTCAGGTTCTTATGTTTAAGTACAATTATATACAACTTACAGAGACAGTCTAGCAGAATGGTTTAAAACAAAGGGTTTGGGTCCAAAAATATCTCATTTGAATTCAGGTTCTACTACTCTTTAGCTTCTTTACTTTAAATTAACATCTTAGCTTCTGTTTCCTCATTGGTAAAGGTATCTAACATGAGTACCTACCTGATTGGGTTATTGTGGAGATGAATCGAAATAATTCTAATACGGACACATCGGGGATTGGCTGGATTATCGTAGATCCTCAATGAGTATTAGCTCTCTGATTTATTCCCGGTGGAGTGAAGGCTTAAGTACCCCCCCCCCCCAAAGAATGCAAGATTCCCCATCATTCTGCAAACATCAGATTTGGAACATCATCCTGGAGGACTCATAGCTCTGAAGGAATTGCTAGATGTCCATCTAGGGATATCTTTCCTATTCCATGCCATGAGGGGCATTTTTAAGCCGACCTTCATCCTTGGCAGGGACAATACAAGAGCCATCTTTATGATGGCTTGGAAATAGCCGTACTCCCTCAGAACTGTAGTTTGTTTTAAAATTATCTTTTTACTTACTAAATATATCTTTTTATAAAAGTACATAAAAAGGGTGTGTGTAGCTTCAAATAATACCTATGTATCTATGACTTTGCTGTAGACAGACATAGAACGTTTAAACATTATCAGAACTTGGGAGGTCATCCTTCTACTTCTTTCTGACCATTTTTCTCCTTCTTAGAGGTCAGTGCTCTTCAGATTCTGTGTCAGTCATTCCTTGCTTTATTTTATAGATTTTCCAGGGAGGTATGCATTCCCAAACACTATTTTTTGCCTGTTTTAGAAAATATACACAGAATTACATGAATGCATTCTTTTAGGTCTTATTTTTTGTGACTCAAATTACAATTTGAGATCCATGTATGCTGCTTTGCAGTTCATTCTTTCTCTACTTTTTTAAAAAGTTGAAAAAGGGTGCTTGGGTGGCTCAGTGGGTGGGGCCTCTGCCTTCGGCTCAGGTCATGATCTCAGGGTCCTGGCATCCAGACCCTTGTCGGGCTCTGTGCTTGGTGGAGAGCCTGCTTCTCCCTCTCTCTCTGCCTGCCTCTCTGTCTACTGTAATCTTTTTCTCTGTCAAATAAATAAATAGAATCTTTTTAAAAAAATCCAAATGAATTACTATCTACATCCTACTGCACCACAATTTATATATACCTCCTTTGGAGATGGGCATTTGGAATATTTATTTTTTTATTATTACAAATGCTGCTGCTGTAAAAACATGAACACATCTCCCAGGACACATGGGCAAAAATTTCTGTAGAATGTACAACTATGGAACTTCTGGGTATTGACAATACGCATGTTAGACTCTATCCTATAAGGATGGATAATTTCCTAACTGGGTGTACCAATTTACATGCTCACTGGCTATGAATGAGAGTCCCTGTTGTTCCATATCCTCGCCAAACCTAAGAATATTAGACTTTTTATTCCCCAGTATTGCTAGTATGAGGAGGTAAATGGTATTTCAATAAATTTTCTTCATTAATAATGATGTTAAAATGTTTTAATGTATTTCTGGGCTGTCCACGTTTCCTTTCCTTTCCTTTGAATGTTCATTTTTCTAGTGTGAAATTTTTCTCTTTTTTGTTGGTTTTTAGGAGCTCTTTACATATTATGGGTACAGAGTCTTCCTGGGTTATTTATGTGGCAGATATGTTCTCTGTTTGTGGTTTATCTTTTCACTTTTTTATGGTATAAAACTGGTGTTTGCAGAGATGGAGAGGAACCTGGGTATTCAAATAGTTTCTGAGATGTTTTCTGCTAGGTCCCTGTGTGATCTGCTTTATCACCTGGGCTCTTCTCTCACTATTCTTTTTTAAAAAATATTTTATTTATTTATTTGACAGACATAGATCACAAGTAGGCAGAGAGAGGGTGGGAGGGGGGGAGAACAGGCTCCCTGCTGAGCAGAAAGACTGATGGAGGGCTTGATCCCAGGACTCTGGGATCATGACCTGAGCCGAAGGCAGAGCTTTAACCCACTGAGCCACCCAGGTGCCCCTTCTCTCACTGTTCTTATCTAAGTGCTCACTCTCTCTCTCTTTCTCTTAACCAAGAATGGGTTAGAGTCCTAAATCTCAGCCAACTCACTTGGAGTCTTTAATCTAAAGGTCAGGTCCTGAGCTCAGTTATTGCTCTGAACCCCTAGTGATTGCATTAATAACCTGGAGCCTAGGCTGTATTGCTCACATGGCTTTGAGTTATCACAAGCTCCAAGAGTCTTGCTTGCTTAAATAGAGATGAAGATTCCCATGGTTCAGACTCATTTGTGCAGGCAATCTGGAACATTTAAGGTGATGACAAAAAACCCACAGCATAGACCCACGGTTCTCTAGACTTCTTTGACTTGTTTGGAAGAAAAGTGAATGATTTCATGTTTGTCTTTGTCTGAGTCTCATCCAATCTTTTTCCAAAGTATGTTTGGATCTTCACATACAAAGTGACTAAAAAATTCAAGTGGTATTTTAACTATTAATTCTATAATAACCCTATACGTGTATGTATATACATTTATGTGTATGTATTTGTCATTTTATATAATTATAAATGCATGTGTCTAGATAGATATAGATAGATGTATGTATTCACATAATCTCTGTCCATGTTCCAGAACCCATCATGATATGGTAGGAATTACAGAAGATAAGGCTGTTAGGGAATGACATGTGATGGCTTTACCGATTACATCCCACGTCTCTTCAGGATGGAGGGCTGACCTATATACAACTCTTGGTGCTTAGGTGTTGCTTAGAATTGTAGCCAGTTTTGATAAAATATATCTCAAGTCAAAGAGGGATCTTAGAACAGCAGGTAAGAGTGAAATCCTGGTCCATGGACCCAAGAGGAGCCTCTCCAGCTTTTTAGGTAGGTAATTGTCAAGAGACATCAGATTTTTAGAGATGATCAAGCTGGAAGCAAGCACACAGCTGTAGTGTGGTCTCTGGTTTGCAGTGACCAGAAAGATGAGAGAGGAGAGAAGAGGAGTTGTCAGCCATAAGAGGTGAAATTAAAATTCAAGTCTATTTGATCATGAAGGGCTTAACCGCTTATGACTTACTATAAAGCTATGTTCAAACATCTGTATCTGCCGGTCAAACTCAGTTCTGCACAGAATAAACACATCTGCCATTCTTTCTTTGGCCTTCCACATAGTGATCTACAGTTAGTAAGTTGTAAACACACTGATCTGGCATAGGGCCCCTTCCATTTTCTAAGCCTGGACTAAATTCCCCTCATGTCCCTCTGACCCCCTTCTTTTTCTTTTTAAAAAGATTTATTTAGGGGCGCCTGGGTGGCTCAGTGGTTTGGCCTCTGCCTTCGGCTCAGGTCATGATCCCAGGGTCCTGGGATCGAGCCCCGCATCGGGCTCTCTGCTCAGCAGGGAGCCTGCTTTCTCCTCTCTCTGCCTGCCTCTCTGCCTACTTGTGATCTCTATCTGTCAAATAAATAAATAAATCTTTAAAAAAAAAAGATTTATTTATTTTAGAGAGCGAGAGAGAGTGCACAAGCAGGAAGGGCAGGGAGAGGGAAAGACAATGTCCAGCAGACCCCACGGAGAGATGATCCTGCTGCCGGGCTCGATCTCAGGATCTTGAGATCACGACCTGAGCCAAAACCAAAAGTCAGACGTGTAACCGATTGAGCCACCCAGGCACCCCCCTCACCCCAGCCCCCTTCTATCTTTTTTTTTTTTTTTTTTTTGCCTTATCTGAAGACTACTTCCTCATGGAGGCCTTTTACTGGGTGTCTCAGGAGGGAGATGCACTTGCTTTATGCTCTCTTGGCATTAAATATTTGGCCTTTCATAAACCTCATCTGCTTTGTGATTGTTGATGATTGTTATCTTTCTTTTGTGCATAGTGGAGATCAGGTCTATCTTGCACACTGCTGTGTCCCCAGGACCTAGACGGAGCATAGCATGGAGCACAGAAGGTGCTGAATTGACATGTATTGAATGAAAAAATGAGTAAATAAATAATGGAAAACGAGTCAGTATAGAAACAGAGTGTCCTGGTTCCCAGAACCAGCGCATTTGTTCCCATGCCTTAGACTTCCTTCAGCCCTCTAGGCTCTTCTTAGGGATGTCCAGAGGACAACATCTTCATTCTTTCCCATGGGAGCATTTGTCCCTTTCACAATGCTTTTCTAGGAAAATTTCCCAAATATTTTTTGTCTATACTGGACTATGCCAAATGCTTGGATTGACAAAGAAGACGAACATCATTCTCTCAGTCCCTACTGTTTATCGTAAGAATTAATGTAAAACACCAACACTTCCTGATACATGGGAAAAGCTCAGAAAATGGTAGCTGTCTGCAGAAGGGGTACCCTAGGAAATGGGGGTAATCCCAACTCCAGGAAAATTAGCCCACCATCAGTCTTTGCTCCTTGATGTGGTCTTCCCTGGAAAACCAGGCTTTCATTCTTTAATTTCTTTTTATCCTCTCCTCTGCTCTCCTCTCCTCTCCCCTCCTTTCCTCTCCCCTCCCCAATTCTCCCCTCCCCTCCCCAACTCATCCCTCTTCACCCCTCCCCTTCCTTCCCCTGTGCCTTCTCCTTTCCCTTCCCTTCCCTCCTCTCCCCTCCCTTTCCTTACCCTTCCCTTCTTTCTTTCTTAGTATTTTGTAGTATTTTAATATATAATTTCCTCTTCCTGCCATTCCTCTTATTTTTTATTTATTTAAAAAATTTTAATATTTAAGTATAGTTGACACACAATGTTATGTTAGTTGCAGGTGTACAACATAGTGATTTGACAGTCCTATACAATATTCAATGCTCACCATATATAGTCACCATCTGTCACCATACAACATTACAATATTACTGATTATATTCCCCATGCTGTACTTTTTATCTCTGTGACTTATTTCTTTTAGAACTGGAAGTTTGTACCTTTTGGTCCCCTTCGTCTATTTTGTCCACCCCCATCCCCTCCCCTCTGGTAACCACCAGTTTGTTCTCTGTATTTATGAGTCTCTTTATATTTGTTTATTCATTTGTTTTGTTTTGTTTTTTAGATGCCACATATAAGTGTAAGCATAAGGTCTTTGTCTTTCCCTCTCTGGCTTATTTCTCTTAGGATAATATTCTCTAGGCCTATCCATGCTGTCACAAATGGCAAGATCTCACTCCTTTTCATGCCTGAGTAATATTCCATTGTGTGCACGTACCACATCTTCTTTATCCATGCATCCGTGGATGGACCCTTGGGCTGTTTCCATATCTTGGCTATTGTCAGTAATTCTTCAGTGAAGACAGGGGTGCAAATATCTTTTCAAATCTGTGTTTTCATCTTCTTTGGGTAAATTCCCAGCAGTGGAATTACTAGATCACATGTAGTTTCTATTTTTACCTTTTTAAGGAATTCTGTACTGTTTTCCACCATGGCTGCACCAGTTTGCGTTCCCACCAACAGGGACCAGTGCTCTTTCTTGTTGTTAGGTGGACGTACCCATGACATCAGCACTAACGCTTGTTTCTGGAGATGACAACACTTGGCCGGCTTCCTGTCGATCTCACTCTTCAGTAGATTTTAAATTAGTTGAGCACCTTTCTGGTTTATAAGCCATTCTGCTAGGTGTCACAGGGAAGATAGTGATGGATCTGACTTCCCTCCTTTAGGTCAATTGGAGTGGAAAAGGGACTCAGGTGGGTCAAAGATCAAAGAGGGTCAAAGTAGACAGTTTTCTTTCTGGACATGTTACATAGATGGAATCCTCTGTGTGTGTGTGTGTGTGTGTGTGTGTGTGTCTTCTTGCACTTAGTATTATGTTTTTAGGCTTCTTGTGTTGTTTTACATAGCATAGTGGTGTTCCCTTTTGCTGCTGAATAGTATTTTGCTGGATAGATAGATATACATGGGTCTGGGGGTAGGGACTAACCCTAACTGTCACCAGGCACGAGGAATATGATTGTGTTAATGGAAATATTTTAAAATTGGATTATGGATGATGGCTTCACAACTCAGTAAATTTATTAAAACCATTAAATCATACAGTTTACCCTGATCATTTTTATGGTATATAAATACTGTCTCAATAAAATTGTTAGTAAAAAAAAAAAATGAAGTGTAAAGAAAACTCGTAATGGGAATCTCCTATCTTGCTGTGCACAGTAAGGAAGGCTTCGTGGAAGGGGAGTCACGAATGATGGGCTTGATTCATTCTGTTGGCGCGAGTACTAAAAGATGTCCCTGAATGCCTGCTATGACGCCTTCCTAGGACATCCCATTAAATTCCCAGAAAACTTCATTTACATAGCCCAGACCCTGGTGTGGAGTGACTTGCTTAAGGACACCCAACTAGTCCGTGATGGTTCCCAGCCTGGGGCCCCCGCCGCCCCAGCATGGAAGCCTCTGCGGGTAACCACAGCACATCCATCCTCTGGCCCTGCTTCTAAATCTCTGGGAACGTGAGAGGATGCGGTGGTTTTGCGCGCCATCTATCATCATCTTGTTTGCCGAAAGACGACCTAATTTGCTACTATCTAACTGAATTCCAACTTCAGAGCAAGGCGACATAATAAAAACACCCTCCTAATAGTGTGCTGCTTAAAGGCAAATGAATTGCTCGGATATGAAATTAGAATCGCGCTCTCCAAGTGCATGGAAGCTGGAGGATACATAGCGCCCTAACATTGATGTCAATTACGTCCTAACCTTCAGCATGATGATGGGACATTACTCCCCTCTGTCACCGACTGCGGATGCGCCCTCACTTTTTATTTCTCTTGTTAAATATGAGCTTTGTTGTGCTCCATCGATCTCTGCAAATATTCCGCTGTTTACAACTTGGATAATCTTTGTGTAACCTGCAGGAATAATTGGATTCCTACAAGCGTGGCTGAGTTTTGCAGCATCACGGTGGGGGGGGGGGAGTGTGGTGTGTGGAGAAATGGGGAATCTGACACCCTGAAAGCCCCCCAGTTGCAGAAACCTCTTTTGTTCTCTAGTTAAAGCTGACCTTTTCTCTCCGGTTTGAAAGGTTATGTCCTAATAAGTTTGGGTGTTTGTAACAGAAAGGAGGTAGTTCCTATAAATGAAACAAGGCATAAAAGTCACAGCTCTCTGGCTCCTCTGATACCATTGCTGCTGTGGCCAGTCATTATCTCATTCAAGAAAATAAGGATGAAGGGGTTCGCCTATGTTTAAAGAAATGACTCTCTTTGGGGAGAATACAGGTGTGTGCGCACACGCATGCGCACACGCACAACCCTGGAATCCAAGGCCTGTGTTCCTTTTGCCAAAAACTTTCGTTCTTTTCCATCAACAGTGGGTACTTGGAAGGGAAGGAGGATCATGCTGTTTTCTTATCTTGATTCTGCCAGCCAGCTAGCCTTGGGCAAAGTAAACTCTCAGAAGCTCGATTTTCCCCCTGTTTACAATGGGGGGTCCTAATAAAATTGACATTGTAGAGTTGTTATGGACGTACATTAGTAGATTTGTAAAATTCGTAGAACCCTGGCACAGAGTAAGCATTCATGTTTGTTAATGAAACTCAGTAAGAGGAGAAAAATGACATGTGGATGCCATCTAGCCAAGGTGTAGGATAATGATGGGGCTTGAAAATTTTAGGTTATTCTCAGAAAAGTAGAAGCTTGAAAAGAAGGAAGCCACATAAAGGAGGGGGACCCTGGGTCTGAGGGACAGAGAGGCCATGGTGCAGATGATACCCCATAAACTATAGCATCTCTAACGGGAGACCCCACTTCTAAGACCCAAGGGCATCCAATGTCAGGGTCCCATGGCGAATGGATTATTTTTAATCTTAAAGAAGTGAAGGGAGGGGCACCTGGCTGGCTCAGTCGTTAAGCATCTGCCTTCGGTTCAGGTCATGATCCCAGGTCCTGGGATCAAGCCCCGCATCAGGCTTCCCACTCACCGGGGAGCCTGCTTCTCCCTCTCCCAATCTCCCTGCTTGTGTATCTTTCTCGTTGTGTCTCTGTCAAATAAATAAATGAAATCTTAAAAAAAAAAAGAAGTGAAGGGAGTTTGCTTATGATTTGTTATCATAGCAATAGTTTTCAGATAAAAAGATGTAAAGTTGCAGCATTAAGAAATAATCAAAACTAATTAAATCCATTTAATAGATGTTATTAAAATGATACTGTAACTTCAGGCATTGTTAGGAATCTGTTTTTGAAAAAAAATCAGTGTATGTAGGGAAATGTATGGATGGGTCGAGGACAAGTCATAGTTTTTTTAATGTAAAAATTTTTAACAATTATTTTTAAGAAGATTTTATTTATTCATTTGTTCATTTATATGTTTAGAGAGCACTCGAGCATGATGAAGGGCAGAGGGAGAGGAAGAGAGAGAATTTTGAGCAGGCTCCATACCCAGGGCAGAGCTCTCTGTGGGGCTCAGTCTCACCATCTTGAGATCATGGCAAGAGTCGGTCACTTAACCATCTGAGCCATCCAGACACCCCCAGAATATAGATTTTTAAAAACCCAACAATTCCTTTTGCATCAATGGGAAGATTATCCCAGGAGTTACTCCATAGAGCTTGGCATGCTAGTGCATTTGGAAGAGCACTGACATTTCTTCAAATTCTAGGAATTTTATTTGGGCATTTAGCAAACCTACCAATTCAGTGGCCATGTAAGGGAGAAATGGACCCTCACCTTTGGCCAAATAGAAGGTGAGGTGATGGACAGAATAACTATGCTGTCTCCACAAAATCTATATAGATCATAAAATATACTCATTGTGGAAAGAGAAGTCCACAGAATGTGAACATTATCTAAAGTCTTGCCCCACAGACAGAACCTTCGTCAACATTTTGTATATGTCCTTGTAGTGTCTACCCTTCCTCTCTCTCTCTCTCTCTCTCTCTCTCCTCCTAGAACATAAGGGAAGGGAAGGAAAAATAAAATAAGACAATAACAGAGAAGGGAGGCAAACCATAAGAGACTCTTAACTCTAGGAAACAGGGTTGCTGGAGGGGTGGTCGGTGGGGGAATGGGGTCAATGGGGGATGGGCATTAAAGGAGGGCATGTGATGTAGTGAGCACTGGGTGTTCTATGTAACTGATGTATCATTCAACTCTACCACTGAAACCAATAATACACTGTATGTTAACTAAATTGGATTTAAATTAAAAAAATAATAAAAGAAATACATAAACAGATGTCTCTCTCTCCATCTGTATTTATATCTCTAGTTTTTAATCTGGTTAGGTAGAGGTAATTTGATTACTTAGAGACTGAAACTACATATATACACATAGACACACACTTTCTGTTTTTAACAAAATTAAGATCACAGAACACACAATATATCCTGCCTTACATTTGGATGCTTTTGCTTAATAGAATACATACGCGTTTTCTTGTGATGCTGAATATTCTTTGCAACATGATTTTAATACCTTCATAATATTTCATTGTATGGCCACCTCATAATTTGTTTCACAAATCTCCTATTGTGAATAGTTATGTTTTTAAAATTTATCACTATTATAAATAATGTGATACTATCATGTGTGCATTTTTGAGTATTTCCTTTGGATAAATTCCTGGAAGTAAAATTACTGGAGGAGAGGATATAAACCCTTTTATAAGCCTTTTGATATATTTTGCCAAATTACCCTCAAGAAAGGATAAAACAATTTATTTTCCTACCATCATTGAATGTATTACCTCACTGCACTCTTGACAACAGACAGCATTTCATATATAATTTTATTCTTTGTCAATTTGATAGATGAATAATGGCATTTTGTTGTTGTTTTAATTTGCATGTATTTGATTATACAAAATAGACTGATTCTTTAACCTTATATTATCCATATGTAATTCTTCATTTATGAGCTGTCAGTTGGTGTTCCTTTTTTTTTTTTAATTGGATGTTCCTCTTTGCTTTTCTTTGTTAATCCACTGAAGTTATTTAAATATCAGATATGTTAGCTTTTGGAGGGAAAAGTGGTAAGATTGTGTTAGAAAACATTCTGGTAGGATAAACCCTGAACCATTAATGAACCCCGAATCATTACTCTCTCTCCCTCTGGGGATTAGGGTATGTGGAAAGAGGGAAATGCTGGTATATTCTCAGTTTCCCTCTCAACAGTACCCATTGTTCATCCTTTTCTGTCCTACCGTGTGCCTCAGGAGGTTGACCTCTCTCTATGCACTGTATTCTTTGGGCTCCCTTGCTCTCTACTTTCCAGCTGGGTTTTGGTTAGTGGGCACCAGTGACTGTGGATTAGAGGGCAGGTGGAGGGAGGCAAGTGGGGATTCATGTCCTCCCCTGACCCCCTGCCTGCCTGGCTGTGGGTCTGGTAGAACTGGGTGTCCCTCTCTGGTCACAGGCTTCTGTCAGATGACCCTATGTCCATAGGTCCAACTGTTGATGTGAAAACATCAGCCCTCCCCCTGAGCCACTTTCAAACTGGGGTGTCAAGAGTTTTCTGCTGCTGGTGGTGCTTAGTGCTCCCCCATCCCCTGTGGATTCCCTTCCCTGTGCCCACATGTCTGCATATGGCGCCTTCACTGAACCCTCCTCAAGTGAACCCCACACATATCATCTGGTTCCTACCAGGATCCTGTGTCATAAGGGATGTGATTCACTTTTACTCTAAATATTTCCATAGTGATGTTGATTTCAGTAATCATGTATTCATTTTGTAATTAGCTACAATCCTTATACATTCCCCCCCCTGGCCACTTGAATTTGTTCTTCTGGAATTTGAAAGGCATTGTCCATTTTTCTACCGAGTTATCAGCCCCTTTCTTGTCAACAGGTAAGAGCTCATTGACTGTTAGAGCTTTTTATACAGTGCATCTTACCTCTATTAGAAATGTCCCCTGAATCTATGGTCTGTCTTTGTTTTTCATTTAAAATATGTTTTGACATAAGCAAATTATAAAATCATATTGAGCCAAATTGCCTGTATATCCTTTTGCCATCTCTGTGTATTCTGTCCTAATTAATAAGGCTTGATTATCCTAAGAATTTGTAAATAGAGTCTCTTCAGTTGTTTTCTCATATTTTCATTCAAATTTTATTTGCAAATCTACCAACTCTCTAGTCGATGCTGACGTTTTGGCTCTTTTGAATAATATTGCCAAGAATGTGCAAATCTTTGTGTGGATAGGGAATTTATTTTTTATATGATGTGAGGTTGTTGTTCAGACTCATTCATAGTCAGAGACTATAGTCCTACCTAGTGTTCAGTGTAACGACAAAATATCACTTTACTTTCAAGAGTTTGGCCACAAGAAGCCCCACAAAAATTAAAAATTTTAACACTTCTTCCTGATGGCCATGAGGGGAAAGTTCTTTCCAGAAGTTACTGGAGAAAGTATAAATTTTTACAGTCCTTTTGGAAAGGAAAATGGCAATATCTTTTAAAATTAAAAGTACACATGCTGTTCAACCCAGCGATACCACATCTGGGAATTCAACCCATAGTAATAAAAACATCAATAAATTAAGACACATACACCAGGATGTTTACAGCAGCCTTGCTTGTAGTAGCGAAAATAAATGTGGATGACAAAGAAAGGTAGAAAAATCTATATAACAGAACATTTTGCAGCCACTTGAAAGACTGAATTATAGCTATAACAGTTAGAAGGATGTCTATGAGGCATTGTGAGTAAGAAGAGAAAGGTAAAGAAATGTTTTTCATATGATATTATTTTTATTAAACTAACAGTGACCAAAAAAGGATGTGTGTGTGGGGCGGTACGGTGGGGCAAGTGGTAAATTTGCAAATAATTACTAAGAAGGGCAGAGAAGAACCTAGAGCTGTTTTGTTAGCACAGACTGTGTTCTTATGTGATTTGGGAGAAGGGCAAGAGGAAACATTGTAATAGAAGAATAAAGTTCTCCACTTACGATAGGATCCCTGTTTGGTTTGTTACAGATATCTGCATCGATTTGCATAAATAAATTAGAAAAAAAGAATATATCTGTAACGATTGACTTGTAAAGCTGTCTGTGACAGATTGTCAGGCACGAAGGCCAAGTTGCATTGAAATGTGTAAACAAACAACAAAGGAAACCCGTTTGTGTATACATATACATAGGGTGACATTTAGTTGTACAACAGAAGAAAAGTAGGTTGTATTCGAAATTGCACATAGGAGGGGAACAGTGAAAGGCAGAAGGG
Source organism: Enhydra lutris kenyoni (assembly GCF_002288905.1). NCBI lineage: Eukaryota > Metazoa > Chordata > Mammalia > Carnivora > Mustelidae > Enhydra > Enhydra lutris. The sequence goes on from NW_019154174.1 coordinate 3,550,915, forward strand.
AGTGAAGGGAGGCGGGAAACAAGGAAGTGATGATTTGCATATGTACGATTTTATATTGTATTATTGCATTTGAAGTATTTTTATCATTTGAAAAATATATTAAATTTTATATTAATATTTTTGGAAAAATAGGAAAACACAGCAGGGGAAGAAGTACTATAATCAAACTATGCCCAAGGGGTTCAGGAAGGTAGATACGACCAGTGTTTTAGGAGACCTGGAAAAATCTCATGGAGGATATTGGGAACAGGCCTTGGAAGAAGAGAAGAAATTCCTCAGGCAAAGTAAAAGGGTAAAGTAAGAGTCAACAGGTAGAGACGTAAAAGGCACAACAGTTAGAGCATATGACGTGTGCAAAGGCACAAATATGTATATTTTAAAAACTGCTTAAAAATTTGGTGAGATGGAAGAGAAATAGTCATCTGGGGCTGTATCCTGGCATCTGGAGGAACTGGGGATTTTGTATCTTAATCTCAGTACTCTTTTTTTTTTTTTTTAAAGATTTTATTATTTATTTGACAGAGAGAGATCATAAGTAGATAGAGAGGCCGGCAGAGAGAGAGAGAGGGAAGCAGGCTCTCTGCTGAGCAGAGAACCCGATGCGGGACTCAATCCCAGGACCCTGAGATCATGACCTGAGCCGAAGGCAGCAGCTTAACCCACTGAGCCACCCAGGCGCCCCATTAATCTCAGTACTCTTGACTGCGGGACCAGCTAAGTCTATGAAGAGGGGCTGTGCCGTGCACGGGAGGGTGTCTATTAGCAGCCCTGGTCTCTGCTCATCAGGAGACGGTAGTAACCCCTGACCCTCCAGTTGTGAAAACCAAAGCTAACTCCAGACATTGTTACGTGTTGCCTTGGGGACAAAATACCCCCTTCCCTCCCTGAGAACCACTGCTGGGTGATAGGGAGTAAACAGTCTTTAAGTGGCTGGCTGTTAGAATGACTTTGTGGTGGAAGACAGATGGGAGGGGAGGAGGCTGGAGGCAGGGAGGCCATTTAGGAAGCCACTACCATGATCCAGGCGGGAAACAGGATAGTTGGGAGGAGACTCTCCCTCCTAAATTCATCTCAGATCTGCTGCCTGCTCTCCACAACCCCTGCCGTGACCCCTGTTCCCATCACTCTTGTTACTTCTTACCCTGTTGACCTGTATCGTCCCTTCTCTCTCATCCTTCAGTCACCCTCCTCATGGCTGCCAGAGGGAACTTTCTGGTGAGATCGGGCAGGTTCAAGGTGGTGTGGCTGTTGACCAGAGGGAACTTTCTTCAAAGCAAAACAGAACATGCTCATCTTCAGCTTAAGGAACCTACAAATGGGCCCTGTTGCTGACGGAATCGAGAACAATCTCTGTGAGGGACAGAGTCTCTTATGAAGCTGGACCCTGCCTACTTTCCTTGTTTCCTGGGTGCCAATGTCTATATTGTATCTTCTCATAACCTCTCACCATCTTGTTGATGTGTCTATTCTTCCTGAACAACTTCTTTTCAGCCTTTCTTTTCCTCTTCTTCCATGTACCAAGACTCTCCTTAAAGGTCACCTCCTTTGAGAAGCCTCCTCTGCTTGGCTGAGGGTAGAGTTGAAGATTTCTTTTCTGGGCTCCAAAGCTATGGCACTTACCGTGCTGTATCATAACACTCTTAGACATTTGTCTGTCTATTCCACTTGTCAGTGAGTCCTTCAGAGTCAAAGTCTGTGTTCTGGTTCATCTTTCAAACTCGGTGCCTGGGGCATACTTGGGACTTAAATGTTTTCTGAAAAAGGAAAGAAGAAAGAGGAGGACTCTAGAACAGACTAGCACGAGATGCACTATGACTCTACTAACTTAAAACCATGCGATTTTAAAGAGACCTAGAAGGGTAGAATGCCTCAAAAATGAAATGAATCTATAAACTTACAGAAGAGATCATTCAAGAATAGGTAACAGTCTGTGGCTGAAGAAAAAAAAAAAAAAACAGGGATTGTAGGAAGTCTTACCTCAGAGGTCATGAAACTGATTGAGTTTGGCCTTGGGTATATTTTCTTTGGCCCCAAGTCATCATTGTATTTTCTTTTCTTTTTTCTTTCTTTCTTTCTTTTTTTTATTGACACATAATGCATTATTTGCTTCAGGGGTACAGGTCTGTGAATCATCTGTCTTACACAATTCACAGTACTTACCGTAGCACATACCCTCCCCAATGTCCATCACCCAGCCACCCCATCCTTATCCCTCTATCCCACAACAACCTTCAGTTTGTTTTCTGAGATCCCATCTCATTTCATTTTTTCCCCTCCCTACCCCCCACAACCCCCTGCCCTGCCTCTCAAATTTCTCCTATCAGAGAGATCATATAATAATTGTCTTTCTCTGATTGACTTATTTTGCTCAGCATAATACCCTCTAGTTCCATTCATGTCGCTGCAAATGGCAAGAATGCGTTTCTTTTAATGGCTGCATAGTATTCCATTGTATATATATACTATATATAGTATATATATACTTTATATATATATAGTGTATAAATGTATATTGTGTGTATGTGTGTGTGTGTGTGTGTGTATATATACATATATATGTATATATATATACACACATATATATATATACCACATCTTCTTTATCCATACATCTGTTGATGGACATCTAGGTTCTTTTCATATTTTGGCTATTGTGGACATTGCAGTTATAAACACTGGGATGCACATGCCCTTTCGGATCACTACATTTGTATCCTTAGAGTAAATACCCAGTAGTGCAATTGCTGGGTCATAGGGTAGCTCTATTTTCAACTTTTTGAGGAACCTCCATATTGTTTTCCAGAGTGGCTGCACCAACTTACATTCCCACCAACAGTGTAGGATGGTTCCCCTTTCTCTGCATCCTCGTCAACAACTGTCATGTCCTGACTTGTTAATTTTAGCCATTCTGACTGGTGTGAGGTGGTCTCTTACTGTGGTTTCGACTTGTATTTCCCTAATAGCTAGTGATGTTGAGCACTTTCTCATGTGTCTGTTGGCCATTTGCATGTCTTCTTTGCAGAAATGTCTGTTCATGTCTTCTGCCCATTTCTTGATTCAATTATTTGTTCTTTGGGTGTTGAGTTTGATAAGTTCTTTATAGATTTTAGATACTAGTCCTTTATCTGGTATGTCATTTGCGAATATCTTCTCCCGTTCTGTCAGTTGTCTTTGGTTTTGTTGACTGTTTCCTTTGCTGTGCAAAAGCTTTTGATCTTGATGAAGTCCCAGTGGTTCATTTTTTCCCTCGCCTCCCTTGCTTTTGGTGATGTTTCTAGGAAGAAGTTGCTGCTGCTGAGGTTGAAGAGGTTGTTGCCTGTGTTCACCTCAAGGATTTTGATGGATTCCTGACTCACACTGAGTTCTTTAATTCATTTTGGTTCTATTTTTGTGTGTGGTGTAAGGAAATGGTCCAGTTTCATTCTTCTGCACATGGCCGTCCGATTTTCCCAACACCATTTGTTGAAGAGAATGTCTTTTTTCCATTGGACATTCTTTCCTGCTTTGTCGACAATTAGTTGGCCATAGAGTTGAGGGTCTATTTCTGGGCTCTCTATTATGTTCCATTGATCTATGTGTCTGTTTTGTGCCAGTACCATACCCTCTTGATGATAACAGCTTTGTAATAGAGCTCAAAGTTAGGAATTGTGATGCCGCCAACTTTAGTTTTCTTTTTCAACATTCCTCTGGCTATTCGAGGTCTTTTCTTGTTCCATATAACTTTTAGGATTCTTTGTTCCATTTCTTTGAAAAAGATTGATGGTATTTTGATAGGGATTGCATTAAATGTGTAGATTGCTTTAGGTAGCATAAATATTTTCACAATATTTATTCTTCTAATCCGTGAGCATGGAACATTTTTCCATTTCTTTGTGTCTTCCTCAATTTCTTTCGTAAGTACTTGATAATTTTCTGAGTACAGATTCTTTGCCCCTTTGGTTAGGTTTATTCCTAGGTATCTTACGGTTTTGGGTGCAATTGTAAATGAGATTGATTCCTTAATTACTCTTTCTTCTGTCTTGCTCCTGGTGTATAGAAATGCAACTGATTACTGTGCATTGATTTTACATCCTGACACTTTACTGGGTTTCTGTATGAAAAATAGCAGTTTTGGAGGGGAGTCTTTTAGGTTTTCCACATAAAGTATCATATCATCTGCAAAGAATGAGAGTTTGACTTCTGCTTTGCCAATTCAGATGCCTTTTACTTCTTTGTGTTGTCTGATTGCTGAGGCTAGGACTTTTAGTACTATGTTGAATAGCAGTGGTGATTTTGGACAGCCCTGCCATATTCCTAACCTTAGGGGAAAAGCTTTTCCCCATTAGGAACCCATTAGGTTTTCCCCATTGAGAATGATATTCGCTGTGGGTTTTTCATAGATGGCTTTGATGATATTGAGGTATGTGCCCTTTCATAGATGGCTTTGATGATATTGAGGTATGTGCCCTCTCTCCCTACACTGTGAAGAGTTTTGATCAAGAAAGATGCTGTACTTTGTCAAATGCTTTTTTAGCATCTATTGAGAGTATCACATGGTTCTTGTTCTTTCTTTTATTAATGTGTTGTATCACAGTGATTGATTTGCGGATGTTGAACTAGCCTTGCAGCCCAGGAATATATCCCACTTGGTCATGGTGAATAATCCTTTAAATGTACGGTTGGATCCTATTGGCTAGTAATTTGGTGAGAATTTTTGCATCTGCGTTCATCAAGGATATTGGTCTGTAGTTCTTCTTTTTGATGGTGTCTTTGTCTGGTTTTGGGATCAAGGTAATGCTGGCCTCATAAACAAGTTTGGAAATTTTCCTTCCATTTCTATTTTTTGGAACAGTTTCAATATTCTACTGAATACCTAGTCTAGGTATTAATTCTTCTTTAAATGTTTGGTAGAATACCCCTGGGAAGCCGTCTGGCCCTGGGCTCTTGTTTGTTGTGAGATTTTTGATGACTGCTTCAATCTCCTCACTGGTTATGGGTCTGTTCCGGTTATCTATTTCTTCCTGGTTCAGTTTTGGTAGTTCATATGTCTCTCCATATGTCTCTCACATCCATTACTTCCCGATTGCCAAGTTTGGTGGCATATAGTTGTTCATAATATGTTCTTATAATTGTTTGTATTTCCTTGGTGTTGGTTGTGATCTCTCCTCTTTCATTCATGATTTTATTAATGAGGGTCCTCTCTCTTTTCTTTTTGATAAGTCTGGCCAGGGGTTTATCAATCTTATTAATTCTTTCAAAGAAGCACATCCTAGTTCATTGATTTGTTCTACTGTTCTTTTGATTTCTATTTCATCAATTTCTGCTCTGCTCTTTATTATTTCTCTTCTTCTGCTGGGTTTAGGTTTTCTTTGCTGTACTTGCTCCAGCTCCTTTAGAATTGGGTTATGTACTTGAGACCTTTCTTGTTTCTTGAGTAAGCCTTGTATTGCTATATACTTTCCTTTCAGGACCACCTTTGCTGTGTCCCAAAGTTTTTGAACAGTTATGTTTTCATTTTCATTTGTTTCCATGAATTTTTTCAATTCTTCTTTAATTTCCTGGTTGACCCATTCATTCTTTAGTAGGATGCTCTTTAGCCTCCATCTATTTGAGTTCTTTCCAACTTTACCCTTGTGGTTGAGTTCTAGTTTCAAAGCATTGTGTTCTGAAAATATGCAGGGAATGATGCCAATCTTTTGGTACCAGTTGAGACCTGATTTGTGACCCAGGTTGTGATCTGTTCTGGAGAATGTTCCATGTGCACTAGAAAAGACTGTGTATTCTGTTGCCTTGGGATGGAATGTTCTGAATATATCTGTGATGTCCATCTGGTCCAGTGTGTCATTTAAAGCCTTCATTTCCTTGTTGATCTTTTGCTTAGATGATCTCTCCATTTCCCCTTCTATTATTGTATTATTGTCGATGTGTTTCTTTGGTTTTGTTACTAATTGGTTTATATAATTGGCTGCTCCCATGTTAGGGGCATAAATATTTAAAACTGTTAGATCTTCTTGTTGGACAGACCCTTTGAGTATGATACAGTGTCCTTCCTCATCTTTTATTTTGGTCGTTGGTTTAAAATCTAATTTATCTGATACAAGGATTGCCACCCCAGCTTTCTTTATGTGTCCATTAGCATGGTAAATGGTTTTCCACACCCCCACTTAAAATCTGAGGGTGTCTTTGGGTCTAAAATTAATTTCTTGCAGGGGCGCCTGGGTGGCTCAGTGGGTTAAGCCGCTGCCTTCGGCTAAGGTCATGATCCCAGGTTCTGGGTTCAAGCCCCACATCGGGCTTTCTGCTCAGCGGGGAGCCTGCTTCCTCCTCTCTCTCTGCCTGCCTCTCTGCCTACTTGTGATTTCTCTCTGTCAAATAAATAAATAAAATCTTTAAAAAAAATTAGTTTCTTGCAGACAGCATATCGTTAGGTTTTTTTTTGTTTGTTTGTTTGTTTTAATCCATTCTGATACCGTGTGTCTTCTGATTGGGGCACTTAGCCCATTTAGATTCAGAGTAACTACTGAAAGATGTGAATTTAGTGCCATTTTATTGCCTCTAAGATGACTTAATGTATATTGTCTCTGTTCCTTTCTGGTCTGTTACTTTTAGGCTCTCTCTTTGCTTAGTGGACCCCTTTCAATATTTCCTGTAGAGCTGGTTTTGTGTTTAAAAATTCTTTTAGTTTTTGTTTGTCCTGGAAGCTTTTTATCTCTCCTTGTATTTTCAATGAAAGCCTAGCTGGATATAGTTTTCTTGGCTTCATATTTTCCTCATTTAGTGCTCTGAATATATCATGCCAGTCCTTTCTGGCCTGCCAGGTCTCTGTGGATACGTCTGCTGCCAGTCTAATATTTATATTATATGTTATAGACCTCTTGTTCCAGGCTGCTTTCAGGGTTTTCTCTTTGTTCCGGAGACTTGTAAGTTTTACTATTAGATGACGGGGTGTGGACCTATTTTTATTGCATTTGAGGGGGATTCTCTGTGCCTCCTGGATTTTGATATTTTTTCCCTTCAAATTAGGTCAAATTAGGGAAATTCTCTGTTATAATTTGCTCCAATATACCTTCTGCCCCTCTTTCTCTTTCATCTTTTTCTGGGATCCCAATTATTCTGATATTGTTTTGTCTTATGATATCACTCACCTCTTGAATTCTGCTCTTGTGGTCCAGTAGTTGTTTGTCTCTCTTTTTCTCAGCTTCTTTATTCTCCATCATTTGGTCTTCTATATCCCTAATTGTCTCTTCTGCCTCATTTATCCTAGCAGTAAGAGCCTCATTTTTGATTGCACCTCATTAATAGCTTTTTTGATTTCAACTTTAGATTTTAGTTCTTTTTTTTCTCCAGGAAGAGCTTTTATTTCTCCAGAAAGGCATCTCTAGTATCTTCCTTGCTTTTTTGAGCCCACCTAGCATCTTGATAATCATCATTTTGAACTCTAGTTCTGACATATTACTAATGTCCATATTGATTAGATCCCTAGGTGTTGGTACTGCATCTTGTTCTTTTTTTTTTTTTTTTTTTGAGGTGAGTTTTTCTGTTGTGTCCTTTTATCCAGATAAGAATAGATGAATGAGAGGGTACCTGGGGGCTCAGTGTGTTAAGCCTCTGCCTTCGGCTCAGGTCATGATCTTAGGGTCCTGGGATTGAGTCCCGCATCAGGGTCTTTGCTCGGTGGGGAGCCTGCTTCCTCCTCTCTCTCTCTCTCTGCCTGCCTCTCTGCCTACTTGTGATCTCTCTCTGTCAAATAAATAAATAAAATCTTAAAAAAAGAGAATAGATGAATGAGAGAACAAAATACTAAGAGGGTAGCAACGACCTCAGAAGACTATACACTGACCAAATCAGAAGAGACCCGAAACCAGGGGGAGAAAAAAGGGGGGAGGAATATATATATATATATATATATATATATATATATATATATATATACATACACACACATATATTAGACTGGTGAATAGAACAGAGCCACAGACTTGATTTGGGGTATATTTTGGTCTGTTAGAGGAAACTGCCTCCCAAAATTTTAAAGAAAGGAAAACTTGTATGTATATACACAAAAATAAGGGTAAACATGATGAAGGGATGGAATATGACTGTAAAGATATAAATTTTAAAATATTCTAAAAAAGGAATTGATAATATAAGAAGTTGGTTGAAAAAAGAAAAAAAAAAGAAAAGAAGTGATCAGGCTGGAGACTAGAACAAAGCCATTCACTAGATTTAGGGTATATTTTGATCTATTAGAAGAAACTATATCCCAAATTTTAAAGAAAGAAAAACCTATATATGTACAAAAAATAAGGTCAAATACAATGAAGGGATAGAATATGACTATAACAATGAAAATTTAAAAAGAGTTTTTAAAAAGGTATTGATAACATAAAATAGTTTAAAAAACACTAAAATAGGAAAAAGGAAAAATTCAAAAAATAGAATAAGAAAAAAATAAAATTTAAAAAATTTAACTTTGAAAGACTAAAGAATCATGGGGAAAAAGCCATGAAATCCTGTAGCTCTGATGTTTTGCAGTTCTTATTGATCAGTGAACTTGGTCTTGGCTGGATGTTCTTGTTGATCTTCTTGGGGAGGAACCTGTTGTACTGATTCTCAAATATCTTTGCTGGAGGCAGAATTGCACTGCCCTTGCCGGGGGCCAGGTTAAGTGGCCTGGTTGGGAGAGCAAATCTGCTTGAGTTCTCTGTCGGGAGCTTTTGTTCCCTGAAGGCTTTCCATAGAGCTTTGGAGGATAGGAATGAAGATGGCGGCCTCCCAGTCTCCAGCCCTGTAAGAGCCGAGAGCTCAGGGCCCCACTCATCAGTATGCCCTCAGAGAAAAGCAATCAATCCCTCATGTCTACCTGGTCTCCAGCTGCACTCTGTGACCTGTGACCAAGCATGTGTACCAAGCATTTCTATCTGGCACACGGCCCCTGCAGCATGCTCCCGCGCTGCTCCTCCCGGAGGAGGAAGGAAGGGTCTTCCCAGATCTGCCTGCAAGCAGTGGCCCAACTGTGCCTTGGATCATGGTTTAAGGTAAATCCGAGCTGAGAGCTTACTCCTTGGCTCTGTCTCTGCCACCAGCCACCCTGCTCCGATACCTGGGAGCTCTACCCCATTCAGACACCCCCGGTCTTTCTGTGACCCCGCAGGTCCTGAGACCACACTGTCTGCACGAGGGCTCCACCCCCTGCTTAGCCTCTGGAGCGACGTCCCTCAGTAGAGCCGACTTCTAAAAATTCTGATTTTGTACTCTGGCGCACTACCGCTTGCCAGGAGCCGGCCTCTCCTCCCGTGGTCTATCTTCCTATATGTCACCTAGGATTCACTTCTCCACATGTCCTATCTTCCAGAAAGTGGTCACTTTTCTGTTCCTAGAATTGCCGCTCTTCTCTTCAATTTCCTGTTGAGTTCTGTAGCTGTTAAGAATGGTTTGATAACTATTTAACTGAAGTCCTGGGACCTGATGGTATTTAAGTCTCTTACTCCACCATCTTGCTCTCGTTCTCGCTATATTTTCTAAAAAAGTCAATAATCGTTGTGAAAAAATATTAATTGTGAAGGAGACTTTATAATAACGTAATGAGTAAAAAGAAGCAATATCATAAAAATTTTGATTTCTGCCTTCCCTTGATAGGAATGGCTGCATGAGAAGCCAAGAGTTGACCAAGTCAAGTAGGCTAGATTGCCATAGACGTTGGAAGAGGTGGTCCATGGGAAGGCAAGGATCTGACATCTCAATATGGCAGTCCAGGGTTTATGGGGCCAAGTAGACACCATCTGCATGTGTGGGTGTGGGTCTCATTGCCTTGAATGCCTGGGTAGGGTGGTTGGACATGCACTTTATTGGGACCAGGGACAGCAGGAGGCTGTGGCTCCAGGAACACCCCTCCCCCCCCAACAAGCTGGAGTCGCTCCAGAGTGGTGGCATATGCCCATCTTTTCCAGCACTCTTGTTCCTCCAGAGCAGCCTCTGGGACTGTGTCACGAATGACCCTGTGAAGGGCCGATAGAATCCTGGCCACTGAGTGGGAACTGTGCTCCGAGATGGCAAACATGTTTGCTAAAGTGTTGCATGCACAGTGTCTTATGAATTAAAGAGAAAAGCAATAAACGCATTTTAGTCTCAGTTCCCTGAGAAAAACCAAACAGTAACAAAACCTGAAATTGATATTTCTTTTTCTTTCTTTCTTTCTTTTTTGTTTTCTTTTCTTTCTTTCTTTCTTTTTTTTTTTTTTTTTTGCTAGTTCAATACTCAATGTTACATGTTAAGCAACAGGATTTACAATTCACTAGTCCTTCACTTACAGGGAATTAAGCAATAAAAATCCATTCTCCTCTCCAATGCCAAGAGCCAAGGCTATCCACTAATAAGTGAGTGAACCAACTGAGTGATTTAGTCAGCACATTGATTTCTTGTTTTTCCAAACACCTATTTCTTTGCTATATGTGGGGACTCCTTAATAGACTCCAAGAGCTCTTTCTTCTTACTTTCCGTAATCCTTCGTCCTCTTTTTCCCTTCTCCCCAAGCTGGATGCTTGGGAAACTGTTGGCATCCATGTTAATAAAACTTTTGGAAACACGAAAAATGGTGCTGGAGGGGTGCCTGGGTGGCTCAGTGGGTTAAAGCCTCTGCCTTCGTTTCAGGTCGTGATCTCAGGGTCCTGGGATTGAGCCTCACATTGGGCCCTCTGCTCAGCGGGGAGCCTGCTTCCTCCTCTCTCTCTCTGCCTGCCTCTCTGCCTACATGTGATCTCTGTCTGTCAAATAAATAAATAAAATCTTTAAAAAACTTGAAAAATGATGCTGGAGAGCTCATTTCAGAGCAGAGTTTATAAACATCAAACCTGTACTCTGTATTCAAGAGTCTGTTTTGTTAGTTTGTTTTTTTCTTTTGTTTGCTTTCACATATAGTTGAAATCATATGGCATTTGTCTTTCTCAGTCTGAGTTATTTCACTTAGCATTAATACCTGCTAGGTCCATCCATGTTGTAGCAAATGGCAAGATTTCAGGGTTGGGTGGGGGGGAACGGGAGAGAGAGCTGAAGAGAATTAAGAGGTACCAACTTCCGGTTACAAAATAAATAAGTCACAGAGATGAAATGTACAGCATAGGGAATATAATCAATAATGCTGTAATAAGGTTATGTGGTGAGAGATGATGACGACACTTACCGTGGTGAGCCCTGAGTAATGTACAGAACGTTGAATCACTATGCCGTACACCTGAATAATCTAACATTGTATGACAACTCTCCTTCAATAATGCATTTTAAAAAGTCAAACATGTAGATGCAAAAGGGAACTTCCTTTGGATTTTACAACACCCTTGTGAAACATACACACTTATTTCATGATAATAATGTGGCCCATGTTTATAGATGAGGGAAATGGGTCACATGGAGGTTGTCATCACCCTGATATTGAGCGGCTGGACTAGAGTTTGAACCAAATGTTCTGGCTCAAGTTCACCTTCAGACTGCGCTTCCGCTCTGATATTTACACATGTTGGTGCTATCCTGTAGAAAGAGTTCCTGCCTTCGCTTGATTCCCATCCATCACTTCTTACCTATGCAGAAACCAGAATTTGGTAGGTGCTCAATGATGAGTTGATGCATGAGTTTGTTCACACCTTCGCTTCCCTAGTGTGATCTTGCATTTGGCATATTGGATGGTGCCGACAAAAATGGAGCCCATGTGGAGTGGGGAATGAGGACACTCTGCAGCCACTGAGACCCCAGTTTATAAACTGCTGGTGTTTTATAGAGCTCTGAAAAGGGCTTATGCATCCTCTAGGACCAGACAGCAAAAGGCTTGCCTTCTGCTCAGCGCTTGATGGGGAACAGATCAAGTAGCGTCATCACATTCTACCTAATCCCTAGAAGTTCTTCTTCTGTGAACCAGGATCAGGGACCGGAGTGGAAGGGCAATTACTTCCTAAGTAAGTCCCATCACAAGGCTTGTAGGTAAGCCTCTCCATCCTCATAGGACAGGAGAGAGGGAAGGATGCATTTAAGAGACTTCAGAGTCTCCATGAGCCCATCATGAAGGCCTCATTTGTCCAGATGATTGTTTTTTAGCTGTCAGTGGAGTTCTAGGTGTGTGCAGAGGGGTCTCAGCTGGTCAGGAGAAGGAAGGACAGTGGAACATAAGCACTTGGAATTTTCTGACCTATAAAGGAAGCTGTGTTATGTGTATTACTTCGATAATAAATTAAAACAAAACGGAAACAAAATACTAAGTACTACCATTATCAACCCCAAGCCCACCAATATCAACAACTCCCTTTTTAAGAAGCATGCGTTGGGTGCTGGGCTACATATTGACAAGCATTATGTCAGTCAGCCTCCCAGAGCCCTCCAGGGAAGTACGATTTTACTTGTACTATATTTTACTATAATGACTTTATGTCTGTGTTTTGCTGGAGAACCGCCCAAGTTCACACAGCCACTAGGTACCAGAGTCAGGATCTGGCTCCCTGTCCCGGGACGCTAGCCAGTTTGGCACACTACTGCAACTCCACAGACTCTGTCTGCTGCCTCCTGTTATTTCTGTCTTCTCTGCTCAGCAACTCCTTGCCCCATGAATGGACTTTGATGTGGAATTTCTGTTCCCTTAGGTACTGGCCACTGTTGCATCGATGAGAGGAGACTTGTGCTCTCCCCTTCTGCCGCTGAATCAAGGTATGGGGTTACAATTTTTCTCTTCTCCCATAGCAGAGAGAGTTGAGGCTGGAGAGTTTTATGAATGACTGCCTGGAATATCATTTTTGCTCTGTACCCTTCACATGTACATTTGGTTGGGGTGACTTCTATTTGTACTAAAGCCCTCACCTCTTCTGGAAGGGAATGTAATTGCAACACACACCTATCTGGCACAGGGTATGATTCCTTCAATAGCTGATGGACAAGTGAATGAATGAATGAATGAATGAGTGTATATACAGGGAACCATATGGATAACACTCACTGATTTTTCCCAAGAAAGCACCAACTTGAAACATTTAAGAAGCGTAAATTCAATGAAGCTTGAGGTAACTTACAAGAAAACGTATGAGTCTGGAAAGGAAAATGTTGACAGAGTAATCTTTATAAACCTTTCTATAGAAGACAAAAACAGAAAAAGCATGTGGGTGGTTGAATGATCGGCTTACTCTGAGGGGTGGGGTGAGCTAGTGCCAAGGGCTCCTTATTTTGAGTATGCATGAGATTAAATTGCAGATTTTCAAGCACTGCTCCCAGAAATTCTGATTTGGAGTTAAAGTCAAGATTTTTTTTTTTTAATTTACCAATCTCATACATTCCACAGGTCACCTGCTATTCTAAGTGCTTACACAAATTCATGCATTTAATCTTCATAACAACCATAAAAAGCGCATACTCCTATATTACCTTCATATCCTATGTTCAAGGTCACGTGGACTGTAAATTGTGGCATCAGGATTGGAGACAGGCAGGAGATGTACCTTGACTCTGATGCATTATTGTAGGTTTCGTGGCCACTGTACTAGACCATGTCCTGAAAGTTCTTTCAACTCTGGTTTAAATCAGTCTATAAGCAGAATATTCCACAACGGAGTGAGTTAGGACTGAATGATGAATCCTCTCTTTGCATAGAAAGACTCTTGGTAGCCTCCACTACTATGGGAACACTGATCATCACTGTATCGTGTGGCCAATGTCCATGGACACAGTGCCTCCTTGGTGTGTCCTGAGGGCAGAGCCAGCTTTCAGTTCATGTTTAAATCCCTCCACCCTGTCACCTTCCCACACTTAAGACTGTGCCAGACATATAGCAGGTAGGCAATAACTGCTGAATAAATGAAAAATCAGCATTCATTTTTTATCACAATCGTGTGAAAGAGCTTGCCTGTTTAGGGTTAGCCATGTGCACTGTATGAGGGTCCCATTGCTGTTATAACAAATGCCCACAGACTTGGTGGCTTGAAATAACATAAATGTATTATCTTATAAATCTGGAAGTCGAAAATCCAAAGTGGGTCTCACTGGGCTGAAACCAAGGGATTGGCAGAGCTGTATTGTGTCTGGAAGCCTTAGGAGAGAATCTGTGTCTTTGACTTTGCAGCTTCTGGAGGCCGTGAGTTCCTTGGCTGGTGACTCTCTTCCAGTTCCATCCACCGGTCATTTCATTGTCTCTCTCTTTTGCTTATAGTGACCCTTGAGATTACATTGGGCCCACCCAGATAATTCAGGACAATCTCCCCTCCCTGAAATCCTTAATTTAATCACACCTGCAAAGTCCCTTTTGCTGCAATTGGTAACATTTCACAGGCTGGGTACCATTATTCTGTTTACACTGGACACCTCGGGCTGGATAGTTTGCCTCCCTCTTTTCCCACATAATTAATCAATAATTCTTTCAGTGAACATTAGTCTTTATAATAAGGTAGAAATATGTACCTTTAAGTTCGAGTATAGCATAGTCTTTACCTTAAAGAAAACACATAAGAATACCGGATGAGAAATTAACTCCAGCTCTGAAAGGAAGATGGAAAACTTCCCATATATGTCACAGTAGAGCATGACCACTTATAGCTGGGAGAGTACAGGAGGGCTTCATGGAGGAGGTGGCACTGGAGCTGGCATGTACAGATTGTGTCAGATTTGGAAATGGGAGGAGCAAGGCAGTGGGGGAAGGAAAGCCTGATAATAACAATAACTCATCCATCTTGAATGTCACTGGATGCCAGACACTGCTAGTTACTATACAGAGATAATTACCCTCATCTTCAAAACAACAACCCTAAGATATATACAGTATTATTTACCCCCACATTATGTGTGAGGAAACTGAGGCACGGATGGCCTGACCAACTTACCCAAAGAAAGCGATAGAGTGTCAGTGGAAACCCAGCTCCCCACCCATGAGAAAATAGTTTTGTTTGAATGGAGAGTGTAACGTATGCGTAAAGGGGAGTGGAGATAAGACTGAAAAAGGTAGGTAGGGACCAGATCATTTAAGAATTAGAGTTAGTTCTTCATTTAAAAGGTTATACAGGGCAAGGGAGGGAAGACTGAATGAGAAGAAACCAGAGAGGGAGAAAACCCACGAGAGACTCTGGACTCCGGGAAACAGACTGAGGGTTCCAGAAAGGAGGAGGGTGGGGGATGGGGTAACCTGGTGATGGGTATTAAGGAGGGCTTGTGTGGTGACGAGCACTGTGTGTTATATGCAGCTAATGAATTGTTGAACACTGCACCAAAAACTTCTGATGTGCCATATGCTGGCTAACTGCATATATGGCTAACTGAACATAATAAAAAAATACAATACAATACAAATAAAAAGATATAAGGACTTATATTTTTGAGAAGCTGGAATAGCTCTAATTTCTCCTGTTTCCTTCACTCTATGCAACCAAAACCCTAGGCAGACTGGCTAGGTGCCCAACTAGATGAGGTCCTGATTCTTGGTCACTTTCTTTATGACTCATATATCTCAGGTGTGGAGCATAGGAAGCCAGTAACCTGGAGACATCAAAGGCTCCAGGAAAAGAAAAGCCCCACCAAAGGCCTTCTCTCTCATCAAAGGACCATGGGAGGGTTAATCTAGCAAAACAGACAACTTTTAGACAGTAACTGCTTTACTTTAGCCAGACTCCACAGGAAACCAGTTTAATTAAAGAGAGGTGCCTGGGTGGCCCAGTTACCTAAGCATCTGACTCTTGGTTTTGGTTTAGGGTTGTGAGATCACAGGGTTGTGAGATTGGGCCCCGCCTTGGGCTCCATGCTCAGTGTGGTGTGTGCTGATGACTCTCTCTCTCTCCCTCTTCCTCTGCCCCTCCTGTTCATGCTTTCTCTCTCTAAAATTAATAAATATTGAAAAACTTATTTTTAATATTTATGAATATTTGTTTATAAATTTTTATATTTTATATAATTTTTATAATTTTTATATATTTATATATGCATATATATATATATATAAATATATAGTGAGAGAGAGAGCTCTAAGCCTGTGTCAGAGGATTCTAGAATATGATGAAGGAGTAGAGACTTTGTAGGTCCTAGAACCTGGAAGAAGGATAGGTCATGGCTTGAATGACTCTCAGGGTGGATCTAACCTGAGATAGGAGGGGCCTGACTTGAGCCTAAGAGAGAGGGGTTTAGAGGCTCCCAGGGGAGAGCCCTTCTTCCGAGAAGTGATCCTGGGCCCTCTGAATTATGGGGCAGAGAAGCACAGACTGGATCGACAGGGCTGGGAGAATCTGTGTGGAGATCCAGGCACTTTCAAGGCGGGGGGAAAAAAAAGGTTTTGAATGCAGATACCCAGTTCATGGACCTCTTCCATTTCCAGTTGGGAAGAAGACAGCAGGGGTGGCCCCTCATGGTGAATGACAGAACTCCTTGAATGGATGGCTTTGGTTCATTGAGGACAAAGGAGATGCAAGGGGAAATGACTGGTTTTCTCCAAGAGGGACCAGCCTGCCTTGCACTTCCCTCTGTCTGCAGGGCAAGCTGCGGATGACCCACCCGGTATTTGGGAACCTAGACCAGGCGCTTGTTAGCTCCATCCCCCATTTAGCCCATCAGGCACATTCCTGCACCTGTTCTCCACTTACTGCTCCAGACAGTTCCTCCACCAACCTTCCCTGCAGTAGAAAGCTGGGAGACGTCAATGTTAGTTGTAATTCACATCCGCAGTGTCCCCAGCTGGGCATGTGGCCATGGCAATGCCCAGGTGGTGGAAGGCAAGACACACTAAGTGAATCGGTCTCACATTCTGCACTTTCCTGTGGGGAAGAACGCTGAGCTGGCCCCTTGTCGCTCAGGTTCCAGGGATGTTCAGGACACAGCTAACCCAAGGACCAGACCGAAGCTGGTGGACAACCACAGCACATCTGGAATCAAGAATGGAGCTCAATTCCAGTTCTGTTCTGATCAGTGCTGGATTCAAAAAGACATGTACTGACTACCTGCTGGGGGTATAAGGCATGTTTTAGCCACAAGAAATACGGTGGTGAGCTAGGGAGGCAGGACCTGTGTCCTTCTGAACCTAACATTTTTTTTTTAAGATTTTATTTATTTATTTGACAGAGAGAGATCACAAGTAGACAGAGAGGCAGTCAGAGAGAGAGAGAGAGAAGGGAAGCAGGCTCCCTGCCGAGCAGAGAGCCTGATGCGGGACTCGATCCCAGGACCCTGAGATCATGACCTGAGCCGAAGGCAGCGGCTTAACCCACTGAGCCACCCAGGTGCCCCTGAACCTAACATTTTAACACAGGGAGACAGACAGCAGCAGTCAACATGTACATGATGAAAACAGCTCCAGATAATAATAAATGCTACGGAGGAAGTGAGTGGTTCATTTAATCAGCTCACACAACAGATTTTTATTGAGCACCTACTGTGTGTCAGGTGCTTTTCTAGGTGCTGGAGCTACAAAGTGTGAAGAAAACAGACCACATTCTCATAGACTCTACATTTTTTTTAAAGATTTTATTTATTTATTTGACAGAGATCACAAGTTGGCAGAGAGGCAGACAGAGAGAGAGAGGAGGAAGCAGGCTCCCCGCCAAGCAGAGAGCCCAACATGGGGCACAATCCCGGGACCGCAGGACCATGACCCAAGCCAAAGGCAGAGGTTTTAACCCACTGAGCCACCCAGGTGCCCTGACTCTACATTTCTAATGGGAAAAGACAGATCAGAAAAGATAAATGTATATGTTGGGTGGTGATAAGAATCATGATCACAAATAAAGCAGATGAGGTGAAAAGATGTGTGTGTGTGCAGCTGTGTGTGAGTGTGCTTTATTTTAGGCAGTGGGGTGGGAGGAGTGGGCAGGGAAATTCTCTTTGATAAGGCGACGGGCATCAGAGCAGTGGCTTGATAACTATACTCCTCAGATCTGTTTCTGCTGAAAAGATAGGACATGGGATTTAGCTTTGGGGTGTAGTGAGGGTTAAAGGAAGTACAAAATCTGAAGGTCAGGTGCCTGGAACATAGAAAACATTGAGGAAGTAAAGGCTGTCATGGTGGTTATAGTGGTGGTTGTTACTGCTATGATTATAGGTGGCCAGTGATTGTGATGATGGTCTGTGAAAACGGAGTCTGAATTCATACTCCCTCCGTGAGAGTCCCAAGGGAACGTCTCTGCAGGAAGAGAAGGTAGAAAATTGTGTGTGTGTGTGTGTGTGTGTGTGTGTGTGTGTGTGTGTGTGTGTATTTGTGTGTGTGTGTGTGTGTGTGTGTGTATGTATTTTCTTTGACAGTCATGGGAAAATCTGCTGGAAGCTGAAATCTTAATTAACTCAGACGGGAGGGTATCCTCATTTCTAGGCTTTTCAACTTGAAATTGATGTTCTTGGAGCCAGCAGGGTTGCTGGCTACATGCCTTAGGATGGCGGAGTGGAGGGGCCAGAGCCTCTTGCAGGTGTGGGGTGCTCCAGCTGCAGGACAGGGCAGGCATCCTGTGTGTAGCTTGAGGATATCCTGGCTCTCAGGTCCTCCCCAAGGGATGGGATGATGAGGCCTTGGGATGGGATAACCACCTTGCTCAACCACTTGGCTCATTCTCCACAACCTGGATCAGCTCAGCTTATTTTATAATTGGCTCAGCAACTGAGAGACACCCCGAGTGGTGAAGAGAATGCAGACATATGTAATTAAGACTCACGATGAAAAAATTAATCCAGGCCATGGGGAAAGATTTCTAGCACAATCCTGGCCCTCGGTGATCCCCACTTGGAACACCTTGGTTTTACAGCTAGGAAAACAGCCCTGTGTATTGCCTTGGCCAAGACCACACAGAGAGTCTGTGATGAACTACAGGTCCACAATCAGGTCCATGTTTTTCAAACCGAGGCCCACAGAAATCTCAGCAAAGACAGTTGTATCAGTCTGTGTCTCAGCAGGAAAATCAAAATGACTTCAAGTGTTTAAGACTGAAGGAATGTCAAGGAGGGGATTATCTACCTAGGTGGAGAGATGATGAGCTGACCCAGAGAGTAAGACACAGCATGCAGTTGCTGCCCACCTCCCAGCCCTGAGAGACAGAAGGAGGTGGCCTGACCCAAGCTCAGGGGCATACGGCAGAAGCTAGAACAATGACAGATCCATGTGGGAAGACCTGAAGCCATGGAGGGTCCCCAGCCCCTGTTCTAGAAGTATTCTGTGTGGGGTAGAAGGGGGAGGATACTCTGCGTCTCCCTTCCCCTTGCTCTGTGATGGCACATGGCCAGACCTGATTCCATCAACACAAGAGAAAATCTTAGAAGCTTACTAGATGCAGCTACACTAGAGAAGCCCCATGACTACAAGGCAGAGCAGAGAAAGGGCGAGAAACTGATCTAAGGAGAAACCAGCCCAGAACCAGCAACATGACCTTTTATTGATCATAAGCTGTGTGTTAACAAGGCAGAAAGGACGAGTTGGTACCAAGACCAAAGACAGAGTTCACCCTCGCTCTCTACAGAAACCACCGGCAGCCCATTTTCTAGGAGCAACACTGAAGCTAAGTGAGGCTAAGTGACTTGCCCACAGGTGACCCTCTGGGGGAGCCAGGCCAGTATTTCACCTAAGGTCATTTGGATTGTGAAATTGATGGCTTTAAGCCCTTATAGCAAGAGAAGAAAGTACGGGCATTCTTCCAACAGGGCTAATGATATATGTTGGTAAACACAATAAAACACTCATTTTCCATAAAATAAATATTACTACATTTATAGAGGAGAATGAAACTCTAAGGTTTTTCATTTTTTTATTAAGGTATTATTTACATACATTAAATTCAACCTTTTTAGCGCATGGTTCTGGGACTTTTGTAGACCTCAACCCTTCCAGGACACCATCCCTCCCCCAAATTCCTCTGTGCCCCTTTAGAATCAGCCCTTCTCCCCCCAACCCCCAGCCCCTGGGGACTACTGATCTATCTCCTGTCTCCGTGGTTTTGCCACTTCAGGAATATCAGATAAATGGAATCATTTAAGGCTGGGTGTGTTCAAATACATCTATAGATTTAAGAAATACATGAACAGGAGCCTTTGGAGGTATCTGTCGGAGACTGGGAAATATTTGAGCACTCCTTCCTGTCTTCAGAAGTATTTTGTTAATAAGTTAATAAGTTCATATGAGTGAAGGACTTATAAGGATGCCAGATATAAAGCCATTATATTGCTATTGCTATAATCTTTATTACTATTGCTCTTAGTATCATGACGACCATTGCTGCTGTCGTTCTTGATGAATAAATAATTAGGGCACCATCGAGCCCTGTGGGAAATGGCAGTGAGGGTGTGATATTGTAATGTATAGTAAGAAATACATGTTTGGTCTTTGGTTTCTTCCTCAGACCTTCTGAAATCCTTAGAATTTCTTAAGTGGTAAGAGCAATAAAGGTGTCTTTTGATATTCATAATAAACCTCTTTCAGTGACACCTGCCTCGATGTTAATGAGGTGACTCTGGGCTAGTACTTAGGGCTGGAGGCTGGTTGCCAGGGAAACCAAGCAAAGAATAGAGGGTTGGAAGTTTCAGCACTGCCTGACCTCTGAGGAAGGGAGGGGGGCTGCAAATTGAGATCAGTTATCTAGGGCCAATGATTTAGTTCGTCAGGCTTGTTCAGTGAAACCTCCAGAAAACCCCCAAATCCCAAAAGACTGTGGTTAGAGGAGTTTCTGGGTTGGTGAACACCTAGCAAGGTTCTGGAAAAGCATGGAAGTTCTAAACCCTTTCCCCATGCCTCATACTATGCATCTCTCCCACCTGGCTATTCCTGAGTTATCTCCTTTTTAAAATAAACTAGTAATCTGGTGAATAACAGTTTTCCTGAGTTCTAGGAGAGCTTCTAGCAAATTAATCAAAGCCAGGGAGGGGCGGGAACATCTGATATATGCAGCTGGTCAGTCAGAAGCACAGGTGACAAGCTAGACTCGAGATAACATCTGAGGTGAGGGGCATTCTTCTAGGGCTGAGCCCCTAACCTATGGGATCTCGTGCTGTTTCCAGGTAGGGAGTGTTTGAAGGGAGTTAAATTATAGGACACTGAGCCAGTGTCCCCTGAGAACAGGAGAACTGCCTGATGTGGACAAACTACCACATATTCAGAGTACAGAAGTGCCCAGAGTATTTATGTAGTAGGGTAAACCCAAACGCTAGAGTTTTCCCTTTACAGCAGGAGAGTGTGCTGACCACAGGATGGGGTCTAGAACCTTGTATCAGGACTCGGGCCATTTTAGGAAACCACCTCCTGCCTATGACCCTTTCTTCTCTTGTTTATTCTTCAGGATCTCCATTATTGTCTTTCTGCCCAGCATCCTTGCCCTCTTCCAGTGCCCGGTTTCACTCTGTACAACAGTTGCCCACGTGTTTCTGAAGGACAGCCCCGCCCCTGCTGCAGGGTCAGGCATAGAGCCCAGCCCTGGCCAATCAGAGCGCTGCATTCCTTTGTCCACAGTGATTGGTTCAGGCCTGGACACCTGACTCAGGCCAGGCCAATGAGGATCCTTCTGGGAATTCTACTGCAGGAGAGTTTATTCTGCTGTTTCCTTAAACTGCTAGATTATACGCCGGGAGTTTGTGGCACTGCCTTTACCATTGTGAGGGAAGACCCCATCTGTGAATAAAATCAGTGCAAGGAAATGAGGGGGTGGGGATTTTGTCTACAGCACCTGGTCCAAGTGAAGCCTCAGGACTGTGTGTGTTCTAAGTGCATAAACCAATACACCCTTTTGTTTGGTTTTCTTTTGCCTAAACCAGTTTGAATGAGAGCTCTGTCACCAGCAACCAGAATTATCCTGATTTACTGATCTGTGAGTTGTAGATAATAATCCCTAATTGTTAAGATCAAGTGGGCTAGCGTCTCTGTGCATACTGATTTGCAAGTCTCTAACATTTTACAAATCCTAATAAATGGAAACTATTGGAAATAGTGCCAGAAAACCTCGTGGGATTACTAAGGACAGGGACTGAAAGTGTCTGAGCTACGCTTAAGTCACTAATCAAATGAGGAGCTGAGGTCACACCTTGGCCTCCCCTCCACTGACCGGAGATGATGCTATTAGGATTTTGTAAGCGTGTTCAGTGTACATGGATATCTGCATCCTTCCCACCCACCGGGGGCATTCAGAAATCCTTCATGCAACATGAGACTGTTAGGTGTAGCATGAAGGATGTTTGACTCTATAGCTAATGGTACCATAGCCAGAGACACAAGTTGCAGTCTGGGTTTAAGTGGTTTCCCTTGTTCTTAGAATCTCAGCTTTCTCTGCTGTAGCAGAACTTGGCAATAACTCTTCTACCCTACTTCAAGATTATCCTTTGATTAAGGGAGAAAAGTGGTGTGAGAGGGCTTTGCAATGAGTAAAACATCATACCTGGGGTTAATTAGATCTGTTGGTAAATACATAAAAATCGTTCTCTAGTAGAATCAATATTAACATATTTTAGAGGAGAATGATCAGTCTCTAAGGCTTATTTTTTTTATTAAGGTATAATTTACATATATTAAATCCAACCTTAATATGTGAGTCATTTTCACTTGTTTATCCTTTAAGAGGTATTCCATCTTTGGAATGGATATACATGTCCTGAATGTAAAGATTATGTCCTTTAAAAATTAAAAGTTTTTTTTTTTTTGGTAACACCTTGTGGCACATTAAAAAAAAAAAAAAAAAGAAGCTGCACCTCCTTCCCTTCCCAAAGGACTGTGCCCAGTTAAGAACAGTGTAATAATGCAGGAATTGTAATCCATCCCTTCTCAAGGCATTGACTTGCCACTAATGAGTCATCTTGGAGTGGTGGGTGTGCCTCCCTAGAAAAGTAGAAGGATCCAGAGTCTTGAACCCACTTGAGACCTTGAGCTTGGTGCCTAAACCTCCCCAGGTTGATTGTTTTTAATGAGTTTTTCCAGCTCAAACAAATGTAGCCAGGAATTTAGAAAAGACAGTCTGGGTCCAAGCACATCCAGTCATCCCTGGGATCATCACTCATTACTAACATCGAGATGACTGGAGATAGGAATGTGGACAGTGGATCAGAGCTTGGGCTCCTCAACCAAACTTGTGGCAGAACTCCAGCTCTCCCGCTCAGTAGCAGTGTGCCTTTAGGCCAATTATTTAACTGCTCTGAGCCTATTACCTCATCTAAAGTAGGGATAATAACAGCCACCACAATAATAAAAAGGACAACACATGACTCCTTGGGTGATAGTGAAGATTAAATTGTCTAAAGCATGAAACCACGTAGCATCGTGCAAGGGTGTCAGGGCTCAAGAAATGTTAATTCTTCTTCTATTTATTACATGCTAAGATCTCACTGTGTGCCAGGTTCCATGGTAGGAGGGTGGAGAGATGATGAGACATGAAATGCAAGATAGTCCTGTCCACATCAGGTTCACAGTCTCCAGGGGAGAAGTGTCCGTGATGGAGCAGGAGGTGCATAGAGTACTATGCAGATGTCTAGGTGTGCAATGAAGGAAATGGACAGAGAGATGGGATCGAAGATCGTCCATGGAACATGGATGACCAGAGCCAGTCTTTAGCTGAGAGTAGAGTCTTACAAAGGAGGCAACCTGGGAGATGCAGAGAAAGAGGGGTTTAGACAGAGGGAAGAACAGATGCAAAGACCCTGAAGAAGAAAGGGGGCTCAGCATTCTCAAAGGAAAACCATGGGAACCACCCAAAACCTTCAGAAAGTTTAGTAAGAGAAGGGTGGACGAGTAGGGGGTGCCAAGAAGGAGACAGTAGAATTGGTGAGAACATGGATGGGCCTGGAGGACACTATGTTGAAGGAAATAAGCCAGATGCAAAAGGACAAATCCTGCATGGTCTCACTTATGTAAAAAAGCTAGGAGGGTCAACTCATAGAAGCACAGAGCAGACTGGTAGTTCTCAGAGGCTGGAGTGGGTGCAGAATGGGGAGGTGATGGTCAAATGTGTCTAAGTTTCAATTATGTCAGGTAAATAAATTCTGGAGATCCACCATATGACATCTACTTAGGGTGAACAATAGTGCATTGTATACTTAAAATTTAACAGGACAGTGTGTTAAGTGTTCTCACCCACATGCACACACACAATAACAACAATAACAAAAATAATAATGATAAAGGGGGTGAGAGGGAGCTCTGGGAGGAGGTGGATATGATTATTGCATGGATAGTGATGATGGTGTCACAGGCATGTGGTTATGCCCAAACTCCTTGTGTTCATTAAATAATATGATGTTTCACATGTCAATGTCACACCTCAATGCAGTGGTGAAAATAGCAAAAACAGAGATAGGCAGGGGACTGTTCGTGGAGACTCGGCAAAAATCCAAGAATAAAAACTAAGTCAAATGGGAATCTGTTTTGTTTTTTAATTAACATATAATGTATTATTAGCCCCAGGGGTACAGGTCTGTGAATCGTCAGGGTTAAATACTTCACAGCACTCACCATAGCACATACCCTCCCCAATCTCCATAACCCAACCACCCTCTCCCTCAGTTTGTTTTGTGAGATTAAGAGTCTCTTATGGTTTGTCTCCCTCCCGAGCCCATTTTGTTTCATTTTTTCCTTCCCTACCCTCTGAATCCCCCCCAACTTTGCCTCTCAAATTCCGTACATCAGGGAGATCATATGATAATTGTCTTTCTCTGATTGACTTATTTCGCTCAGCATAATACCCTCTAGTTCCATCCACATTGTTGCAAACTGCAAGATTTAATTTCTTTTGATCGCTGCATAGTATTCCATGGTGTATATATATATATATATATATATATATATATACCACATCTTCTTTATTCATTCCTCTGTTGATGGACATCTAGGTTCTCTCCATAGTTTGGCTATTGTGGACATTGCTGCTATAAACATTCAGGTGCACGTGCCCCTTCGGATCACTACCTTTGTATCTTTAGGGTAAATACCCAGTAGTGTGATTGCTGGGTCATACGGTAGCTCTATTTTCAACTTTTTTTTTTTTTTAAAGATTTTATTTATTTATTTGACAGAGAGATCACAAGTAGGCAAAGAGGCAGGCAGAGAGAGAGAGGGGAGGAAGCAGGCTCCCCGTGGAGCAGAGAGCCTGATGCGGGGCTCGATCCCAGCACGCTGGGATCATGACCTGAGCCAAAGGCAGAGGCTTTAACCCACTGAGCCACCCAGGTGCCCCTATTTTCAATTTTTTGAGGAACCTCCATGCTGTTTTCCAAGTGGCTACATCAGCTTGCCTTCCCTCCAACAGTGTAGGAGGGTTCCCCTTTCTCCGCATCTTCACCAACATCTGTCATTTCCTGACATGTTAATTTTAGCCATTCTGACTGGTGTGAGGTGGTATCTCATTGTGGTTTGGATTTGTATTTCCCTGATGCCGAGTGATATGGAGCACTTTTTCATGTGTCTGTTGGCCATCTGGATGTCTTCTCTACAGAAATGTCTGTTCATGTCCTCTGTCCATTTCTTCATTGGATTATTTTTTCTTTGGGTGTTGAGTTTGATAAGTTCTTTATAGATTTTAGATACTAGCCCTTTATCTGATATGTCATTTGTGAATTCAGTCAGTTGTCTTTTGGTTTTGTCAACTGTTTCCTTTGCTGTGCAAAAGCTTTTGATCTTGAGGAAGTCCCAATAGTTCATTTTTGCCCTTGATTCCTTTGCTTTTGGCGATGTTTCTAGAAAGAAGTTGCTGTGGCTGAGGTCGAAGAGGTTGTTGCTTGTGTTCTCCTCAAGGATTTTGATGGATTCCTTTCTCACGTTGAGGTCTTTCATCCATTTTGAGTCTATTTCTGTGTATGGTGTAAATGGTGCAGTTTCATTTTTCTGCATGCGGCTGTCCAATTTTCCCAACACCGTTTGTTGAAGAGACTGTCTTTTTTCCATTGGACATTCTTTCCTGCTTCGTCAAAGATTAGTTGACCATAGAGTTGAGGGTCTATTTCTGAGGTCTCTATTCTGTTCCATGGATCTATGTGTCTGTTTTTGTGGCAGTTACATACTGTCTTGATGATTAGAGCTTTGTAACGGAGCTTGAAGTTTGGAATTGTGATGCCACCAAATTTGGCTTTCTTTTTCAACATTCCTCTGGCTATTCGAGGCCTTTTCTGATTCCATAAAAATTTTAGGATCATTTGTTCCATATCTTTGAAAAAGATTGAGGGTATTTTGATAGGGATTGCATTAAATGTGTAGATTGCTTTAGGTAGCATAAATATTTTCACAATATATGTTCTTCCAATCCATGAGCATGAACATTTTTCCATTCCTTTGTGTCTTCCTCAATTTCTTTCATGCATACTTTATAATTTTCTGAGTACAGATTCTTTGCCTCTTTGGTTAGGTTTATTCCTAGGTATCTTATGGTTTTGGGTGCAATTGTAAATGAGATTAAAACCTTAATTTCTCTTTCTTCTGTCTTGTTGTTGGTGTATAGAAATGCAACTGATTTCTGTGCATTGATTTTATATCCTGACACTTTACTGAATTCCTATACAAGTTCTATCAGATTTGGAGTGGGGTCCTTTGGGTTTTCCGCATAAAGTATCATATCATCTGCAAAGAGTGATAGCTTGATTTCTTCTTTGCCAATTTGGATGCCTTTAATTTCTTTGTGTTGCCTGATTGCTGAGGCTAGGACTTCTAGTACTATGTTGAATAGCAGTGGTCATAATGGACATCCCTGCCGTGTTCCTGACCTTAGCAGAAAAGCTCTCCATTTTTCTCCATTAAGAATGATATTCACTGTGGGTTTTGCAAAGATGGCTTTGATGATATTGAGGTATGTACCCTCTATCCCTACACCGTGAAGAGTTTTTATCAAGGAAGGATGCTGTACTTTGTCAAATGCTTTTCCAGGATCTATTGAGAGTATCATATGGTTCTTGTTCTTTCTTTTATTAATGTGTTGTATCACATTGATTGATCTGTGGATGTTGAACCAAACTTGCAACC
>NW_019154174.1:3580789-3582258 GCF_002288905.1 Enhydra lutris kenyoni
TGAGGAGCAACGGGAGTCTGACCTTGGCAGTTTGCGCAGCGATGAACCTGGTGAGGGCATTGGGAACACAAGGACCAAATGCCGCTGTGAGGAGGAGCGGGAGGAGGGGGCCGGACCATTCCGCAGAGTCGCCTGCTGGAGTGCCTCCCTTCCCGGGATCTACTCCTTCCTGCACCTGGGTCGGAGTTTCGGGGACCACCCCCGCCTCATGCGCACAGAAACCACATTTCTCCTGCAGGAGGAGGCCGGGCGCCCCTGCGCGGTTGGAGGACCCCTGAGGCCGGCGGAGCGAGCTCCGCTGCGGCCCGGGCTGAGCGAGGCCGGGAATCGCCCTGAGCTGTTGAGCCGCCCCTGGTACGGAACCCCGACGTTTCCCGGCCGGTGGCGCCCAGGCCGGCTCCCGACACGGCCGGCAGGCGCACGAGAAGGGGAATGGCCGTGGGGGAGCGTCGGGGCGGCCAGAGGTTTCCAGAGACGTGGAGTGTGGCTCCGGGGAGGACTGAGCGATCCGGCAGGAGACGGACAGGCGAGCGCGATGGATTGGGTGGGGTGTCCGCCCCCCGCCGCCGGGGCAGGCAGGCTGAAGGCGGCGAGGAGGAGGAACGACACACCCGGGAGCAGAAGACCGGGCCTGGCCGGGGTCGGCAAAACCGTAGTGAAATGCGCTTACGAGTAGACCGCGGACGGCCAGCAAAAGTGGGGGCCACGACCGTAGTTGGAGGGCGCCATGGTGGCTCGTCCGACACCTGGGGACAAGTAAGGGCAGGAAACACCCTAGGGTCACCCGATCAACAACAACATGGCAAGTCTCTGGGGGAAAGCCCCGCCAGAAGGGGCGGCAGTGTACAGTCCGACCCCAGGAGGTGGAAACCCGGGACCAGGCGCGCAGGTGTCCGTCCGCCGGTGGGGTCTCGCCAGGGGCGAAGCCGCAGCGGGTCTGGGGGGTCTGGCCAGACCTTCCACTGGTGTGGCTTCTCGTCCGTGTGATGGGCTTTTCCACTCTGGAGTGGTGGACCCCGGGGATGACACCAGAGACCTTAAAGGCAGAAGGTGTGGTTAGAACCACAGAGTGAGGCGCTGTCCACTGTGGTCGGAGGGGGTCCCTTTTCGCGTCTCTGACCCGGACTGAGTCTCCGGCCTGGAAGGGGGTGCACTGGGACACTAAGATTGGGGCATCTCAGTGGTGCACCGTTGTCATTTATTTGGGGTGGCCCCAGGACCTGAAGTTGTCTTTTTCTCTTTATCCCCAATCTGATGTGACTTTTCTGGAAGGTGCCCCAGATACGGGGGAGGCTGTCCACACACGAGTTTGGAAGTAGAGTAACCGAGTGTCCCAGGGTGCCGCGGGCCCGCAGGAGGCCAGGCAGAGACCGGCCATGGGATCCTGCAGGATTGCTAACGTCCTCTGGAAGTCAGACAGCCCCGAGGAGCTTCTGTTCTCTTCTTTGTTCGGATAGCTTTTCCTGCAG
>NW_019154174.1:3585258-3707499 GCF_002288905.1 Enhydra lutris kenyoni
AGTTCGGTTGTGTATTTGAGACCTTTCTTGTTTCTTGAGAAAGGCTTGTATCGCTATATATTTTCCTTTGTGTCCCACAAGTTTGAACAGTTTTGTTTTCATTATCATTTGTTTTCATGAATTTTTTCTATCCTTCTTTAATTTCCTGGTTGACCCACTCATTCTTTAGTAGGATGCTGTTTAGCCTCCATTTATTTGGGTTCTTTCCAACTTTCCTCTCGTGACTGAATTCTAGCCTCAGAGCATTGTGGTCTGAAAATATGCAGGGAATGATGCGAATCTTTTGGTACTGGTTGAGACCTGATTTGTGACCCAGGATGTGATCTATTCTGGAGAAT
This sequence comes from Enhydra lutris kenyoni, assembly GCF_002288905.1. NCBI lineage: Eukaryota > Metazoa > Chordata > Mammalia > Carnivora > Mustelidae > Enhydra > Enhydra lutris. The sequence goes on from NW_019154174.1 coordinate 3,585,597, forward strand.
ATTATGTGTGCACTAGAGAAGACTATGTATTCTGCTGCTTTGGGATGGAATGTTCTGAATATATCTGTGATGTCCATCTGGTCCAGTGTGTCATTTAAGGCCTTTATTTCCTTGTAGATCTTTTACTTAGAAGATCTGTCCATTTCAGTGAGGGGGTGTTAAAGTCCCCTACTATTATTGTACTATTGTCGATATGTTTCTTTGATTTTGTTATTAATTGGTTTATATAGTTGGCTGCTCCCATGTTAGGAGCATAGATATTTAAAATTGTTAGATCTTCTTGTTGGACAGAGCCTTTAAGTATGATATAGTGTCCTTCCTCTTCTCTCATTATAGTCTTCGGCTTTAAAATCTAATTTATCTGATAAAAGGATTGCCACCCCAGCTTTCTTTTGATGTTCATTAGCATGGTAAATTGTTTTCCACTCCCTCACTTTAAATCTGGAGGTGTCTTTGGGTCTAAAATGAGTTTCTTGTAGACAGCATATTGATTGGTTTTGTTCTTTTATCCATTCAGATACGCTGTGTCTTTTGATTGGGGCGCTTAGCCCATTTACATTCAGGGTAACTACTGAAAGATATGAATTTAGTGCCATTGTATATCCTGTAAGGGGACTGTTACTGTATATTGTCTCTGTTCCTTTCTGGTCTCTTACTTTTAGGCTCTTTCTTTGCTTAGAGGACCCCTTTCAGTATTTCCTGTAGGGCTGGTTTGGTGTTTTCAAATTCTTTTTGTTTTCATTTGTCCTGAAAGCTTTTTCTCTCTCCTGTTTTCAATGATAGCCTAGCTGGATATAGTTTTCTTGGCTGCATGTTTTTCTCATTTAGTGCTCTGAGTATATCATGCCAGTCCTTTCTGGGCTGCCGGGTCTCTGTGGATAAGTCTGCTGCCAGTCTAATATTTTCACCATTGTATGTTACAGACTTCTTGTCCCGGGCTGCTTTCAGGATTTTCTCTTTGTCACTAAGACTTGTAAATTTCACTATTAGATGACAGGGTGTGGACCTGTTTTTATTGACTTTGAGGGGGTTTCTCTATGCCTCCTGGATTTTGATGCTTGTTCCTTCTGCCATATTAGGGAAATTCTCTACAATAATTCGCTCCAATATACCTTCTGCTCCCTTCTCTCTTTCTTCTTCTTCTGGAATCCCAATTATTCTAATATTGTTTCATCTTATGGTATCACTTATCTCTCGAATTCTCCTCTTGTGGTCCAGTAGTTGTTTGTCTCTCTTTTGCTCAGCTTCTTTATTCTCCATCATTTGGTCTTCTATATCCCTAATTCTCTCTTCTGCCTCATTTATCTTAGCAGTAAGGGCCTCCATCTTTGATTGCACCTCATTAACAGCTTTTTTTATTTTAGCTTGCTTAGATTATAGTTCTTTTTTTTTCTCCAGAAAAGGCTTTTAGTTCTCCAGACGGAGTTTCTCTATATCTTCCTTGTCTTTTTTGAGCCCAGCTATCACCTTGAGAATTGTCATTGTGAACTCTAGATCTGACATATTGATTAGGTCCTTATCCTTCAGTACTGCCTCTTGTTCTTTTTTTTGTGGTGAGTTTTTCCACCTTGTCATTTTTTCCAGATAAGAATATATGAATGAGAGAATAAAATAGTAGAAGGGTGGCAAAGACCCCAGAAAAATGTACACTAACCAAGTCAGAAGAGACCTCAAATCAGGGGGATAAGAAAAGGGGTAAAAAGAAGTTTAAAAAAATTTTTTTTAATTGAAAAAAAATATAATACATATATATTAGACTGGTGAATAGAACAGAGTCACCCACTTGATTTTGCATGTATTTTGGTCTCTTAGAAGAAACTACCTCCCAAAATTTCTTAAAGAAAGAAAAAATTCTATGTATACAAAAATAAGGGTAAACACGATGAAGAGATGGAATATGACTGTAAGGATGAAAATTTAAAGAAAAATTCTATAAAAAGGAATTGATAAGATAAGTTGGTTGGAAAAAGAAAGAAAAGAAAGCAGAGAGAATTTTCTCAGGCTGGAGACTAGAACAAAGCCCTGTTCTAGAGTTAGGGTATATTTTGATCTATTAGAAGAAATTGTATCCTAAAAACTTTTTTGAAGAGAAAACCCTATATGTATACAAAAAATAAAGTTAGATACAGTGAAGGATAAAATATGACTATAATAATGAAGGTTTAAAAAGATTTTTTTAAAGAAAGGTATTGTTAATATAAACTAGTTAACAAACGTTAAAAGAAGAAAGAGGAAAAGTTGAAAGAATTAGAATAAGAAAAAAATAAAATTTAAAAATTTAATTAACTTTGCAATACTAAAGAATCATGGGGAGAAAGCCATGAATTCCATGCTTTGCTTCCCCCTCCTCTGGAATTCCGCTCTTCTCCTTGATCAGTGAGCTTGGTCTCGGCTGGATGTTCTTGCTGATCTTCTGGGGGAGGGGCCTGCAGCAGTGATTCTCAAATGTCCTTGCCTGAGTGGAATTGCACCGCCCTTGCCAGGGGCTGGGCTGAGCAATCTGCTCAGATTCTCTCTCAGGAGCTTTTGTTCCCTGAACGCTTTCCGTAGAGCTCTGGAGGACGGGAATGAAAATGGCGGCCTCCCAATTTCCAGCCTGGAGGAGCCGAGAGTTCGGGGCCCCACTCCTCAGTGTGCCCTCGGAGAAAAGCAGTCAATCACTCCTGTCTCCCTTGTCTCTAACCGTGCTCCGAGCTCACCCAGCCTCTGACTGAGCATTTCTGTCTCTGGCACGCAGCCCCGTTTGGAGTCTCCAAACCCACAGATTCCTGCCTCCAGAGAAGGAAGGTGAGTCTTCCCTGGATCTGCCACTTGTGGGGTCCCTGCTGAAAGAGCAGGGGCCCCACTATGCATGGATCACAGCTTAAGGGAACCCAGAGCTGAGAGCGCACTCCTCAGCTCCGTCTCTGATACCTGCGAGCTGTGCTCTGATACCTGCGAACTCTGCTACACTCAGACACCCCCAATCCTACTGTGACCCTATGGGATCTGAGACCCGCTGTCCCCGGAGGACTCCACCCTCACTTAGCCTCTGGAGCAGTGCCCCTCAGTGGCGCGGCCTTTTTTTTTGGTTTTGTTTCTAACCATTTCATGTATTTATTTATTTATTTTTAATAAACATATAATGTATTTTTATCCCCAGGGGTACAAGTCTGTGAATCACCAGGTTTACACACTTCACAGCACTCACAGTGGTGCAGACTTTTAAAAGTTCTGATTTTGTGCTCCATTTTTCTGCCACTTGCTGGGGGGTTGGCCCCCCCCCCCCCCCCGTGGTCTGTCTTCCTGTCACTTGGGATTTACTTCTCCTCAGGTCCTACCTTTCAGAAAGTGGTTGATTTTCTGTTTCTAGAATTGCTGCTCTTCTTCTCTTCAATCTCCTATTGGGTTTGTAGGTGTTTGGAATGGTTTGATAACTATCTAGCTGAACTCCTGCAACCTGATGTCATCTCAGTCTGCTACCCCTCCGCCATCTTGACTCCTCTCCAGGAATCTGTTTTTTTTGTTTTTTTTTTTTTTTTAATGCATGGGTTGGACATCTTATCTCCATTTGTTATATACTTTTATATCACTCATTCACATTGTGCTGGGTTTAAGAGAAGCTAAATAACTTTTTCGAAGCCATATAGTTTTCTTCTCTTTGCCCTTAACTCTGTAGGCTCCTGGCCCCTGTTCAGCTCTCATTTCATCTCCCTTAGGTCTGCCTGGATTTTATGGCAGTGTTGGGTTTGAACTTCCCAGCCTCTGTCTCACTTCTTTCGGGTGATTTCATATTTGGACACTAGAAACCACAGGCCATAACCAGGAAGAGCTAGTCTTAGAAATCATAACCCCTTCCCCTGACCCCCAGCTCCTGTTCTGAGGCTGGTTTCTCACACCTTCCCACCTATTGATACTTTTGGAACTCAAGAAAGACGTATTTAGCTCATTTATAAAGCCCTTCAGATATAAGGAGACCTTTTTAATATTTCATATAGACATGACCTGAGGACACTGGTATCACTGTTGGTGATAATTAAGCAAAGGTTTAATGACATCTGTAAGGAATGAGTGTTGATGTATTTGCGTGTACCCCATTTGCGTGTGTAATGGTAATATCACAAGCTGTGAGGGAAACGGGGACAAATGGTGCCCACTTTCTGAGCTGGAATCACTTATCTGTAAAAAGGAATTAAAAATCGAATCCCCAGTATTCTGAACACAGAAACTTAGGAGCTGTCACTGTGTTCTTATGTACCTCTTATAGCTTTATATGCATTTTTACCTTTATGTAAACCCAACGTGTCAGGTATTCTTACTTCTCCTATGATGAAGATTAAGAGAGTCAAAGTAACTTAACCACCATCACGACGTTAGGAAGTAGCGGAACTAAAATTCAAACCCAGAAGGTCCTGCCCTGGAGCCTCTGTCTATAATGTATGAGAATGGCGTTTGGTGCCATGTATGGGGTTCATATTTTTGAGAACTTTTTTTCCCATTTCCAAAGGCAATTTGAATTACTCATGCAGAATGACTTCTGTGGACCCGCTACAATGATTACAGCCTATTTTTGTTTGCTCCTTGCCCTTTCTTATGCTGTATTCAACTGGCAGCCCTTAAACGTTGGGTATAAAAAAAAGAAAGACAAGAAATGTCATCAGTAGTCTGACAGAGCTTGGTATGTCTCTGTGCAGATGGGTGTGGTTGAAGCCAGACAAAATGTCAGAGATTCATCTAGGTCATGAGTAGGCTGTATAGGAAGAACATAAGGAGGTTTGTTTTGTTTTGTTTTGTTTTGTTTTTTGCATCTCAGTAATCTGAACAGGATGGTCACAATACCCGTTCCGGCGTTCACAGATTCTAAACCAGGTTTACAACTTCTGTCCTGACCTTCCCACACCAGCGGGTTAGACCTGCTTCCTTTTGGAAGCCTGTCTCTCAGATGGTTACTTCTGACGTGGGGAGGCTTATCACGCACTAAGACCCAAACACAGAAGAAGCAGCCCAGTTGTTTTTCTCTTTCAGCTACTCTGTCTTGCTTTGGGAGACTGGTTTAATAATGCAGAACTTTATTTCCTTCTGGCTGAGTCTTGCTCATCAGTACAAAATCATTCTTAAACTAATGATCTCTTTCTGGTTAAAACATACTTGGTATCTGGGGCACCTGGGTGGCTCAGTGGGTTAACGCCTCTGCTTTCAGCTCGGGTCATGATCCCGGGGTCCTGGGATCGAGCCCCACATCGGGCTCTCTGCTCAGCAGGGAGCCTGCTTCCTCCTCTCTCTCTGCCTGCCTCTCTGCCTACTTGTGATCTCTGTCTGTCAAATAAATAAATAAATAAATAAATAAATCTTTAAACAAAAAACGTACTTGGTATCTAAATACCGCCTGTTAGTAGGAACCTAGCCTAAATCATTTCCAAAAGAAAAAAGAAAAAATCTCTAGAAGAAGATTCCTATGAACTTGCTTCATCTTTCCCATCTCAAAGTTAGATATCATCAATGTATTTACTCAACAAAATTCTAGAAATTCTAGTTCAACAAAATGCTAGAAATGAGTTCAGAGTTCTAGTGGAAAAAATATTCTCATAACCTCTCCCCACCTTTTTATTGAAGTTCCTTAAAAGCATAAGGGGAGATACAATATTTCAATGACACTAGAAACTAAGAACCTAGTTTATTTGATTATGCTTCCATCTTTCCCAGAAAGGATTCCCAGTGGCTTCTAACTGTACATGCCACACCATAAAATAGTGCAGTGAAAGTTACTAGAAAAACAAGACAGGATAGTCAACAGAACTTGGCATTAGGCTAGAATGCACAGCGTCATAACCTGTGTTCAAGAAAAAGAAGCCAAGGGGCGCCTGGGTGGCTCAGTGGTTAAAGCCTCTGCCTTCGGCTCAGGTCATGATCCCAGAGCCCTGGGATCGAGCCCCGCATCGGGCTCTCTGCTCAGCAGGGAGCCTTCTTCCTTCTTTCTCTCTCTCTGCCTGCCTCTCTGCCTACTTGTGATCTCTGTCTGTCAAATAAATAAATAAAATCTTAAAAAAAAAAAAAAGAAAAAGAAGCCAATATTTGACTTTGAGTTTCCTAAGGAAATTTTGACTATTTTGCCATTACTCACAATAGTCATGAAATAAAAAAACAAGGCCGCTTTTCAGGAGGGGTAAAATGTTCTTGGCACAAAGATCAGATTGCAATGTGTTTCTGAGATCCTTATAAAGTGGACACTTGTGAAGAACAACACCTTTTTGTTCATTTGTTTTTAATAATGAATATCATTAGGGTTTGAGGTTATCCCACCAAGCCACAGTTTGGACAAAAAAAATTTTTTTTTTTTTTTTATCAAACTGCCCAGCAATCTAGTGCTGTAGCTTTGTCCAGAGATAGATTTTGAAGTTTCCAAATTCATGGAGTGTATCTTTTAAATAACCTTTTGTATAGAGTTTTTCCTAATTGGTGTTCTCATGAATACTGAGTTGAATTCAAGAGCATATCCCGTGGCATTAGAAAAAAAATAGTGTAGCTCCTTTTAACTAGTTGAAATCACACTGCTGTGACTTAACAGACTGATTTCCAGGATTGGGGAGTGGTAAGGTCCTTTTCTGGATGCAGAGATGCAGAGGGACTTAATAAGGATACATTTCTGACTAAGAGTGCCCACTTCTTCCCATGGTAAACCAGGGAACAGGCCCGTATTAACTTCAGAGCTGAGAAATCAGTGATCAAGTCCCCAATTCCACTCTGCATCGAGAAAATAAAATAGGGATGAGCTTAAAATTCATTAAGGCAGATGTTATCTTGATACGAGACTCAGTAAAAATAGAATTTCAAGCCTTCAAAAGACAGCTGTGTCTGATGAGCCACTGGTAAAAGTTTCAACTGAAGTAAGTAAATCAGTAGCTAGTTTGTTATCTCTCTCTTTTTTTAAAAAAGATTTTATTTATTTATTAGACACAGAGCAATCACAATAGGCAGAGAGGCAGGCAGAGAGAGAGAGAGGGGTCGCAGGCTCCCCGCTGAGCAGAGAGCCTGATGCGGGACTCGATCCTAGGACCCTGAGATCATGATCCGAGCCAAAGGCAGAGGCTCAACCCCCTGAGCCACCCAACTGCCCCACTAGTTTGTTATCTCTTATTGATGACATTGAGAAAAGACATGGCTGGATACAAAGATAAGTTGAAGTCATAAAAAGAATGGTCTGAGGAAAGATCTTAAGCTGCAGGTATGAGAAGGTACAGGGACATGTGTGAATGTTGTCTTTGTCTTCTCTCTGAAGTAGGAGGTGAGGTTCTCCATAGAGCCAACCCGGAACACAGAGAGGATAAGATGTTATCAGGACTCGGGTGGTGTGGGGATGATGTGAAAAGTGAGAGATATTTCTTAATGAGATTAAATAAGGAAAGTTGGGTCATAGTGATTACCCTTTTCACTAAGTTGTGATGTTCACAATCAGAAAAGTTTAATGCCCACTGTGATCCAAGTTTAAGGACTTGTTAGGATCTAAAGGGATTTCAAAGAAATGGTGAGTTGAGTTTGAGGACTTTTTTTCAGATCTTGGATACCAGCCCTTTGTCTGTAGTGTCATTTGCGAATATCTTCTCCCATTCCGTGGGTTGCCTCTTTGTTTTGTTGACTGTTTCCTTTGCTGTGCAGAAGCTTTTGATCTTGATGAAGTCCTAAAAGTTCATTTTCGCTTTTGTTTCCTTTGCCTTTGGAGACATATCTTGAAAGAAGTTGCTGTGGCTGATGTCGAAGAGGTTACTGCCTATGTTCTCCTCTAGGATTCTGATAGATTCCTGCCTCACATTGAGGTCTTTTATCCATTTTGAGTTTATCTTTGTGTATGGTGTAAGAGAATGGTGGAGTTTCATTCTTCTACACATAGCTACCCAATTTTCCCAGCACCATTTATTGAAGAGACTTTGTTTTTTCCACTGTATATTTTTCCTGCTTTGTTGAAGATTATTTGACCATAGAGTTGAGGGTCCATATCTGGGCTCTCTACTCTGTTCCATTGGTCTATGTTTCTGTTTTTGTGCCAGTACCATGCTGTCTTGGTGATCACAGCTTTGTAGTAAAGCTTGAAATCAGGCAACGTGATGCCCCCAGTTTTGTTTTTCTTCTTCAACATTTCCTAGCAATTCAGGGTCTCTTCTGGTTCCATACAAATTTTAGGATTGTTTGCTCCAGCTCTTTGAAAAATGCTGGTGGAATTTTGATTGGGATGGCATTGAAAGTATAGATTGCTCCAGGCAGTATAGACATTTTAACAATGTTTATTCTTGGGGCACCTGGGTGGCTTAGTGGGTAAAGCCTCTGCCTTCAGCTTGGGTCATGATCCCAGGATCCTGGGATCAAGCCCTGCATTGGGCTCTCTGCTCAGCGGGGACACTGCTTTCCACCCCACTCACCCCCCCACCCCCGGCCTGCCTCTCTGCCTGCTTATGATCTCTATCTGTCAAATAAATGAATAAAATCTTTAAAAAATGTTTATTCTTCTGATCCATGAGCATAGAATGGTCTTCCATCTTTTTGTGTCTTCTTTAATTTCTTTCATGAGTTTTTTGTAGTTCCTCAAGTGCAGATCCTTTACCTCTTCAGTTGGTTTGGTTGACAGGTATCTTGTGGTTCTTGGTGCTATAGTAAATGGAATCAATTCTCTAATTTCCCTTTCTGTATTTTCACTGTTAGTGTATAAGAAAGCAACTGATTTCTGTGTGTTGATTTTGTATCCTGCCACATTACTGAATTGCTGTATGAGTTCTAGTAGTTTGGGGGTGGAGTATTTTGGATTTTCCATATAAAGTATCATGTCGTCTGCAAAGAGAGAGAGTTCTACTTCTTCATTGCCAATCTGAATACATTTATTTCTCTTTGTTGTCTGACTGCTGTTGCTAGGACTTCTAATACTAATACTGTGTTGAACAAGTGTGGCGAAAGTGGGCATCCTTGTCTTGTTCCTGATCTCAAAGGGAAGGCTGTCAGCTTTTCCCCATTGAGGATGATATTCGCTGTGGGTTTTTCATAGATAGGTTTTATGAAGTTGAGGAATGTTCCCTCTATCCCTATACTTTGAATCAAAGAAATGGTAAAATCTATAGGGCATTGGGACGCCTGGGTGGCTCAGTTGGTTAAGCAGCTGCCTTTTCGGCTCAGGTCATGATCCCAGCGTCCTGGGATCGAGTCCCGCATCGGGCTCCTTGCTCGGCAGGGAGCCTGCTTCTTCCTCTGCCTCTGCCTGCCACTCTGTCTGCCTGTGCTTTCTCTCTCTCTCTCTCTGACAAATAAATAAACAAAATCTTTAAAAAAAAAAAAAATCTATAGGGCATTAAAGGACAGGTTGGGAAAGTCTAACCAAGTGTAAAACAAGGAAGGAAGACACGAGGACAGAAGAGATTGACAAAGCTTTTTTTCTTTTTTTAAAGATTTTTATTTATTTATTTGACAGAGAGAGATCGCAGGTAGGCAGAGAGAGAGATGAGGAAGCAGGCTCCCTGTGGAGCAGAGAGCCAGATGTGGGGCTTGATCCCAGGACCATGGGGCTTGATCCCAGGACCCTGGGATCATGACCTGAGCCGAAGGCAGAGGCTTTAACCCACTGAGCCACCCAGGCACCCCTTGACAAAACTTTAAAATAATGGAGAGCTATCTAGAAATTGAACATTGAGTGACAATGAATGGGGTGGTGTGAAAAGAGGTTTCAAATAAGTTGTACTCAAAATGATGAGCCACCTCAAAAACCTCAAATTCGTTAATACTGATGCAAGTTTACTGTATGTCGACCTATATGCATGACTGATTCTTATTCATTATGATAGTATTTGAAATGAAGATGTTGTAGATGATAGTGATGATGATGGTGATGGATAGTGATGATGATGGTCGTGGTGGTGATGATGATGGTGGCAGTGATGATGATGACCATGGTGGCAGTTAACTGTGATGTTTCTGGTATGATTAAGCTTTTCTTGGTGACTAAGAGAAAAAAAAGTTCCATCAACTGTTTTTTGCCTCCATTTTTTAATGTTTTCCCCTTTTCCTGGATTCTTCTTGCTCATTGTTGCCTTATTGTATGTGTGGTGAATGGCTTTCCATCTATCTTCTTTTCCCCACCTTCACTATCATTTCTGCGTCCAACGCACCATAATTTCTCACTTAAATGACTACCACAACTTGCCAACAGATCTCTCTGCCTCTTGACTTTCTTTCTTCCACCTTTATCTACCCAATTTGTTCTCCACTTGGCAACCAGAATGATCATACAAGAGTATAAATCATATTCTGTTACTTGGTGGCCTAAATCCCTTCATCTACAAAAACAAAAACAACAGAAACCACCCAAAGCTAACTGCTTAGCATACCCTACAAAGCCCTTCATGATGTGACCTACTCTTTCTACAACCTCATTTTATGCCACTCTGTCCTTGACTGCTAAGCTCTAGCAGTCAATACACGGAAAAGCCACACTTTACCTCCTTAGATTTCTGAGCAATCCAAGGGTTTATCAGCTCAGGGAACTTCCAAAATAATGACTTTGTTCTTTCTACTGCTAAAACACACATATATATGTATATATACCATATAAATGTTGTGTAATTATATATTATATATGTATATATATAAAATGAATGAGCAAAGTGACAAAAGGAAATAAATACTCTTTTCTGTATCAACAGTATGTTTCATAGTCATCTCTATTATTGTATTTATGACAGATTATAATTTTGTGTTTTTATAGCTGTCTCTCCACTAGAGTATTAGCTTCTTCAGGGCTGGGACCACACCTGATTTATTTCCATTTCTTCAGAACTGAGGACAGTGTCAGGCAAATAATATGTATTTATGAATCCCTGAAAAATAAAGAGTAAAAGCCATTGTAGTTGTGGGATCAATGGCCCATGAGACCAGGGTGTCCCACGAAGGATCAACTGTGTCATTGTTTAAGACGCTAACAAGCAAGGAGGTGACGTAATATGGAAATGAACTTTTATTATTAAGTTGATGAGGCCCCTTGTATTTACCCAAAGTGTAATTATCCTCTGACTTAATATATCCTCCGTCTTCCTTGAAAATATCTTGTGTATTCTTCTCGGTCTGTTTGAAACTCTCCATTCCATAGTTTCTCTCTGAGACCAAGGGACAGGCAGAGAAATGACATTCTCTTTGCCAAGATCAATTTGAAGTCCTCAGCAGGAGCTCACATTAATCACCTTCTTAGAGGCTCTCTCTTTCTGCCGCTCAGAAAGACTATTGTCAAAGGCAAAGGGGCCAGGAACTTCATTGATTCTTTTCCCACAGTATATGAATAGGTCCCCTTTATCTAACTAAACAGGTGTATTGTCAAATATCCCTGTATTCAAACCTTAATACTTTGAACAGCATGTGGTTCCCTTGACCCAGGACAACAAAAGCATGCAAATCTTGTCTCCAAGCTCATGGAGATAAAGCCAAGGTCACACATTCATTCCCCCATATAGGCCAATTAGCTTTCCTCTATTCACTGGACCAAAGGAGTCCCCGTGGTTGAATATCTACTAGGGGAAAAGCCTTGTGATAATCATGGAGAATGAAGAGATGAATGGCATCGTCTTTTCCTTGGAAAGTGTGACAATACGTTGGAGTGGCAGAGAAATGAATAAGCCATCATAGAAAAAAGCATTAAGGGCTCTGATAGAAGATATAAAAGGGGATTTGAAATGAAATGAAGAAAGAGGGAGATTAGTGTTGGAGAAGTTTCTTAGGGAGAATTAACATTCGCACTGGGTCCACATGAGCGAGGGTCCTCTGTGTCGTTAGCATACGAAGATCATGCAGGAAAAGGGAATATGTTCTCTGCAGTAAATGTGGACAAGGACTTGACCCCGGAGCGGTAGGGAAGCTGATAAGTGGGGCGAAAGATACCAAATGTAAGCCTTGTCCATCTACCAACCTGCTGGGAACCTACACTTCAGGGACTGATACAGTTCCAGCACCAGAGAGCAGAAAGCAGAAGTGAAATTTTATTTTTCAAAACTGAGCAACCATCCCCCTAGCTCAATTACCTATTCTCAGTACAAGTTATTACTGTTGAGAATAGAAGCAGGGAGAATGGTTGAATTGGAAGTGAATGGTCAAGGACCCTTTGTCAAGAGACAGCCAAGGACAGCATGGTATCCCCTCACTTGCACCCTTAACCCTATTCCTGATCTGGTGGACAGAAGCTAGAGAAGCAATGTCTAAAACCGAAAAATCTCTCTGGGAGTGGAGGGTTTGGGCATCTGATTGTATATGCCCTCATATTTGGATTCTTAGAGGTTTACCATCAGAATAGCGCCAACCATATCATCTGTAGCCATGCAGTCCAATGGCCACCAGTGGGAATGAAGATGTGGTGGAAGTATATAATATACCATGAGTTTTGAAGATTTAGTATAAACAACGTAAAACATCTCAGTAGATGTAACATTGATTTCACATTGAAATGGCAGAATTTTGGATAACTGGGTTAAGCAAAATAATAGTAAAAGTAGTCTTCCTTCCTTCCTCCTTCCTACCTTCCTTCCTTCTCTGCTTTCTTTCTATTGTGTTATGTTGCCATACAATACATCATTAGCTTTTCATATAGTGCTCCAAGACTCATTATTTACCTATAATGCCCAGCGCTCCATGCAACAGTGACCTCCTTAATACCCACCACCAGGCTCACCCAACCCCCCACCCCTCCCCTCTAAAACCTTCAGCCTGTTTCTTGGAGTCCATAGTCTCTCATGGTTCATCTCCCCCTCTGATTTCCCCCAAGTTTTCCTTTCTTTCTCCTAATGTCCTCCATGCTATTACTTATGTCCCACAAGTAAGTGAAACCATATGGTAATCGACTCTCTCTGCTTGACTTACTTCAATCAGCATAGTCTCCTCTAGCCCCTTCCATGTTGATGCAAAAGTTGGGTATTCATCCTTTCTGATGGCTGAGTCATATTCCATTGTGTATATGGACCACATCTTTATCCTTTTCCATCTAAATTTTACTTTCATAAATGTGCCTTCCAAGAAAATTTAAATTACCCATGTGGCTTGCGTTATATTTCTGTTGGATAGCACTGTCTATGGGATTAAAGATGTGTTGCTTTAAGCCACTAAAGGTATGGTAATCTGTTCCAGCAACAGTGGGAAATTAACACATGATCCCTTTTTACAAGGTGGCATTGGCAGTCCTCCATCACATGTGGGATCCCAGGTTCCTTCGGATGACTGTAGGCAGATTTCTGAGACCACCTTGACCAACGGAATGACACTGCATGTCTTGCTGCCTCCCTCCAAGAATCTGGGACCCAGCCATGGGAGAAGAAGTCCCATGATAGCCAGGATCCACCACCAGATGGGTAAGTAAATGAGCTCTCTAGGCCCTGGCCTGAGAGCCTTCTCGGTGAGGCCCTACATAACATGGCATAAAGACAAACCATCCCCAATGTGCCCCGTCTGAATTCTTCCATCCTGTTACGTTTCTTTTCAGTGCACGAATGGTGAATTGTTTATAATGTCTTAAAACCATTGGTAAGCAATCATTGTAGCATCAAAAAAGTAATCTAAAGTAAACTGTCCACAATTTCAGTGTCCAGAAAACTGAAATGTTAACTCCCTCTCAGAACCACGGGTCCTAGATAATTCTGATACTATGTGGGGTCTTTTTTGTAAAACAATCATTTCTGTCTTTGGGTTTCCTCGGGATGTCTACTGATGTCCTGGGTAAATTAGATGCATGGGGTCTCTCCCCCTCTCCACAAGGCTGGTCACCATGGCCTGTCATTTCTTTCTCTGCTTCTCCCTCCAGATCAGCATTGTCTTAGTTGAGGCTGTCAGCGCTGTTTCCTTAGACTAGCACCTTCCCTTTCATCCTTTGTAGGTTCCCCAAAGCCCTGGAAAGCAGATCCTGCAGCGTTCCCTGCAGGTGGCTTTAGTGAGGGGAGCTATTCAGGGGAGAGTGGAAGAGGGAAGCAGAGAAACCAGTAGGAGAGGGCACAGTTGAGCTGGTCATTGTTATAGGCAATTGGGGCTAGATCCAGCTGGAATGGTCCAAGGAGGTAATTAGAGCATGACAAAGAATTATCCTTCCAGGGGATAGAAGAGGGAGGATTTGTGGTCTGGCTTGCGTCTTCCATGGAATATTAGTTCCCACAGACTCCCCAGGGCGGGCATGCTTGAATGCCAGGCTGGCATTCTACAAAAGGCATAGAGCAGAAAGCGAGGGACGTGGTAGAGTTGGGCTGCACCTGCACACAGCAAAGTCTCGAGTATACATGGGCTGAGACGTGTCAGGTGGGCACGAGAGACATCGATATGCCTCCTTGTTTCTACCCTAACTATTGCCACTCTGATAGTTTCTCGTGCAGTTTCCTTAATGATCTTAACATTCCTAGTCACACTATTCTTCTGATTAAAAAGTGGTGCCAACTGCTCCTTGCTTCGTGGTATACCATCTTAGGCAACTGTGTGCCTGACTGTCATCCTTTCCCTCTTACCATATTTTATAGCTCTGTGGAAGTGTAAATGAAATACATTAACTGCACATATTTAAAGCATAAACTTTGACAAATTTCAACACATGGATATACCCAAGAAATTGTCAAGACAATGGATATTCCTCTTGCCCTTTTGCAATTCCTCATCTCTACTCCCCCTCCCATAAGCAAGCAACCACTGATCTATCACTAGAGATGAGTTTGCGTCTTCTAGAAAGTCTTGTAGGTGTGATCAGATAGCATGGAACGATTTATTTATTTATTTATTTATTTATTTATTTATTTTTGTGGGAGAAGTGGGGAGGGGAGGTCTGGCTATTTTCTTGCTTGATTTAGTTTTCCTTTAGAAATTCCTACTTCTCCCAAACTCAGCCCATGCCATTTGGGTGGGACAGCTCACACTTCCAGGATGCAGGGATAAGAATGTGATCTAGGATGGCCTCTGAGAATACCATTGTCTCTGGGTTCCACTGACTGGCTAAAGAACAGGCATGTGATCTAATCCGGGCTATAGACTAAAGCTAAGAAACCATGGATCCACATCAGAGATAGACAAGTGTTGCTTTCTAGTGGAATTCTTCAACTGGGAGGATGTAAACTTGAGGCTGCAGGTGCACATATTTTCACCTCTGGGGGAAAGCCTGTCTAAAAATGAGAACAAATTAGAAGAAACTAAACCAAGATATATAGGGAGGCAGATTCCTTTTTTTTTCTTTAAGATTTTATTTATTTATTTATTTGAGAGAGAGAGAGAGAGAGAGAGAGAGTGAGAGAGTAAGAGATCATAAGCAGGGGGAGCAGCACAGGGAGATCATGACCCTGAGATCATGACCTGAGCTGAAGGCAAACACTGAATGGACTGAGCCACCCAGGTGCTCTGGGAAACGGGTCCCTGATGACATCATTTGAACACCTAGATCTAGCCATGCCTGAATCCAGATATTCTGGCCTTTTCAGTTACATGGGCTGTTATAATTTTTTTTAATGCTTAAACAACTTCTAATTGTATTTCAGACATCACTTGTACCTGAAAGTACCTGACAAATGCACATCTTAATCTGGCCTCCTCCTTCCTTTGCATACTTACTTCTTACCAGTTCCCACCATGTAGTTTATCATTTGATTTGTATCAAAATCTTTACCTGTTTTGAAACACACCAGGCAATTTAAGGTCTCTCTTTTTTTTGTACATACATTTTTATTTCCTTGCATTTTATCTTTCCCATCAGAAATCTATTTCTGGTCGAGGAAAAAAAATGTGTCTTTGTGGATATTTGAATCTAGTTTTTTATTATATCATTCATTTAAATAATATTCATTTAAATAATACATGTAAGTGCCTCCTTTGTGCCAGGCACTGTGCTAGGTGGTAGAAACCCATGTTGGACAAACCTGACTTTCTCAGGGAAAGTATATTCAATCAAGGAAAATATTCAAATATCCCTGGTTATCTTTTCCGTAACAGATTTAGTTTCATTTTGGAAAGCAATACTGAACGCATGAATGAATTTAAAAATCGAATGACCAAGTGCAATTAAGTAAGATATTTTGGAAATAAATCCTTATAATTTACAATTTATTTCAGCAAGGGAGATTGATTTCAGATTCGTGAAGATGTACCAGAAAGCTGGGATATGTGGTTTGAACCTCAGCCTCTACCCTATGAACTCAAGTTCCCTTTCTTTGCCTGGCTGTGCTACATTTTGTCTTTCTGTGAAATCTGGCCAGAAATTTTTATTGAAAGTCCTATCAGGATTCTGTGAGATAAATCACCACTCCGTTAAGACTCCTCTGGGGGGACGGTTGTATTTATTTTATTTATTTGTTTGACAGTTATTGTGGTTAATATGGGAGAATCAGATCTACCATGAAAAGATGAGTCAGATTCCCTGTAATGACGGAAATAGAACTAGTCCTTGTTATAGCTACAATCCTGATTGAATCAGCTATTGACTGTCTGGCATACAACTTGGAACAGTTGATCCAATTGTAGACATTTTCTATAAGGCTCGATGATTCTCACGTGTCAGATTCCTCCCAAATCCTGCACTCTTTAAAACCCAGACACAGAAGCCTGCCGGTAAGCCTTTGGCTAAAAGACTAACATGGTATTTAAAAAGTAAAAGACTTTGGTCTCCTTTGTCCAACAAAGTTCAAATTTCCCCTACAGCAATAAACACCTTATCGGAGAAGTATGCAGTATGGGCTAAAATCTTCAACCATGAAATTATATGACTCTACCTTGACCTCTGGTTTTTCTAGTGGATCTCACTCATAGCATACAAACAGTAGCTCTGGGCTGTTTCTCTGATCCGACTGGTGAATTGTGTAAATCTTGAGGAATGCAGACTTCTACACAAAGGCATCCAGGTAACAGGGACATCTTTATCTGTCCTCACTTACCCTGAGCATGACTGAGCAGCCCCAGGGGCTCACGCTGCGTGATGTACGCGTCTGACCACCTTTCTGTCCATGCCTCCAGCAGATAGGGAAGAGACGGGTTCCCCCTGCATGGGAAAGCCAGGGTCTCATTGCAACAGTGATGGACAGTGGCCGGTAAAACGTCGTGTCAAAGCAGAACCTCCCTTCCCCCTTGGTCTGACCCTCACTGTAATTAAGGATGATTACTAGCCAGCCTCTGGAATATATAGCACAATGGATTGGTACTCAAAATGTGGTCTGTGGGCCAGCGGTATCAGAATTATCTGGAGTTTATCAGAGATGCTGAATTGCAAGCCCCATCACAGAACTAGTGAAGGAGAATCTTCATTTTAACCAGCTCCCAGATGACTCTTGTGCCCATTAAATGTCTGAGAGGTATGGTGCAATGGAGTGCTGTTATTTCCGTCCAGATCTTCTAATCCTAGATTTGATAACAATATGCTGATGCAACCCTCTTCACTCTCGTGCCCATGGGTGAGAAGATCAGTGTGTTCAGCTCTCTGACCTCAGGAATGAACATGAGATTAATTGGGAATAGATGCATTCAGGCCCACGACAATTTTTTGAACTGTCGGAGGATATTGTACTTGGACTTGGAAGGATGCAAGCCTAAAGCTGCGAGGGGGCACCTTGCAAATGCTGATGATGAATCTGCAAGCCGAAATCAGACCCAAAACATGGGTAGAAATCAATCTTCATGCTATCATCCGAGCCCCTGGATCAAGTATTGCCTGAAGCCCACTGCCATAGTGTTAGTAGCGCAGAACATATTCCTCTAAGTTTTTTGTTACTGTTATATGTGTGTGGGCATGTGTAGATAGGTGTGTATAGCTAATATAGAGATATAAAGACAGATTTATTTGAAGGAACTGGCTCACATGATTGTGGGGGCTGACAAATCTGAAATCTATAGTGTAAGGTGGCAGCCTGGACATCCAGGTAAATGTTAATGTTGCAGTCTTGAGTCTGAAGGCAGGAAGCTGAGGCAGAATTTCTCCATTGCAGCCTGGAGGGAACATTCCTTCTCTTTCAGGAAACCCGGTCTTTGCTCATAGCCTTCAGCTGATTATATCAGGCCCACCCACATTAGGGAGGCTAATCTTTAAAGTCAACTGAATGTTAATCGCATCTAAAAATATATCTTTACATGGGGCATTGGGTGGCTCAGTTAAGCATCTGACTCTTGGTTTTGGCTCAGATCATGGTCTCAGAATCATGATCTCAGGGTTGTGAGATGGAGTCCTGTGTTGGGCACTCCATACTCAATGTAGAGTCTGCTTGAGATTCTTTCCCCTCCCCCTTTTCCCCCTCCTGTGCTTCTCCCCCCACTCATGCTCCCTCTCTCTTTCTAAAATAAATAAATAAGTAAAATCTTAAAAGGATACCTTTACAGCCCCATATAGACTAGCGTTCGACAAGACACCTGGTTACCATAAGTTGGCTAAGTTGACACACAAAATTAGCCATCACAGTTGTTTTTCTGAACCTTCCAACTGAAAGAGATAGTGGATGGCAGGGCTGAAAATCCCTGGGGATGACTCTTCCATTCAACTGAAATACAGACCTGAATCCTGCCTTTCTGCTTTCTTTAAACAAGTTGGCTTTGTTTGAGAGAATCAGCAAAGCAATTTAAACCCCATTTTGTTTCATGGACTCGAAAGAGCTCAAGATTGGAAGGACCTTAAGGTCTAACCAGAGTTTTCTAAATGTCAAGTATTTGCTTAGCACTAGAATGATTTTTTTTCTCCATAATAATGATCCACACTGTACAACATCCATGCTTATATGCATGATATTTTCCTTTAAGTCAATGTGACTCTTCAATAATATAATTTATTGATAAATGTAGTTTTGTGTTATTGCCACAAATATAAATCCCACATCAATTACCTTTAATATATAAATATATACATACAGAAATACAGTGAGAACAAAATAATGTTTAAAATTCTCACAAGATACTATTACCTGGGGAAGAGTCATCTAAGCATTTGTTTCTCTTTTTAAGATGAGGACACCGGGGATGCCTGGGTGGCTCAGTTGGTTAAGCGTCTGCCTTCCGCTCAGGTCATGATCCCAGGGTCCTGGGATCGAGCCCCGCATCGGGCTCCCTGCTCAGCAGGAAGCCTGCTTCTCCTTCTCCCACTCCCCCTGCTTGTGCTCCTGCTTGTACTCTCTCAAATAAATAAATAAATCTTAAAAAAGAAAGGGATACAAAGCCAGGGTTAGCTATGAAAGATACATGAAATGTTCTTCTTGGCAGAGTTTAAGAAAGATTTAAAAAATAAAATTAAATTTTAAAAAAAGGAAAAAAAAAGTAAAAATGAAAAAAAAAAAAAAAAACGAAAAAAAAAAAACCGAACAAAGAAAAAAGAGACAAACCCCAAAACAGACTCTTAACTATAGAGAATTAACTGGTGGTTCCCAGAGTGGAGGTGGGTGGGGTGGGGGGGATGGGTGGAACAGGCGATGGGGATTAAGAATACATTTATTGTGATGAGCACTGAGACTTGTACAGAATTGTTGATTCTCTACATTGTACCCCTGAAACTAATATAACATTGTGTGTTAGTTACCCTTGAATAAAGTAGAAAAGAATTTTCCATTAAGAAACTGGAAGAATAGATAAGAAATTGAAAAGCAAGAGTCTCTATACTGATTCATCTGAAGTTACTTAATGGCCCGTTTGTGTAACATCTACCATTGCCAACTGAGGCCCGAGTCCCTCGGGAAACATTAATTCCAATCAAATGGCGATTGTGTGGTTTCCAACTACTGTATCTGTAGGGCAGTACCCAGACTTCACCTGGACTTTTCCTGGGATAAGAATGCCATTACCTACCAGGACAGATTGTGTCACTGGATGGGGATATAATTAGAAGACGCTGCCTTGTGCTTGTAGTTTCTACCAACCACTGACCATAATGCAACTTCCCAGGGACACAGAAACCCTGACTCTGTGCCACCTGATTTCCACATGCCAGCCTTCCAGAGAGCTGCAGAGAGCTGCTGTAGGAGCTCGACTCCTCTTTCTCTGTATCTTCTCTGTACAAGAACCGTATGAGTCAAGCCTCAAACCTGAGTTCAAGACCCAAACTATGGCAGGGAAACAATGCTTTGGCAACAACAGAATGACACTTATATTCAGGATGGGGGCAGTGGGCGCCTGGGTGGCTCAGTGGGTTAAGCCTCTGCCTTCAGCTCAGGTCATAATCTTAGGGTCCTGGGATCAAGCCCCGCATTGGGCTCCCTGCTCAGGGCAGAGTCTCATTGAGAGTCTCTCCTCTTGCTGTCCCTCCTCCTGCTCTCTCTCTCTCTCTCAAATAAATAAAATCTTAAATTCAAGATGGACATGCCCATCTGATTAATCTCCACTTACATCCCTCTCTGGGTCATAATGCTCCAGCCACATTGGTTTTTTTCTCTATTCGTCTTTATACAAAGCCAACTTTTTCCTGCTCTGGGATATCTCCACCGTCAACTCCTACTACCTGGAAAGATACTTTTCAATTATTTCACATAATTTCCTTCTTATTGATTAAATTCCATTTCCAATGTCATTTCATAGGAGAGGCTTTCTTTGAATAACCAAAATCAAGAGTTTTGATTCCTCAAGGCTTTCTACCATATCGACCCAATTTACTTGCTTCATAACATGTACCTCTCCCAAATAATCTCATTGGTTTACTTGGTTTTATCTAAAATGCCAGCCACATGATGGGAGGGAATTCATCGCTGTCTTTCTAATACTTAGAAAAAGGCTGGGAACTCCCTATCCTTTTAGTAAGTATTTTGTTCAATGCACAAATGAGATCAAGGCATAGCATAGCTGTTCTCAAATTTGAAAAACTTACTCCCTTAGCCATTTACTTAGGCATCTGTACGCTCATTAACTCACTCTACTTTTTAAAATTGGAAGTGATACGTAATACATTCTTGAGTACTGCAAACTGTCTTGCCACTCCCTCCTGAATTCACTCCAGTTTGTTCTTTTCGCTTTTCTCGTGCTTGGGGAAAAACCAAATCTTCCGCGTGTGGTCTGACCCTGTTGGAGGAATCAGATAGCCTTCCTTATTCCGGGTGCTTTACTTCTATTAATGGAGTCTACAACTACATGAGGTTTTTTGGCAGCCACATTATTCTTACAATACTTATAAGTTTAATGCAAAAAAAAAAAAAAAAGAAAAGGCCGAGTTAATAAATGTATGTTTCTGCTAAGCCACATGTCCTTGGGGAGCTGGGTTTTTAATACAGATTCAGAGCCTTGCATTCATCCTTGTTAAACTTCATCACATCCTCTGACAGGTGTCTGTGTCATCCTCGTGTCCCCCAGTCTGTGACTTTATTTGAGTTCTGGCAGGCTGTGGAAGAGGTGATTGGTGGAGTTGCTTCACCGCAAGCAAAGGTTGAGTGACAACTGAATATACTGAGGTTCCCCTTCTCCGCTGGATCCAGTGTAGACCCGAGCCCAGGCAAGGGAAAATGAGGCATCATGGAAATACACGTATTTTTAAAAACTATGGTAAAGGGGTGCCTGGGTGGCTTCATTGGTTAAGCCTCTGATTCTTGACTTTGGCTCAGGTCATGATCTTCAAGTTGTGAGATCTAGCCCCCCCACCCCCGTGGGGCTCTGCACTCAGCAGGAAGTTTGCTTCCCTCTCCCTTTCCCTCTCCCTCTGCCCTCCCCTCTCTCTCTAATAAACAAACAAATCTTTAAAACAATAAAAACCATAGTAAAAAGAAACATTCACCATGTTGGTTATCTGTCATTGTGCAACAAATCCCACCAAGACATAGTTGCATAAAATAACAACACATTATTTCCCACATTCGTGTGATCAGATGTTTCCTCTGCTTCCTGTCGTGTTGTTGACCTGGGCATCACAGGAGAGCTAGAAGTTCCAAAATGGCTTTGCTTATATGATGAACAGTTGATTTTGGATACTGTCTGGGAGGCCAGCTGGGCTCGGGTTGGAGGCTCCTGTTCTGCAACACGTGGGCCTCTGCACTCGGCCACTTGGCTTCCTCTCTGTGTAGAGACTGGGTACCAAGGTCAGTGTCCCCTTGCATGTGGGAAGGCTGTCACCCTCTTTAGCTCCAGCCTTGCAAATTGCCCACAGTGCTCTCCCACTGGACCCCATTGCTTAAACATATGTATAAATATATATATATTTATATATATATGTATATATATATCTTTACATTTAAATTTATATTTATTTATTAAAAAGAGGCTTATTTTTTTTTTTAAGATTTTATTTATTTGACAGACAGAGATCACCAGCAGGCAGAGAGGCAGGCAGAGAGAGAGGAGGAAGCAGGCTCCCTGTTGAGCAGAGAGCCCGATGCAGGGCTCGATCCCAGGACCCTGAGATCACGACCCAAGCCGAAGGCAGCGGCCCAACCCACTGAGCCACCCAGGCGCCCCAAAAAGAGGCTTATTTTATATTCTGCCTTTTTTTCATTTAAAAACTATGTCAGGAGCATCATTCACTCTATGCCACCAAACAGTCAGCCGTTGCATTATTTTAATGCCCATCCCTTAATGGTGGACATTTAGGTTGCTTCTGAATTATCACGGCCACAAATATCCTTCAGAATCACATTGCAAAAGGACATGTGGGTTGGGAGACATTGCCTTCGCAGTGCTTAGAAGCCACATCCAGCATGGCCTGGCCTGGGACCACAATTTATGCTCCTCTGGCATATAGTTATAGCATATATTATCCTCTGGTTATATAGTTATTTCCTCCCAAACCTGCTAAGATTCCCATCCTGTTATGGCGTCGGGCTCAGCCTCAAGGTTCAAGATCTTGTTTTCTAAATCGGAGTGAGGATCTTTGGGTGCAGTTCCTCAGATGGGGAGGCCTGTGGGCCAAAAAGAAAATCTGTCTGCCTCCACACACTCAGCATAAAGTAGACGCAAGGACGGGGTGATCAGGGAGGCTGGTGGTAGTCGTTGGCCCATAGCAATTCTGAAATCCAATTCTCCCTGCTCTGCAGGCAGAGAGTGAGTATTGATTAGGGCCCTTTGCTGCTTTGGGGACCTCTCTCAGTAACTATGGGCTCTGCTGTCCTGACTCTGGCATTTGCCTTCTGAGAAGTTTGTTTGTTTGTTTCCTGTTCTATTAGAAATGGCTTATATTTATAGCTAGTGTTGAGTTGGTTCCTTATGCTCACTCTTAGGTCACAGAAATTTGTGTGTGCGCAGATCTTTTTCATTTTGAAATGTCTCTGTCTCTTTGTTTTAATTAAGACTACTTTAACTCAAGTATAGTTAAAACACTATACATGTTATGTGAGTTTCGGGTATACCAGATAGCCAGTCAGCAGGTCTGTACATCATGTTGTGCTCACCACAAGGGGAGAAATCGTCAGTCCCCGTGCAGTGCACATTCTTACAAAGCATTGACCATATTTTCTATGCTGTACCTTTCATTCCTCCCATTCCTCTTCACCCATTTTTGCTAGCCCATCTCTGTCTCTCTTAGTTCAAGCTGGTGTCACTCTCGTTTGTATGATTTTCTTTACAACTTTGTTGGTTCCTATGAACCTTGTTGGGGTTCACACTGCTAGCCAAAAAAACACATCAGTGGATCTCTACAGGAAAGATGTCTCTCTTCTTTGGGGTCTAGCCAAGATCCTGTAGCCTAACACTTTTGACTTTCCTTGAAGTCTTTTGTCTGGTGATGAGGTCTAGGAGATACCTCTTTACATTTTTCTGAAGCCGTAACAAAGAATGTTAACGGCCATGGCCTTTACTTGATCTTGACCTGAGGCTACGTTTTTAGTGGCGATGCCTTGGATTTGATCTTTCTTTCAAGTCTTTATTTACTTTGAGACCCTTTTTACTCCTTAGAGAAGCTGACCGATAGAAACAATTTTATTTTCTAAGCCAGCAAGTTGAAAATATTTTCTCTAATTTCTGCTTGAGTGTTGAACGTTTCCTTCTTCGTGGGTTTGCCAGTGGCCTTCCTGACTCACATGGTGTTTCACTGTACATTCTGGGAGAGCTGAGAGGTCCAAGATAGGTTCCCTTGCATGAGGGCAAATCGTGTTGGGTATTGCTGGGAGCTCATCTGAGGATGTGGGCTGGGATCTTGCTTTTCTTCCATTTTCGGGTGATTTTAGCTTCCTCAGTGTAGAAGCTGGGTTCCAAAAATGCACGAAGTCATGAGAATAATAAATTGTTGGTTTAAGACATAAAATTTTGGGTGGAGTTTATGTAATTAGAGATAACCAAACCAGAAATGAGAACCAGATGTTGTGTCCTGTGTTAAAAAAAGACGAGTTGGGGCGCCTGGGTGGCTCAGTGGGTTAAAGCCTTTGCCTTCGGCTCAGGTCATGATCTCAGGGTCCTGGGATCGAGCCCCATGTTGGGCTCTCTGCTCAGCAGATAACCTGATTCTTCCTCTCTCTCTCTGCCTGCCTCTCTGCCTACTTGTGACCTCTCTCTCTGTATCAAATAAATAAAATCTTTAAAAAAAAAAAAGATGTGTCATCAGCATGTGTGATCAGCTGTGGCCTTGGGAGATAGCATAGGCTGGAGCGCAGCAAGGAGACCATTAATGAGGCTGGGAAAGCAGTGTATTGGAGATTTGAGAAAAGGGGACCCATGTTATGTAATGGCACTTCATTGGGCAACACTTTACCGACAGTAAGGTGACGGATTAAAAGCATGCTTAATGCACTTATGGATCTGACTAAGGAGATACCCAGAATAATGTTGAAATTACCAAATGGTGTGCTTTTTTTTTTTTTTTTAAGCTGCCTGTGATAAATGGGGGAAAGAAGGATGGTCTTGCTTTCGAGCAACTTACAGTACATGTTAGGAAAGTAGCTATTGTGTATTTTAAAGATCATTGTTACAATTTTCCTGTGTACTTCAAAGGAGCAGAAAAAGGCATTACTCTGAGGTTTGAAAAATAAGGTGGTTTGGGATTTGGTCCAAGGTCCCCAACATTTAAATATTTGCCACTTAAAATAATGATTTAAAAGATGGTACAAATGTCATGCCCTTTCTTCTTCAGCAAATTCCTTCCTCACAAGCATCTATTACTACAATCAGGTGTGTGTGCAGGCTGCGCCTTTTTGACAGCAGGGCTGAGGAAGTTGTGCCCACCTGCTTGGCCAAGGACAGGGTGTCCACTGGCCCACGGTGGCAAATGAGACGCCCCGTCTTTATTCACTTCTCATGACTAAGTCTTCCTTTCTTCCTGATTGTCCTTAGTACAAATTGCTTGTGACTCTGCTGACAGGGAGATTGAATTAAGTTTGAGGATCCACAGAAGTCTTCCTTGGGGAAATGACATTTAAGAAAAAGATGAGAAACTTCATGAATGTGCGGGGCATTGTCACAGAATCTCTATGTCAGTGGTCTCTAGTGACCATATCAGGAAATGTAGGGGAAGTGGAGGTGATTATCACAGAGCCTCTGTTTTCGGAAGCTTGACTTGAATTCTCTCGCCAAACTCAGTCCACTGTAGGGGGGTGACATTAAATAAATTATTTGTGGCCCTGGGCTTGGTTTTATTTCTGTAAAATAAGGAGCAAGCAACATCATTGAGAATCAAAGAGATTCTCTCTCTTGAGAATCAAAGAGATTTGCTCTCTCTTTGAGAGCAAAGAGATAACACTGAACACAGTGCTTGGCGCCAAGACAGAGTTCAGTGTCAACAGCTTTTTGTTAGATTTTCGGTAATCTTTTTTTTTTTTTTTTAAAGATTTTTTATTCATCCATTTGACAGACAGAAATCACAAGTAGGCAGAGAGGCAGGCAGAGAGAGAGGAAGGGAAGGAGGCTCCCCGCTGAACAGAGAGCCAGACGCGGGGCTCGATCCCACAACCCTGGGATCATGACCTGAGCCGAAGGCAGAGGCTTAACCCACCGAGCCACCCAGGTGCCCCAGATTTTCGGTAATCTTGCTTGAGTCAGGAGAAGGGAGGATTTGGGGGAGAGAAACAAGTCTTTAATTACTTACCTTGTGCAGAAAGAGTTAACTTGGCAGGTCTGGTTCACCCAAACCCTGCACATTCCTGAGATCTTCGGGATGGGCCCTTGCCCAGCTCCTGGGAGCCGACCTGTGTGTCCTTGGAATATTGCGCCTGATGAGAGTGTCTCTGTATATGTTAACGATATGATACTAACAGGGAGATGTATGACAAATGATTGTGGTTTTTAAAATTTATTTACTTATTTTTATTTTTAAAAGATTTTATCTATTTATTTGACAGAGAGAGAGAGAGAGAGCACGCAAGAGAGCACAAGCAGGGGGAATGGGAGAGGGAGAAGCAGGCTCCCAGCTGAGTAGTGGTCGGTCCCAGAGATCATGACCTGAGCCAAAGGCTGACAGTTAACCAACAGAGCCACCCAGGTGCCCCTCAAGTGACCATTTGTGTATGCCTGGGGCTTTGGAGCATGCCAGTATCCATTTGACAGTGGGGTTGAGATGGTGCTCCATACCTCTGTGATGGACCCCTGATAAAAACCCAGGACATCAAGCCTTGGGGGAGCTTCCCCAAGGGTAACAGTACTTCACACAGGGGGTCACCTATCATTCCTGGGAGAGGTACGTGCTCTCCGGGAGCGTGGCGTGACTAGAAGGAATCTATCCTCTGTGTCTATTTCTTCTGTAGCGCTGTCCACTATGTATCCTTTCACTATGATAAACTGTTGTAACGATGTTCTTCTGAGCTTTTTTAGAGAATCCCGAAATCGGAGTGTGGTCTTGGACATCTCCAACACTGGTTCTGGGCTGGGTGCTTTTTTTTCTGGCATCTCACTTAATTCAGTCTCCCTAACAGGTGGAATAGACAAATGTAAGGTTTGTTTCCCAAGAAGAAGCATTAGGTCAGGTTCACACACGTAGGAGGTGTTCAGCCGGACTTTGAGCCTGCGACTGCCTGATTTTCAGAACAATGAGCATTCTTGGAGCTGAGAATTTCCAAATAGGGGCTAGACACATGGCGTCCAGACACCACTGATGCCATTTACTCTGATCAGGTTGGGTTTTCTTTCTGTGAGAAGGAGACATTAGGTATGGGAGGGGGGCAGAGAGAAGGGAATGGAATATCAGAAGCAAGGCTGCCTTCTTTCTCTCTCTGTCACCACCCACTGAATTATCTATAAATTCCTCCAGGAAACTAAAGAAGGGGCAGGGAGGAAGCAGGTGTCCCCCACAGGTGAGCATAGCTAGAAACAAGAAATCAAAACACACTGAGTCTCAAGGCATTTCTTGCTGAATTTTTTTCCCCATCGTTTTTTTTGTTAACATATTTATTTTGAGGAACAAAACATATCTGCGTGCCCTGATATGAAAGGGTCTTGGAGCTATGCAGTTAGGAGAAAAATTCAAGGTGAAGAAAGATGTATAGGAGATGATCGTGTTCTATATAGATGTGTAGTGTTACTGCTGTAAAACCAAGCAAATACACGTATATACCCATATACGTGTGCCTGGGCACATATCCTCTGAATCTTTTATGATTTTATATACATGACATATGCATTATGTATGTTACCTATGTATCTCTATGACCATCTCTCTCTGTATCTCTGTATCTATCATAAGTGCATATGTACGTGTGTGTGTGTGTGTGTGTGTGCACGCGCACACTATTTCTGGAAGAAGTCAAAGAGCAGGGAGGGAGTAATTACATCTGGGAAGGGGGACAGAGCAGTTAGAGGTTGCATTCATTTCCTACTGCTGCTTTGGCAAATTACCACTCACGAAGTGGCTTAAGCAGCCCATGTTATCTTATAACATTATCTCTGCATGTTAGAAGCCCTAAAAATGGGTCGGTAGGGCCGCATTCCTTCAGGAAGCTCTAGGAGAGGACCTGTTTCCCTGCCTCCTCCAGCTTCTTCTTCTTTTTTTTTTTTTTTTAAAGATTTTATTTATTTATTTGACAGACAGAGATCACAAGTAGGCAGAGAGGCAGGCAGAGAGAGAGGGAGAAGCAGGCTCCTTGCTGAGCAGAGAGCCTAATGTGGGGCTCGATCCCAGGACCCTGGGATCATGACCCAAGCCAAAGGCAGAGGCTTTAACCCACTGAGCCACCCAGGCACCCTTCCTCCAGCTTCTTGAGGGCGCCCCGTTCCCTGGCTCACAGCCCTGCATCCCTCTCTGTTCCCCTTGTCCCACCTGCCTTCTTCGCTCTTAAAGGGACACTTGTGATGACATTGGGTTCATCTGAATTGCATGGGCTCAACTTCCCATCTCAGAACCCCGAGTCTCCTTCTATCCATAATGTCCCCTTCGAAATGTTAAGTAACACGTTACAAGTTGTGGGACATAGGACATGGACATCTCTTGGGACCATTTTTCTGCCATCCACAGGGGTGGATAGGAAACCTCATTGTCACTGGAGACAGCCATACTTTTTTTAAATGCCTTACCACAGGTAGCATTATATTACATATTCACACTTTTAAAATTCTATTTTAATTCCAGCGTAGTTAATACACAGTGTTACCTTAGTTCCAGGTGCACAATACAGTGACTCAGCACTTCCATATGCCACCCAGGGCTCATCAAGAGAGGTATAAATAGGTGAAGGGGATTAAAGGTACAAATTCACGTTTTAAAGTCATATTCCTCTTTGGTAGGATAATTCTTTGGTAAGATAATTCTTACACGGGATTTTCGGGGCACCCTGGGGGGCTCAGTTGTTAAGCAACTGCTTTCGGCTCAGGTCATGATCCCGATGTCCTGGGATCGAGCCTTGTGTTGGGCTCCCTGCTCGGTGGGAAGCCTGCTTCTCCCTCTCCCACTCCCCCTGCTTGTGTTCTCTCTCTTGCTGTCTCTCTCTCTCTGTGTAAAATAAATAAATAAATAAATCTTTAAAAAAAAAATGATTTCATCTAGGTTAAAATCAGTCTCCTTTCTCCCCCTGATGTGTCCTAGCTCCTCCTTGGAAATAGCCATTTGTAATTATTTCTTATATATCATTCTGCCTTTTTTCTTTTTTTTTTTTTTTTAAGGACAAGAAAGGAGAGGGTGGGGAGTTGGATGCTGCCCTGGGTGGGAATGGTGGGTTGGGGGAGCTGTTCTAAAGTCTTCTGTCTTTGAATTGAGACCTCCCCACACTTCTTTTCAGGGGTCTAAATCCTTTAGAGAATCAACAAAGACTCATTTCCCTTTACTTCGTGCCACACAGCACGTCAGATCCTGGGGTAGGGACCAGGTTGTACTCTAAAGGGGCCTCAGACATGGGGGGCAGGGAGCAGGCAGTAACGATGCAGCCGTGGTTGACTGGGAGGAGGTAGGGTCCCCTCCATGGCTCAGCTGGGTGGGAGCATTGTGCCCCCTGCACAACCAGGTGCCGGAGGACGGGTGGGAAGGAAAAACGTGGGTGGCCGCTAGCCTCAGGAACGAACCGTACATCTTCCAGGAGGCATCTGCCTTTCTGCTGTGTATTTATGCTAAGGCTCATGTACCAAGAAAATCCCACGATCAACCAAAGCATGATTTCCCTGGGAACCAGAGGGGCATGAGGCCGTCAGCCTGTCTGATATAGGGACCTCCCTGGGCTGTTTTCTAAGCAACCCACAGCCACAAGGCAAGAAAACACAGATGATGCATAGCTCTATGGCTTTGTGTCCCTTCCTCTGGGGAACTTGGGACTGGGCTGATTCATTTTTTTGTGCCTCCCATCAGGCCTGCAGCCGAGGGCCTCTGAGGGAAGGAGGATTCTCTAAGGTGGCGAATTCCGGCTGTCAAGGACAGTTACCCTTGGGCTGGTACCCTGCACTGGATTCTCGGAGGCTGACTTTCTCTCCCTTTTTATCTGACTGTACATTTTGAATCTTTAAAAAAAAGTCCCAGCTATTTCACACACCCATACAAGCCATAAGCCACAAAGGTCAGTAAATTTTAGATGAAAAAATAAAAAAAGCTGCAGGGGAGAGAGAAGGAAATGCGGGGACAGATCAAGATGCTGACCCCTGAGAGAAAAACACGCCTGGGGTAGGAGGCTTGGCAATCCTGCCGTCCTTGGGTGCTGAGACAGACAACCCAAGAGACACAGTCCTTCTTAAGGACAGACCCAGATGACCTTGG
Source organism: Enhydra lutris kenyoni (assembly GCF_002288905.1). Classification (NCBI taxonomy): domain Eukaryota; kingdom Metazoa; phylum Chordata; class Mammalia; order Carnivora; family Mustelidae; genus Enhydra; species Enhydra lutris. The sequence continues at coordinate 3,615,574 of NW_019154174.1, forward strand.
GGTCCACTCCCACCATCCTTATTCCCTGTCCATGGATTCACCTCTTCCTTGTACCAGTAGAGAACTTTCCAGAATGGGGAGACCCCCCTCCACCCCTTTACTGAGTGAGGCTTCCCGCTTCCAGAGCCCAGCAGGAAAGCGGTCTAACTGAGCAAAGGATCTCAGCATTCATACAAGAAGGACACATGGACACGGGACAGATGGCTGTGTTGTCACAAAATCTATTTTCATGGGGAATTTGTCCATCCCCTGGGCACTTAGCAGAGGAAAGTGACTTTGGAACTGTAATCGCAGAGGCATGGACCAGCAAAGGGGAATCTTCCTGTTCACCTCCTTTGTTGTATGGCTGAGGAATATCCACAGAGGCAGGGGGCGTCCCACGATGTCATGTATCCCGCATAGGAGCCAAGGCAGGCACGCGACCCCTCTGGTCATGTTTTTTGGATTTCAGAACGATGGGATTCTGCCTCTCCATTGAAATAGCATCTTTCTCTGCTGTGGGGAATAAAACAAAAAGTGCTGGATCCCTGCTCTCTTAAGTATTATGAAGTGAATTGGGTAGTAAAAATGGCACTTTTAAAGGTGATTGTAATTATTTCCCCCTCTTTGGCGGATCCCAAAGGGGGTTCCCCATCTAACATTCCCACAAGATGTCGGCACAAAAAGGACGAATATAGTACGACTTTGGTTCCTCGCTGGCATTCAAAAGCCCTCGTTTGGGAGTAGGATTTATTAAATATTGTAATCAGTTCAATGTCGCCTGTTGAAACATTTGCTTTAATGGGCTTGTTAAATTTAGATTATGTTAAAAAGAAAAAGAGAGAGAGAGAAAGACATTTCCCTGTCTCTGAACTCTTGGGCTGCCACATCATGATTGTATATGTGTTCAAGAAATAGCTCCCAGCCGTGATAATTACCCCCGTTGTGGGGAAAAGAGGATGACATTTTGAGATGATTCAAGAGGACATTTTGTTTTGTAAACACAGTCTTCTGATCAAAGCCCGTTCTTACTTTGGAGAGAACAGCATCAACTCTTTTTCCTTCCTTCCTTTATTACCTGAATGATACTTTAAATTGATTTTAATTACACAAGTAATATATGATATGAACGTGTGTTATAGTAACATGATATTAACAGCTTCCATTTATTGGTGGCTTAAACGTGTTAGGCATCTTTCTAAGGATTTTATTTGCATTCATGTTTTAAATCTCTATAATGCCCAATGAGGCAGGTAGCATTATAATTCCATGTTACACAGGACGTAAGTGGAGCACAGCAAGGTTAAGCGATGTGACTGAGGTCACACAGCTAGTAAATGGCCAAGCCAGGATTCAAGTTCAGGTGTCTGACCCTATCGATTACGCACATACTTAGAACTATGCTACGTTGCATGTATCTGTATTCTCCCATAAAATTACAGTGTTTTTTTTTTTTCATATACAGCAGACATCTCTTTGAGCACCAACCCAATCCCTGTCTCTTCTCCCCCGCACCCAAAATGAGCAGATACCGGCTAAGGAAGTATTTATCCCATGTATAGAAAGAAATAGAATCTCTATGCATCTTTCTCATTAAAAATATTCTCTCTCATAGTTCTGTAATATTCCATTCTGTTTTATTTAGCTGTTTCCCTCCTAATGGATATTTAGATCATCCCTAGATGTTCATCATAGTAAGTAATGCTGCCGTACATATGCACGTGGGTCCCTAAGGTACATTACAGTGATGGCATCACTTAGTTATCTCTGGTTTTAGCAGGGATTGCCAACTTAACCTGCAAATCACCGATTCTTCTGGGGGTCACCATCATTTTTGCTAATGAAACCTTGAAGGAAAGTGCTGACCAACCTCAGGGGTAAAAACGTGAGTGCTTGTCCCTCTCCCGTCATTAACGGTTAACCACCCAATCTGGTTCCCTTTGCTCCTGGAGTCTGCACGGCCATCCAGCTGAGACCAAGTCTGGACTTTTCTTCATTTTCAGGAAAACATAGCCAATGCAGAATGTGAATTTTTATTCTCCACTTTGAGGCCTAGAAACAGGAGCCAAGGCATAGCTGTTGAGATTTCCAGGATATGGGACATCCCTGTCTCCCTAACCCCCTTCCATCTAGATGGAAACTATGTGCTCATGTAGAAACAGAATCAAAACCTTTGCTTTATTTATTTCTTCTGATATCTGGTCCTTAATTTAATAGTGAATGAGAGCTTTTTAAATGCAGATACATATAGCACAGGGTGCTGGGAACACAAGACGATCAAGACGAATGCTTCCCCTGTCCTCATAGAGCTTCCTATTTCTGTCATAGACACAAACATCCACTTGATTTTTGTTAATCCCTGCCTGCCTACCTCCCAAGAATTTCACCTTGATCCCAGGCCAGGCGTGTGGGGACCTGCTGCTTTGCAAATCACCCAACTCCCATCTCTGAGAATTGGATAGTGCCTCCAGCCCTCCATACCTACTGTGGGAATTCTACAGGACATATAAGAATATTTTGGAAAAACTCAAGGTCTGGATTCCCTGTTACTATATCAGTACTGTTAGAGTAGTAGTCCAGAATTGACTGATCCTGGCTCTTGAATTGAAATAACCATCTTTTCTGTTAGAAGGCAGTTCTTTTAAAAAAAAAAATTAACTTGTTGAGGAAATCCCATCATTTGTGACAACACAGATGAACCTGGAGGACGTTATGCTACGTGAAATGAGCCAGACACAGGAAGTCAAACACCGTGTGATACCACTTATATGATCAATCTGAAACAGTCAAACTCGTAGAAGCAGAGAGTAGCATGGTGGTTGCCAAGGGCTGGAGAGAGGAAACAGGGGCCTATTAGTCAAAGGAGACAAATCTTCTTGGGTCTCTTACATTCCTGCATGTCTTGAGACCAAATGGACAGACTGCCTTGTTCTAGATCATCTTTCCAAGGATGTCTGTATAGTGATCAATCTTGGAAGACGGAGATAGTGTCTCCCTCTGGAGTCTAGGGAGAGTTTGCTTTCAACCTTGGGTGATAGAGATAATTTCCCTCTGAATCAGGAAGGAAGCATGCCTACTGCTTGTTATAAAAGATTAAGATTCCTTACGCTCAGGGTTCCTTTCCTGGAATGTGCCTTATTTGCACACACAGACGTCACCTTGCTCCCTATGTATCATCCTGGGGGATTTGGGGTGCAGGGAACTATTACACGTGCTGATACACTAGTTGGATATTGCTGAGTAATAAACTTTCCCTCGTTTCTGGCCCAGACGTCTCGTGTCTTCTACCGCCATCCATGGCCAGCTAACTTGTCAGTTTGCAGGTAGGAAACATCTCAGACATTTCAGAGTTACTGCTACATTTATTTATCCATTCAGTACATATTATTGGGTATCTACCAGGTGTTGGATAGTAGGGACACAGAGATGAAGCAGCCAGTGAGGCCCCCGTTTTCCTGGAGCTTCAGTCTAGTGAGGAAGGCCTGTGAAGGAGGAGCATTCACAGCTGATAAAATGTGCCAGGAGGGGAACGAGCTATGTGCGAGAGTGGGCACCAACAGGGGTACAGGGAGAAGGTTGTGACAGGGGACCTGTCTGCAGAGGTGGCCACATGGGCAGGAACTGAGACATGAGATGGTGCCAGTTGTTCCAATTCTCAAAGAAATGCAAGTCCAAATGCACTGAGTTGGGACAGACCTGGAGCGCAGGGTAGCAAGCCAGAGGGCAGCATGACATGATAGGAGGCAGGGGAAGGAGCAGCAAAAGCAGAAACTACAAGTTCTTGAGACCATGGCACGGAGGTTTTGTTTTGTTGAAAGTGAAAGTGAAACTCATGGAAGACTTGGAGGAACGGGGCGGAGAGGGGGCAGGGTTGGCTTGACATCTTATCATGACCCCTGGGGCAGCCAGGTACAGAAATGTCATTCTGTTCCCCAGAAGATGTTGTGTCTGGACCACCCACTGCTGTCTCTGGGCCCCGTCTTACTCCCCCTGCTCCCATCCTTCCCCCGCACCCCTAGGGAACATGTTTCTCACTTGTCTGGCGCACTGTCCCCTTCTTCTCTCTCGCTGCCCCTATGTTGCCAGGCAACCCTCAATGCCTCTCGCCCCAGTGCACAGGGGACAATGGCTTTTCAGCTTAGGGCTTGAGAAGGGTGAAGAGTGAATCCAAAACCAGAAATGTGGGCAGGCCTTCAGAATGTGCCATTGTTCGTTGGGGGAACAGAAAAGGATTTGCGACAGACAAGAAGAGAAGATACACCTTTTATCCAGGAGGGATCACAGAACCATCCATAAAAATACTAGCCCGGAGCATTAAAGTCGATGACATGGACATATTTGATGGAACAAGGCAGTGAGACATACTGGAAACAGAATGACAAAAGGAATATCTATCAAGAAAAACGCAGTTGACTAAGGGGTCGCATATGCATACTGTTATGGGATATTATGCAGCTAAGTGAGGAGACTTGCAAAATAATATGTTTAGCATGATCAGTTTAAAGCTCACATTGATGCTTAGAAAGTCAGTATATGTTTTTGTGTTTACATATTTATACTCATGGGGACTAGTGTGGAGGATTACCTTCTCCAATGTTGATGGGAAGGTGGTTCTCAACCCCTGCTAAATATTGAAAATGGGATGTTCCCCCCCCCCATTGCTACATAGTTCAACCCTAGGAAATTATATTCATATGTGAATGTAATTTCCTGAACATAATTTTCATATATATATGAAAATTACGTTCACTTAGGCACCACATAGTACATCATTAGTTTTTGATGTAGTGTTCAATGATTTGATAGTTACGTATAACACCCAGGGCTCATCACAACGAGTGCCCTCCTTAATACCCATCACTCTGTTATTTTTATTATTTTTTAAAGATTTATTTATTTGAGAGAGAGAAAGAAGGATAGGAAGACAGAGAGTCTTCAGCAGACACATACATGAACATGAAGTCTGACTTGAGGCTCGATCTCATGACCCTGAGATCACGACCCGAGTGGAAACCAAGAGCCTGATGCTGAACTGACTGTGCCACCCAGGCGGCCCCGAAATTGCATATTTTAAATAAAATTTTTATTGGGAATGCTCTTAGATTTTATAGAAAGGCTTTTACAGAGAAAATGCAGACTGTCTTGTATATCCTTCACACGGTTTTCCCTATTGTTAATATAGTACTATTAATTAACTCCGTACTTTATTTGTATCTTAGCAGGGTTTTTATTTTGTTTTGTTTTGTTTGTTTGGGGCTGTTGTCTGTTTGTTGTTCCGGATCCAACTCAGGACGCCATGTTGCTTTTAGTCGTCATGCCTCCTTAGCCTTCTCTGGTCTAAGTCAGTTTCTCTGTCTTTCTTTATTTTTTCCTGACCTTGACAATTTTGAAGAGTACTGGTCGGATATTTTCTTTTATGTCCCTCAATTTGGGTTTGTCTGATGTTTTTCTATGATGAGAACAGACTACAGACATTGGGAAATAATGCCCTTCTCATCCTATCACTGGGATGTACGTCTATGGGGCCAACACTCACTGGTGATATTAACTCTGATCACTTGGTTAAGCTGGTGTCTACCAGGTTTCTCCACTCAAAGTTACTATTTTTCCTTTTCTGTACTCTCTTCTTTGGAAATGAGTCACTAAGTGCAACCCACATTTGAGGAAGGGAAGGTTTGATTTCTACCTCTTAGTTGGGGGGAATATATACATAGTATATGGTATGTTATTTGGAATTCTTCTGTGAAGATTTGCCTCTTCTCTCTCATTTTCTAAATATTTAATCACTCATTTATATCCATATGGCCTTGTGTATATTTATTTTTGTTTTGGGTTATAACCTAATACTGTATTATTTTGTTACCCAAATTGAGCCAGAGGGAGTTCTCTTAGGGTGGCTCCTATATCCTTGTAGCATGTTCCTATCCTTGATTTTTGAGCACTTCCTTACTTCCTGGAATCATCCTCATATGGTTCTTGTACATCTTATCTTGTATATTTCCTGCCCCTGCCTTAGAATCAGTCACTTCTCGGGGCGCCTGGGTGGCTCAGTGGGTTAAGCGCTGCTGCCTTCGGCTCAGGTCATGATCTCAGGGTCCTGGGATCGAGCCCCGCATCGGGCTCTCTGCTCAGCAGGGAGCCTGCTTCCTCCTCTCTCTCTGCCTGCCTCTCTGCCTGCTTGTGATCTCTCTCTGTCAAATAAATAAATAAAATCTTAAAAAAAAAAAAACCCATTAAAAAAAAAAAAAAGAATCAGTCACTTCTCCAAGAAGGATATTCAGAAATCAGGATCTGGGCTGGGGTATTGTCATTGCTGTAGGGGTGTCATTGTTTCTGGGACCTCTCTGCAGACAGAAGTAGGAGAGATACATATATAACCTATGTATGCACATGCATCATAATTATTTCTATTTTCCTGTCTCTCCATATTTATTTCTCTATATAATCTATATTCTCTCTCTCTCTGTACACACACACACACACACATCTCTATATGTACTGTCTACAGATACACATATACATACCCATACTAGGTTTTCATAGTATATATAACTATATATAATTATATATGCTATTTTAAAAAATTAAACACATCCAGTGTCTCAGGATTCATTCTCCCCTTTCCTCCTTGCTTATTTACCTTGCTTACTTATAATTTCTTTCACCAACAGGGAGATCTTTGGTTCCCCTTACCTACCATATGTTACAAAACAGAGCTCAGGATTTATGTTAAGTTCTTTTTGTCTTTAGCCTTATAGGGTCTGGTCAAAGTATTACCATCCAAAGTTACCAAAGTCAGCTGCTTTTTTTAGTTCCTGGAAAACTTTTGAAACACCTCGATGCCTGTCACCGAATCCCAACCACTCTGGGATCCATGGCGGGTGAATTTCTAGCAATTTTTAAAAGATCCCCAGATAGTTCTCATACACAGCCAGTGCTGAGAACCATTGCTTCAGAAATTGGAAATGAAGGGAGAGAGTTTAAAGTGTTTCATTTCCTTTCATTGCTTCACTAGTAGTAAGAACATTAACTCCTTTGTAATTTAAAAGAAAATGAGAAAACATATTTTATTTATTATTGTTGAGAGAGAGAGAGAGAGAGAGTGCCCAAGTGATGATGGGGAGGGGCACAAGAAGAGAGAGAGACTCTTAGGTAGACTCCACACTAGCACACAGCCCAGTGTGGGGCTCGATCTCATGACCCTGAGATCATGACTTGAGCCAAAATCAAGAGTCAGACTCTTGACTGACTGAGCCACCTTGGTGCCCTGAGAAAACATCTTTTGAAAAATAGGATGAGAATAGCAGCCACAGAAACCAGGCTCTATTCCTGCTTCTTCCTGCCAATTGCTGTGTGACTTCAGGAAAGTCACATAACCATTCTGAGCCTATATCCCCTTACCTGTAGATTCCATCCAGCGGCATCCATCTTGCCTTCCTTGCATGGCTACACCACAGACCAGTTGAGACTAAGTGTGTGAACACACTGTGACAGCCTTAAAAAAGTCATGCCAGGGGCGCCTGGGTGGCTCAGTGGGTTAAAGCCTCTGCCTTCGGCTCAGGTCATGATCCCAGGGTCCTGGGATCGAGCCCCGCATCGGGCTCTCTGCTCAACAGGGAGCTTGCTTCCCTTCCTCTCTCTCTGCCTGCCTCTCTGTCTACTTGTAATCTCTGTCTGTCAAATAAAGAAATAAAAAATCTTTAAAAAAAAAAAAGTGATGCCAACTGATGAGTTGCTTTTGAGATCCTTGACGATTAAAGGTGGTTCTGTTTCCTGTACGCTCTGGGCATTACCCGTACCAATTGGCCTGACAAATATGGAAGGAATTGGCCAGCCAGCAGAAGAGGAAGATGGGGCAGGCAAAGAGAAATGCCATGAGAGACCGGCAACCAAAGGCATTAAAATATCAGAGAAAGCAGCGTAGTCTCCTGATTTCTTTGGGTTCCTGAACAGCTTTCTTGTTCTCTTTACATTCAGCCCATCTCCTTGCTACGTGACAGAGCTACTGAATATTTTATATTATTTTCAGCAATCTTTAATAGTGTGCTGGGATTCTCTAATTTGGTAGAAAGTGATTAACAAATTTGGATATTGAACCTCTCCCACGCGAATTCAAACCTGATTAATATCTAGGTGAGAGATTTCAAACATGATCCGGCCTCTAACTAAGGGTTCTTAACCTTGACACTGTTGTCATTTGGGGCTAAATAGTTCTTTGTTTGGAGGCTTTCATATGCAAGATAGGATGTCTAGCCACATCCTGGGCAATCTGGGTCCGCTAGATGCCAGAAGCACCCCCTCCCCCCGCGTGACAGCCAGAATGTCTCCATATATTGCCATATGTCCTCTGGGGACAAGATAGTCCCTGACTGAGAATCAGTGCTCTGGTAGGAATGAATATTGTTATCAATATTGATAACGAATAAAGTGAAAAAATTGCAATGAATCTTTCAAAAAAAAATACCAAAAACTCATAGTCCTTATAGTCACTGAATGGCCACTAAAGGGTCTGATGATGATGTAAGATGAGGGGGTGTAAGTCTAGGGGGAGTGTTCCAAACCTTTCAAATAGTTTAAAGATGGATAAAGGAAAGAGTTTCTTATCGTTATATAAGATGGTTGTCACAGCAAACCATACATTTGTCTCCCAATGCCTTGCTGGGTGGTGACCAAGACCCAAAAGGGGGGTAGTTTTTCCTGCTAACATACCAGTTTTTATGTATATTCTTTCATACATATGAAATCATTTTCATATGTTTTAGATCAGTTTCCATATTCTCATGGAATATACCCGAGTCACCTTCCAAATACCAACTACTTCAGTGAAGTCTCATTTGACTCCAAGTGAAAGGGCCCTCAACCCAAACTGGCTTGTACAAAATCCAAACTGGCTTACGTCATAGAAAATCAGTGGGTGATGTGTTCAGGCATGGCTGGATCCAGGGACTGAGCAATGTATCTAGGGTTGGTTTGTCCCCATCTTTCAGTGTTACTATTGTGTTGTTTTCATTCTCAGGCTCAGTGACTCTGAGCTTCCCCCTCAGAAAGCAAGAGGAGTACAGCAGTTCCTCTTTATTATGCTACTGGGTTTAGTCTTAATGGGGAACGATGACTTACTTGTGTCCAGAAGCGAAAAAACTCTGCTTCTTCATTTTCCTTTGCTTTGTGTTACTGTGTTTGGGTCACAAGCCTCTTCACATGCCTTGTCTTGGGCCAGCTGTGGGGCAGGGGTGTGGAATACACTGATTGACTTAGGTCTGGTTTATGTGCTATGGTAGTGATGGTTACATTCTGAGTTACCTTGAGTGGCCGGATTAAACATCGTTTCTGGTTATGTCTGCGATGGTGTTTCCAAATGAGGTTAGCATTTGAACTGGTGGATTCTGTAAAGGAGATGGCCCTCCCTAAAGTGAGGGAGCCTCATCAAACCCACTGAAACCTGAATGGAACGTACAGATATACCCCATTGCTTCTGTTTCTCTGCAGAACTCGGACTAATCTACAGACCAGTTCCCAAACCTGTGTCAGAGAGTGGGAAAGCGGGAAATCCTCAGATGTAAACAAGACTGCTAGTGGAAGACTGTGGAATAGTTTCTGGGGAGGTGGACAGCACAAGCCTCTTTCACTAGATGTTTTCCTGTGATATAGTTATGGGAGAGCCCTTAGAATCTGGAGAGTGGGACAGCCTCATTTCTGAAATGAAGGAAATGGGTCCCAGGAACTCCGAGGTCAAGCAAGGCCTATAGTTAGCAGCACGGACCAAAAATTAAACAATGTTAGCTATTGAGTTTTAGAAGATCAAATCCGAGATTTTGAGATGTTTTTTTTTCAAAATCAACCTCTGGCGCTTGCTAAAAATACAGATCCTCAGGGTAATTTCCCATTGGTTATAATTCACAGGGAGTGCCTGGGGTCTGGCCAAGGAACTTCTATTCTTATTATTGGGCAATTTTGGAGCATGCTGCATAGACCGGTGGTCTTCTCAACCCAGACCAAATAAAACAGAAACTCTAGGAGTGGGACCTGGACTGGCTGGCTGGCTTTCTTGCTTTCTTTCTTTCTCTCCCTTCCTTCCTTCCTCTCCCTTTTCTTCCTCCCTTCTGTCCTCCCACCCTCCCTCCCTTCTTCCCTTCCCCCTTCTCTTCCCCTTCCTCCTTCCTCCCTCTCTCCCTCCTTTCCTTTTCTTTCTTTCTTTCTTTCTTTCTTTCTTTCTTTCTTTCTTTCTTTCCTTTCTTTCTCTCTTTCTCTCTTTCTTTCTTTCGCTCGTTTCCAGATGATTCCAATATGCCACCAAGTTTAAGAACCAATGCGTTGTATGACAGAGCAGTGGTCCTGGGGAACTCAATATAAATAAAGAAGCCCCAGCTCCTATTCTTCCTCAACAAAACTGAGCTTCTGGATTCTTTATTAGCATTCTAGGTGACTCATACATACATACATACCAAGTTTGAGAAACACTTATAGATTCCCCGTCAACTTCACTTGAGAGCTTCTTAGAAATGCAGGATCTCAGGCCTCACTCAAGACCTACTGAGTCAGAACATGCATTTTAACAATATTTCCCCAATGATTTGCATATAGCTGGAATGATCTGTATACACAATGAATTTTGAGAATCTGCTCTAGCCTCCCTATTCCCATCCCCAGCGACAATTCAAGCCCATCTGGGGACATCCTATGAGTATTGATTTCCAAGCTCCACTTCAAAAGAGTCTAATGAATTGGGTAGCCCTCAGGTAGGATCTCTTTATCAGTAATTTTTAAAAATTTATTTATTTATTTGAGAGACAGTGCCTGAGAGAGAGAAGGAATGAGAGAGAGAGAGAGCATAAGTGGGACAAGGGGCAGAGGGAGAAGCAGACTCCCCACTGAGCAGGGAGCCCAATGTGGGACTTGATTCCAGGACCCTGAGATCATGACCTGAGGTGAAGGCAGACGCCCAACCGACTGAACCACCCAGGCGTCCCTATCGGTAATTAAAAAAAAAAAAAAAAAAAAAGTTTCCGAGTGATTCCAATGTGCAGCCAAGGTTGAGAACCACAGTTATAAGAGGAAGAGTTTACTATCAGCTGGCCTCAGATTAAATTTCAGTTGCAATCTGAATTAGCTTTATGCCTTTGAAGAAGTTACTTAATGCTGTGGCTTAACTCACCTGTATAACAGACTTTTATCTAAAATCCCATTTCAAGGCAAATGGTGTAAATGGAGCTCCCTATGGATTGGGAACCTCGGGTCTTAGATTCTGGGAAGATCTTCTATGCAAACTGAAGTTAAAAAAACACCAGCTTGCTAAATGGAGCTAAGGAAGTCAGGGGCTCAAACTCGGTTTTTATCCCATAAAACACCGGCGAAGGGAATTGCATCTGCTATCCCGAGTCCTGCTTTCTAATTTAGTCCGTTAAGGCCAGCTTCCTAAAGGAGAACGTGGTTGGGTTGCTGCCTTCTCCAGATCCTGCAGCTGCTCAAACACCAGCTTCCCTTCCTGTAGGTAAATCAGATGGGACTTAATGTAACAGTGCGCTTGGTTTCCAGTTTAGAGGGAAGTACTGTTTTTCTATGGACGTTTCCTGAGTCTTTTTCCTCATTGGGTATGCACAGTGATGATGCCAACTCGAGCAAGCCTAATAGGCAAAGGAAACTGTTGGCTTTCAAGCTAGATTGTCATCAGGCCTGTTTGATATGGCTGCATTTCTGACCTAATCAGCCACCAGCCGCCTCTCTGCCGAGATCCCTAGGGGGCATCAGAGCAAGCAATATTTCCCAATCTAACAGCTTAAATCAGCTCAGATCTCAAAGAACAGAAGCTGGAAGAAAAAAGAATGTTGGAAAGACCTTGTGTATGCAGAGAGCCTTTTTGATGATGTTTAAGTGGGTTTGCACCATATCTACTCCTCGCCTGAAACCAGACCAGAGCTCTGTTTCACCGTGCCAGGGTGATATTCATGAGAACAGGGGCATCTAAATTTGAAGGAAATCTTCAGGTCACTCAGCATTCAGTTCTTCTACCAGAGAACTCTCAGTGGAGGACTGTTGCCAAAGCATAGCAAGAAATAGACTTTGCTCATCAGCGAATGTGCCTTCGTTCATGCCTTGGCCCTGGTTAAATATCATCCTCCAGCTTGAGATGCTCTAGCTGTGGCTATATTTGACTTAGGCACAGAAGGGGGCATGCCAAATATTTTTGTGTTCATAAGGATGCTTTAGGGTGCAGTGTACTGAAAACCCAAGCACACTGCATGAGTATGGACAGAGTTAGGGGCTCATATGAGAAAAGAAGCTTGGACTCATTAGGTTTTAGGCATTGTTTGATCAGGATTCTTCAATCTTTGCCATCCTACAGGCTTGTCCTCCTGATTTTGTCCTCATGGATAAAGCCAGGCACTAAAGCAGGTCTGGACTTCATATCAGAGCCCGAGAGAGCTTCTCGAGCTTCATTCTGATTGGTTTCACTTCGTTTGCCTAGCACCAAGGCAGTTGTGTCCAATGGGGATGACATTATGCTGATTAACCCAAGTAGAGTCAATTCCACCCAAACCACACAGCTACATTTCAATGAGATAAATGGATATTGGGGAGGAAGCCAACATTTCCTACATAGTTATTTTCTCTCAAGGCCCTAATAGATTTTTTTTTTTTAATTAGAGAGAACTTGAGCAGGTACAAGTTAGAGCCCAAAAGAGATTTCATATTGACTTGGGCAGTACTTTAGAAATCTCTTCTCAAAGTAAGATACACGTATGTCCAGGTGAATTCCTGAGGATTATGTCCTGTGCTGACACAAAGGTATTTTGAAGTGTAGGACGTTTGATCTTCTGGGTTTTGGACGACTTCTGCTAGAATTGACTTTAGGAGCTGGAGGATGGTTGTTGAGTCTTAAAGTGGAGGCGGAGACCCTCTATTCTTTCTTTATTCACTGCATGTGTTACCTGCTGGCTCACAGTCTTTCTTCTCACCCCAAGTCTTTTCATCATTCTTGGTGCCCTAAAAATTCATACAATTGGTCTTTTGGTTCTTTGATGTACCATCTTTCAACCACCTTTCATCACTCCCCACCTCTGTTCCCTACTCCAGAGATCATGCCCTTGAACTCTATTCCACCAGTAATTTTACCCCTTCTTCAGACCCAAAATATATTCCAAACGGCCCTGTCCTAGGCTATCATGTAGTCATATGCTATCCATAGCTCTTTGATGCAATGGCTCTTTCATCATTATGGTCCTCCAGTCCATTGGCCACAGCATCTACCCACCATTTGTCATTCTTCTTCTGCATTGTCTCTTATGTGTCTCCTTATCCAGCTTAGATTTCATGACCAATTTTTATAATTACACTCTTGAAAACATCTCAACTCCCTTCTCTCTCTCTTCTTTCATCTTGTTCAGATGGTTGAATTCCCCTAACTGGCTGCATGTTATGAAAAGAAAAATCAGACAGGCCGGCCAACTAGTTTCACTTAAAAGTCGGATCTTGCCTGGGTGCTCAGTACTGCTGTACCACCCCCCAGCGCTTCTCCAGTAAAACCATTCCCTTAACTCTAGATGACTATTTTGGAAGTTCCCTTCTGTCTTCAGAACTCTCATTCCCATTCCACATGTCTCTTAGTCTCAAGGGATTGATACAGCTTCCTATGTTTCGAGCAAACTGAAGTCAGTAGAGGAAATTTATCATTAACTCACCACGTATCTACCCATATCTGTTTCCTCTCTTTAGATGTTCCTCTTGCTAGGATGGAGGAAAGTGAGGAGTTAATGTTTTATGGGCACAGAGCTTCAGTGTGGGATAAAGAAAATTCCTGCTGGTAGACGGTGCTGATGGTCACACAACAGTGTGAATGTACTTAGTGCCACTGATCCGCACAATTTTTTTTTAAAAAATTATTATGTATTTATTTGAGAGAGAGAGGTAGAGAGAGAGCATGAGTAGGGGGAGGGGCAGAGAGAGAGGGAGAAGCAGACTTCCCACTGAGCAGTCCCAGGACACTGAGATCATGACCTGAGCTGAAGGCAGACACTTAACCGACTGAGCCACCCAGGCATCCCTGAACTGCACAGTTTAAATAGCTAAAATGGTCAATTTTGTGCTATATATCTATTAACCACCACAAACATAGTTGTTAATTACAAGAGGAAAAAGTAGTAACTTTATACCAGAGAAACTGAAACCACTACCATAAGAAAAGAAAAAAAAAAGGAGTGGTGGAAATATCTTTCTTTCATTTTTAGAATAATCCTTTACACCCAGGGTTTTATTTCCTTCTGTCTTATCAAAGACTTTATGTCTTTATTTTTTAAAATCTATTTTAGAAAAAGAGAGAGCATGAGCAGGAGAGGCAGAGGGAGACGGAGAGAGAATTTCAAGCAGACTCTGCCCTGAGTGCAGAGCAGGACGTGGGGCTCGATCTCACGACCCTGAGATCAGGAGCTGAGCCAAAACCAAGAGTCAGATGCTTAACCAACTGTGCCACTCAGGCATCCCGAAGATCTTATGCCTTTAGCTGGTCTCAATGTGTTGATGGTTCTCTCTTGCCTCCACCCCCACATTCATTATCCTCCTTTCTCTGGGTGCTGGAAGACGCATCTCGAACGAATGCATCATTTGAAGTTCCTTCAGCTGGCCAACTAAAGGCACAAGCAGATCATAGGATGTGAGCCAAAAGGTTAGGGCATTACGCCTCATGTTCTGAACTGCTTGCCCCCAGAATTGACACTGGCACTTTTTCCCTAGAGCCACAGTTTCTGTTGAGCAGGTCCCCACTTCTGGAACTTTCCTTGCATTGCTGTCCTATCAGTGGTTCACCCACCCTCCCTCTAACAAGTGGTCCTTACATCTACCCTTCAGGTGTGCCAAGTAGGGTGGGCAAGTATCCACTCTAAAAATTATTTCCCCCCACTTTCAGTCATCATTCTCTCCAGCTCCATAGAACCATTCCCTATAGTATGTAAACGTGTTCTAGTAATTTCCATTAATGATAAAAATGTAAAACAAAGACTTCTGGATATGATGGGTGAAAGCAACAGAGCAAATATTTACTGTCTGTCTGTTTAAAGAAGCTTGGCTGACTCTGGACACGGACAATTGAACCTGCGTGCCTGGAAGTCAACTTCCAAGTCTGAACTGGAGACGTGAATGTAGAAGACAGTGTGGATTACAAATGACATGAGGATCTGGACAGGGTTTTGGGGTGTTCTAACATGCAGAGGCCAAGCAGGGAAGTGTGAGTGTAGAAAGGAATTTAACAGGAGGCAGCCAGTGAGACTGCGGGAAACCCAGAAGGGGATAGTATTACAACAGCTCAGAGAGGCATTGAAATCAAGAAGGCAGTAAGGGGTGTCAAGTTCTCTTGAAATGCAAAGTAGGACGAGGCTGTGTGCCCCCTGGATTTGGCAACAGGGTGAGGTGGGGGGAGCATGGATGATTTTAAATCATGTCAGTGAAGTTGCAAAAATATAACTGGATTGAAATAAAATGAAAAGAAAGTGAGATGTGCGGGAGTTGGTCTATCGAGACTAGACAATGTTTTCAGGAAGTTTTGCTCTCAAGTAAAGAAAGAACATGTTATAGGAAGGGTTCGTGGATGTATGACTGCACATTTTAGTAGAAGTATAACATATACTGATGGAAGCATGCATTGTAGACATGCAGATCACACATTTTACACACAGTGAGCATACCTGTATAACCACTACTCAGATCCTAAAACAGAGTCCTACCCATAGTTCAGAAGCCTATTAAAGTCTATATGTTTGCGTTCTGATGTGAACAGGCGTGAACAACTTCTCCCTTCTGATGGTCAGTTTTACAGGGTCAACCTGGCTAGGCCACAGTACACAGATATTTGGCCAAACATTATTCTAGAGGTTTCTGTGAAGGTGTGGGCCAGCAGGTTGGTTTTGGACCCCAAATGTGACTTTTTGCTGGGTCTTCAGGCTGCTGGTCTACCCAATAGTTTAGGATTGGCCTCCGCAATTGTATGAATGAGATAATTCCTTAAAATTTATCTCTCCCTCTCTTTCTCTCATTTATTTGTACCTACATTTACATTTACTCTTCTCCATATCTGCCATCGTCATGACACAAACCACCATTACTTCCCACCCATATAACGTTGGTGGACAGCTAATAAGTATTCTTTCAATCCTTCCTCCCTAGAGTTGTCAGAGAGATATTCATAAAGGTAAGCCCACATCCCTCTCCTTAAAATAAATGCTCAGAATAAAACTCGAATGTCCTACCAAGGCTTGCTGGAGTGTGGAAGAAGAAGACATGATGCAACTGACACGTGCTTGCCATCCTCAGTGGGGCACCTACTCTTTGGCCCCAAGTTACATGGCAATGCGGGTCCGCTGCTGCCAGATCCTTACTTCTGTTTTCTAAAGAAAAGCCAGACACTGGGGTTCTTTGGTCTTGATCATTTGGTCTTTCCCCAACTCCTCATCAGGGTTTTCAAACCACTTTTAGGTTTGAAAGTGTTGCTCCTCTTTCTGTCTTCCTGAACTCTCTCCCCTCACCCCTACCCACGTTTCACCCTCCAGCACCGGTAATCTAACTCAATTTAATTTCCAGTGTGCGTCAGGCTATTTCCCACCTTTGTGTGTTTGCATCTGCTGTGCCTTCTGCTCAGATTTCCCTCCACCTCCCACCCCTTCCTTCCCCCTGGCTGAGGTGGTAGCATACCACTGACTTCATGAAACCTTCTTTGATACTACCCCTTCGAGAGGAGTTGGTTGTCTGTCCCTGGGGCTCCGTGCTTCCCTGTGATAGCTGTCACCAGTCATGCTGTACTTCATGCTGCCAGTAGACTGTGAACTAACTTCTCAAGTACACAGATGGCATCTCTGATTCCTTTGTGCTCAGTACAGAAATGGCCGTGAAAGTGACTGAGCCCTGTCCTTAGGTTTTGCCAGGTTCCCCCCAATAGATTTCCATGAGGCTTCTGTCACTGTCCAAGGTGCTGGCCACCTTGCTCTACCTGCCTCCAGCCAGCCTTCCTTACCAGAGCTAGAGTCTAATCCTCTGCCTCCATTCCCCAGGACCAAGTCCCCGGATGGGGCTTCCCGCTCACTTGATCTTTATGTCACTAGGGTCTGCTACTATCTTGGCTGTTGGAATTAAGTTTATGCCCCCACACCAGGTCTCAGTTGCTTACTTGTACCTCTGGGATTAGCATCTGCAGCCAGATCAAGTTTTTTGGTACCTGCTCTGACCTAAGGGTAATTCTACCTGATCCTGGCCATTGTACTTTTCCCAGTTTCTGCATCAACCACGTGCCCACCTTTTCCACATGTTTTGATATATGATACCTGCTCTCATGCCTGAGAATGTGGGAGAAATAGTCCCACATTTCTTTTCCTATTTGGGACAGGTCTTTGAGAGCAAGTTTAGGTTAAAAACACAGACTGTATATGCCCTCAGACCTAGGTTTAAACCCTACCTTTATCAATGACCGGCTATGCAAAGTTGGGCAAGCTACTTATGCTGTTGAATCTTAGTTTCCCCATCTAAAAGTTGGAATGATAATACACTTCTCATAGGGTTATTAGGGAAATCGAAGCTAATGTGTTGAAAGGCACTTAGTTATGTATAATGTATGTATAATAAATTAGGCAGTTATTATTTTTTAAGGCTTTTTTTATTTCTTTGAGAGAGAACGAGAACGTGCATGCAGGGGAGGGGCGGAGGGAGAGGGAGAGAGAAACTTTAGCAGACTTTCACGCTGAATGCAGAACCCGACATAAGGCTCGATCCCAGGGCCCTGAGATCATGACCTGAGCCAAAACCAAGAGTTGGATGCTGAACCAACTGAGCCACCCAGGCATCCCCATTATTATTGCTTTTATTGGTAGGAAACAATAGTGTGACAGTGGCTTCACTTGTCCCAGTCTGAGCCCCGTCTCTCTCTCTCCCCGTGGCCTGTCCCCCAGCTTCTCCTATTCTCCCCAGCAGATGCTTTTGCTGCTAATAAATCCTGCCTGTGATATCACAGTTCACTGCAGCAGCTGGCTCGGAATCGAGACATCAACACATGAATCAGACAGGATGAGAGGAGGAGGAGGCTGAAGACAGGCTCCCAACTACCTTGGTGACAAGGAACAGAAGAGAGAAAGAACAGAGGATTATAATAAGATCCGGAGGTTTTGCTTTTCTGCTAAGTGGGATGGGTTTAAACTTCTCCCTGTATTCATCGCCCTCTCAGGGTAAGGCAGATTGCTTCTGGGAGGGGCGGCCAGTTGGGATATTGGCAACCCAGAGGGAAGAGTTTGCAGATGAGATGGGTCATCTGATGTCCAGGTTGAAGAAGGAAGGAGAACATAAAAAGGAAGACGGAAATACGTTCCATTAACCTTTCTGATATACTTGTCTTAGACACATTTCTAGCGTGGTGGAAACAGCTTCTCAAGACTCACACAATTGGAATCAGTTCTATAAAATCTGATGTTCCTAAGAAGAAGCTCAACTCCACAGTGTAGCATTGAGGGTCATTCCAAATAGGGTTCCTTCGGAACTTTCTCCATTCTCCTGCTACCGCTCCCCACATGTACATAGAAAGGTAAGCATAGAGGAAGTTCACTGAGCATTTGCTAAGTACCAAGTTCTATGCCTGTGTTCTCATGTGGTCCTTTGAAGTAGGTCTTATTAGGATGCTTATTTTCTAGACAATAAAACTGAAGCTTAGCATTTTCTAATTATTCCCCATGGTCAGAGACTGACACAAAGTTGAGCCGGGTAGGCTGATAAACAGACCATGATGACGATCATCCAGTGACTTCTTAAAAGGATGAGTTAGGTTTGTATGCATACAGATGTCCCCTGATAGCTGTCTGGCTTTGCCATACACACCAGGACACCGTGGTGAATGGTACAGGCTTCCGAGATGACCCAGCTCTTCAAGATCAAACAGGCGAGCTGTAGAACCAGAATCCCGGCCTTAGTCTTCAACTCACAAATTTGTTTTCTCATTAGACTCAGCTGCTTCCCAATTCACACATCTTCATATTCAAAGAGGCTATTAACCTACCACATCGCCACCACCTGGGGCCTGCCAAGCCAAGCAAATGGAGTTAGCATCTTTGTAAATAAGGACTGCTAGAGTCGGAAATGATGGATCCCAGAGAAATGCCATCCCCCGTCTTTCAGAGGGAAGACAAATGACATTGTCCTCCTACAGGGAGCATGGAGCTGAGGATACAATGACTAGGGACCGGCTCTGGCTCTGTGCGATCCTGGCAACAGGACTTCCCTTCTTGGGTTCTCATCTGTAAATTGAAGGGGATGCCTGAGTTGGTTCTAAGGTCCTTTCAGTCATCTTAGGAAGGGATCTATTTACAGTAGCTTCCCCTAAATAGACTGGAATTCTTGGAGACTGGGAGTTCAATGAAAATAAATTAGGGAGACAAGATTTGACTAGTTGATGTATAGTTTTTTTTTTTTTAAAAATTCCTCTTATTCTTTTAGTCTGTTAATAGGCTGGATCTCACCCTCAGGTCCTCAGGTGGGGGGATGGGGTAATTAGGCCATGGGCATTCAGAAAGGCACTGGGTATTATGTGCCACTCGTGGGTCACTAAATTCTACCTCTGAAACTAATACTACACTATATGTGAACTAACTTGAGTTTAAATAAAATCCCGAAAGGAAAAGTTGGAGGAAGTTATGGTACTTCTGTCCGTGAGTGTAATCCATGTACAATTTAGCGCCATACCTGAAAGAGAGTGGGGTGTTCAGCTGATCAAGAGTGAAGCCCCGAGGGCCATCAGTATGGTCAAGCTTCTTAGAATGTTGACATACTGGCTTGGGTGGTGTGGGCAGAGGGACTTTGTTCTTCATAACTCGTATCATTTATCACTTTGTATTGAATACTTTCCAACTTGGGAGAAGAAAGGATGAGAGAGAGAGAGAGAAGCAGGGAACTTTTGGAAAGGATATTTTGTTGCAGAAACAGCCATGCTGTGAGCAATGAACAAGCCACCAGATTTCGCAAGAGTTGTTGCTAATGGCCTCCTTCTCCCTCCTTCCTGCCCCTCACCTCACTTTGCTGAAGACTGAGTCATTCCTGTAAAAAAATATTCTGGCCTTGTACTAGAAGACATGCTTACTCCTAAAAGGAACAGTACAAAGAACCTGGTACTCCCCTGCCCCATATCCCAGCTTCCACTCATTGTTTGTTTGCAAGCTCTGAGCTCTTGCAGAGATCTGAAGAATTGGGGGAGACACAGGGGAGTCAGAGAACCAGCCCATATCACTTATTTATTTCCCCCCAACCATTATTGAAGAGTATTTAGCAAGCATATTTCCTGAAGGCCGTTCTCCTTGTAAGAAACCCCATCGGTGGTTTAATTAAGCTTACATAAATACTAAATGGGATTCAACCAGAATGGGGTTTGCTGATTTGTTGTGTTGAAATAAACCCTTGCTCTGTTCTAATTGAATAGATTGAACACAGACTGTATTTGTTCTTATCCTGAAGCCATTTTCATGGGAGCGATAAACTGGAAATGTTATCTGGCTTGGGATGCCCGTTTTGCTGGGAAAATCACTCTGTCAGTGGTGAGGGAATGGAGGAGTTAAAAAAGATCTTTGTTTTCAAGGTCATATGTCACAAGCCAAGGAGAGTTAAAAAAAAAAAAAAAAAGTCATGACCAATGCTGGTAAGGGTCTGGTGAAATAGGTGCCTCACGTATGGCCAATAGTGTTGAAAATTAAAATAACCATCTTGAAAAACCAATTTGGAGATGTTAAAAGAGAACTTCAGGGTTGCCATAATGCTTCATGGTTCCATCCAGGAATTCCACACAAGGGAATGAAATCCAAGGAAACAACTATAACCTGGAAAACAAAACAAAACAGAACAAGTGTATGTGTAAAGATGTTGATCGTGATATTAGCTATAGCAGCACACACACATACACAGACACACACACACAAAGTCACAAAGAAATTTTGCAACAAACCCCAAAAAGAAATGATTAAGTCAGTTCTGACACTTCCCCAATAGAATATTATGCAGTTAACATGGTGATTACCATGATTACGTGGAAAACGATTTGGAGAGTAACAGTAAGTTAAAAAATAAATCTAGATACAAGTATACACTATAAATAAATTTAGCTTTAAAAAAATATGCAACTCAGTATGAAACAGCCAGAATAGGTAAACTTGTAGCTGGACATAGTGTTTGTCAGGAGCTGGAGGAAGGAAATAGTGGGGAGTGACTACTAATGGATATGGGGTCTCCTTCTGGGGATGATGAAAATGTAGAAACCTGTGATGGTTGCATGATAATGCCACTGGATTGTACACCTGGAATGGGTGCAATCATTCATCTCATATTTTGTGTGTTTGCCACAATTAAAAAAGAAAAAAGATACAACAAAGGATTAAAAATGAAAGAAAATACCCCTCAAAAATCTGAATACCAGTTATTTTAGGACAGTGGGAACATTTTTCTGTTCGTGAAGTTTTCTATCATGTTTGTGTTACAGAAAGGCAGGCTCATGCAGAATTAGAATCCGGCCCAGAATGCCATGGGTGGCGACCCCCTACCACCCCACTCCCACCCCCAGCCAGTGCAGAGTGTAATATATAGCACTAAATATATAGTTTAGAAAAGAGGGGGAAAAAAAGATCAAAACTCAACAGTCTAAGCTTCCACCTTGGAAAACTCAATGAAGAAGAAGAATATGACCCTAAAGCAAATAGAAATAAATAAATAATGCAAATGAGAGCACAAATTAATAAAATAAAAAAAGAAACCCAGGAAAGTAACAGACAAAAACAATGAAATCAAAAGCTGTCTTTTTTTTTTTTTTTTTAAAGGTCAATGACATTGATAAACTACTAGTCAGGCCCACCAAGAAGCAATACGGAAGACACAAATTACTCTTATAAGAAATGAAAGAGGGGACATCACTACTGATCCCATGGACATTAAAAGGATAGTAAATGGATACTGTGATGTGCCCCAAACTTGGTTACACAAGTTTGAAAGATATAACCTACCAAAGCTCACATGAGGAGAAATAGATAATTCAAATAGGCCTATATCTAGTAAAGAAAGAGAAAGGAGGGGGTGGGGATGGGAGAGCCTTCTGGTGGGTATTAAGGAGGGCATGTATTGATTGGAGCACTGGGTGTGGTACATAAACAATGAGTCTTGGAACCCTGAAAAAATAAAATAAAATTTAAAAAAATTGAAATTGTTGTTAATAGCCTCCCTGAAAAGAGTCAGACACAGATGTTTCCACTGGTGAATTCTATGAAACATTTCAAGGAAGAAATGAAACCATTTTTCTCCATTGTGTTCCAGAAGATAAAATTAGACAGAACACCTCCGGATTCTTTCTATGAGGCCAGCATTACCTTAATACCCAAACCAGATAAGAAAGGAAAATTACACACCAATATCTCCCCTGAACATTGATGCAAAGATCCTCAAGAACACATTAGAAAATAGAATCCAACAATGTATGGAATTAATTATATACCATTACCGAGTAGGATTTATTTCAGTTTTACAAGGGTGGTTCAACGTTGAACATCAAGTAATGTAATTTTATCAACAGCAAAATAAGAAAAAAATCATATGATCATATCAATAAATGGAGAAAAAACATCTGAAAAAATCCAACACCCATTCGTAATAAAAACTCTCAGAAAACTTCAACTTGATAAAAAAAAAAAATCTAAAAACCCTGCCATTAACATCACACCTAGCAGTGGGAAAAGATCAAGAAGTAGGCAATAATGTCTCCTTTTACCATTCCTATTCAACATTGTACCGGAAATTCTAGCTTATGCAATAACACAAGAAAAGGAAATAAAATGTGTAGGGAATGGGAAGGAGGAAATACAATGATCTCTATTTGCAGATAACTTGATTATCTATATAGAAAATCCAAAGAATCAACAACAACAAAAAAACTTCTGGAACTAATAAGTGGTTGTGCCAAGGTCATAGGATATAAGATTAATATCAAAGTCAATTTTCCCTATATTCCAGCACCAAACAATTGGAATTTGAAATGGGAAGCAAAATATGATGTTGCATCAGTACCAAAAAAGAAAAAGAAAATGCTTAGGCATAATTCTAGCCAAATGTGTATAGAATTTATATGAGGACAACCATGAAACTCTGATGACAGAAATGAAGAGCTAAATAAATCAAGAGATATTCCATATTCATAGATTAAGAAGACTCAGTATTGTTAAGCATTTGGTATTGTCAGGATGTTTTGGATTTTAGTCATTCTAATATGTGCGTGATAGTATTGCATTGTTGCGATACTTCCCAGCTTAATTCAGTGCAATCTACTGAAGGCAATCCTTATCAAAATCTCACCAAGTCGGGGTGCCTGGGTGGCTCAGTGGGTTAAGCCTCTGCCTTCGGCTCAGGTCATGATCCCAGAGTCCTGGGATCCAGCCCCGCATCGGGCTCTCTGCTCAGCGGGGAGCCTGTTTCCTCCTCTCTCTCTGCCTGCCTCTCTGCCTACTTGTGATTTCTGTCAAATAAATAAAATCTTTAAAAAAAAATCTCACCAAGTCATTTTGTAGATATCAACAGACAACTTCTAAACTGTATATGGAAAAGCAAGAGACAGACTAGACTGACTGGAACAATTCTGAAGAAGACAAAGTCAGGGCACTGATACCACCTGACTTTAAGACTTAATCATAAAACTAGAATTCTCATGATAGCATGATATTGGTGAATATAGGCAAATGGTCAATAGAATAGCATAGAGAACACAGAAGCAGACCCACACACATATGATGAACTGATCTTTCACAAAGGAGCTAGTTCAATGGAGAAAGGAAGGCCTTTTCAACAAAAGGTGATGAAACACTTGGACATCTTATGCAAAAAAAAAAAAAAATCAGAAAAATTAAAAAGAAATAGGCCTTAAATGTAACTTGCAAAATTATAAAATTTCTAGAACAGGAGAAAACCTAGGTGAACTTAAGTTCGTTGGTGAGTTTTTAGATATAATAGCAAAAGCACACTCCATAAAGGGAAAAATAGGTATATTGGACTTGATTAGAGTTAAAAAGTTCTCTCTGAGAGAGACACACTTAAGAGAATGTGGAGGGACACCTGGCTGGCTCAGTTGCTTAAGCGTCCAACTCTTGGTTTTGGCTCAGGTCATGATCTTGGGGTCTGGGATTGACCCCAGGACTCCCCACTCCATGGGGAGTCTGCTTCCCCTCTCTCTCCCTCTGTCCCTGCTTATGCATGCTTTCTCTCTCTCTCAAATAAATAAATCTTAGAAAAGAGATAGAGTGAGAAAATGTGGAGACAAGCCATAGGCTGGCAGAACATACTTGCACAACGTGTATCTGATAAAGGACCTTTGCCCGAAATATACAAAGAGTTCTTAGAGCTCACCACGAAGAAGACTGATCCAAGTAAAAAATGAGCAGAAGATCTGACATGCGCAACTTCACGAAAGACACGCAGATGGAAAATAGGCATTATGAAAAGATGCTCAACATTGTATGTTGTTAGGGAATTGCAGATTATGGCAACAAAGAGATACTAGCACACACATATGAGAATGATTACATCCGAAAAAGCCCTGACAATACCAAATGCTGTTGAAGATGCCGAGGAACCGGAATGCTTGTTCACTGCTGATGGAAAGGCTAAATGGTACCGCCATGCTGAAAGGCAGAGGGATAGTTTCTTACAAGGCTAGACACGGCCTTACCATATGATGGAGCAGTGACGCTCCTAGGTATCTACCCCAAATCACAAAAAACTTATGTGCGCACAAAAACCTGCCCACGAATGTTGATAGCAGCTTTATTTACAAGAGCCCAAATCTGGAAGCAACCAAGACACTCTTCAATAAGGGAATGAATAATCTGTGCTATCTCAGTACAGTAGAATATTATTTAAGAATAAAAAAAACGAGCTATCAAGCCATGAAAAGACACAGAGGGACTCTAAATGCATTTTACTCAGTGAAAGAAACCAGTCTGAAAAATCTACACAGTATGGGATTCTAACTGTATGATATTTTAGAAAAAGGCACACCTATAGAGACAGTAAAAAGATCACTGGTTGTCAGGGGAGTTTGGAGGGGGGAGGGAGACGAGGGATGAATAAGGTGAGGAAGAGAGAATTTTGGGGGTAGTGAAACTATTCTGTATGATACCGTAATCATGGGTACGTGTCATTATGCATCTGTCAAAGCTCACAGAAGTGTAGAACACAAAGTGTATAACAGAAACGACACATCTTGGTTCAACTTGGTTCACCTTGGTGAACCAAGGACCCTCGTTAATAATAATGTATAACGTTCATAACAAACGCGCCACAGGAAAGCGAGATGTTCATGATGGGGAAAATGGTGGGCTTATGTTGGGGAAGCGGGAGTTGGGTGTGTATGACGGACTTTGTACCATGTACTCAACTTTCCTATAAAATTGGAACTTCACTAAAAATGATGTCTGTGAATTTTTTTTAAGGTCGTTATGGCTGCTGAGGTAATCCGTACCTTACTAGGGGACCCTCTCAGCAGATAGGGAAAAGCCACTTTGGAAAGACAACCTTCCTCCAAAATTATTACTATGAGCTCTCGTTTGGTGGTCAGATCACCTTTTCATGGCGTCTGTTGCCTGGTGACGGAGTTGCAATGGTCATTCTCATCAGTCCTTTAGGTGGGCCACCTTACAGGGTAGCAGTTGGGCTCATTTTTCTGGAGTTAGTCTGCCTGGGTGCATTCTTGGCTCTACCATTTGCTAAGGGTGTGAGGCCGAGTTTTCACTAATGACATGAGCATGTACCTCAAAGTTTGTCGCAAGGATTAAATAAGCGAATCCCTGGTACCTAGTAAGTGTTCAATAAAGGTGAACTGTTATTTTTATTATTTATTGAGGTCTCACCCAAGACTCCCATCAACTAGGGGAACGATGAAAAAAGATTCCAACTCCCATTATTTCTGGGCTGTCAAAGCGCATAAAAGAGAAGCCAAGCTGGGATGCTTGGAAGCCGTGGAAACACTGCCCAGAGGAAAATAAAAGGAGAGACATACAGATCAAAATGGTTTGAACTATCTTCTGCCCTTTATCTGGGTGCCCGAAATAGCTCACCACAAATTGTTTTAATAATCCCCTTCTGTAAACTTGACCCCAACCTCATGATTTACTGGGCAGAAAATGTGATTGAGTCTGAGACTTTAGCTCTAAGATTCTCAGTGACCGCCCCCCTCCTCCCCCAACCCTGGGCCTCCTGCCTCTTAAACCAGACTCAAGAAGGACCAGGGCCCTTTACATGGTGCTTCCTGACTGTGTTTTCTTTTGCTGTTCGTTTATATTTTGCTCCACATGCCTGGGGCCCGCGGCATTTTTTTTTTTCTTCAAAAATAAACAACATTGTTGTCTTGTGCTTTGCTTGCTAGAAACTGTTGAGAGAACCTAGTTTCTTCACTGTAGGGAAGCTTAAAGCAAGGGATTGCTTCCCATTAAGTTTAATATCCTAGAACTCAGAAGGGGACCCAACGGACTCTATCCTACATGGTACCATGATCCCCTCCCTCCACGGATGTGTTGTTGGTTTCTTGGCCTCCAGGTTTGATACTCGCTTCTGTTCTCAAGATCTCTCAAGCCTCTTGAGCAGCCAGGAAATGTTTAACTCAGGCTAAGTTGCCTACAGAATGCTTAATTGTTGTTAACTTGCTGCCTTCTCTCCTTTCCCTGTAAGGAACTAAAGACAAGAGCTGACCTCCCAGTTTCTGTTTTAATCCCTCTTACACTGCCCGCATTTCTTGCTCAAGAAAACCCCCATAAAGACCCCTTTGTCTCTTTCTTCTTCTACCTTTTCTTTCATTCACTTCTGAATTTAATGCTCCTATGTTTGCCGTGTGCCTTGTGATAGGCGTGCCACCTCCCTAAATTGTAGAACAAAAACAGGGGAAAAAAGGCATTTGCTGAAACTGACATTTTCATCTCAGCTCACTCATTGGAGAGTGACAGGCTGTAATTTGCCAACAGGTTCACATCCAAACACATAAGTTAGTGCTGACATCATGTGATTTTTCTACCATAGCCATCTCCGCCTCGTGCATGCCACACAGGAGGCCATGCTTAGGTTAGCAGATATTGCAGTGGAAAAACAAGAAAGAAGGAGAAAAGCTCTTGACCTTCCCTGAGCTGCTTAATGCACCCAAGGTGTATGCCCTTATCTGTTTGGGGGTGGCTCCTGTCCAGACCCGTGTTCACTGGCTAATTGGTCGATCCACCTGGCCAAGAAGGGACTCGATTTATTTTACTCTTTTCCGGTCCCTTTACTTCTGTTTCTCTGCTGCGTGTTGCTTCTTGCTAGGTTAGAGCCTTCCTGGGTTCTCCCAGCAGCTGTCTCCTTGGTAGCGAATCCTTGCGTACTTCCTCCTGGAGTTGATTTTGTAATGTTTGCCCGTGAGCTCACTTTCAGTTGTGCACGTGCCTCAGTTGGGGAGGGATGCCACCGTCTGGTTTTACCACTGGCTCTGCCAGACAGTCTCAGTTCCTGGCTAGCTTTCGCATGAATTTCATGGCCTAGAGTTTCTCCTCTGCTGGAGGACGTAGAACTCAGGCTTATCATCTGTAGTCCAGGCGCCAGGATTCTAATACTTTATGAGTAACTACTTTCTATCTGTGATATTCTGGGCAGGCATTCTCTGCTGGGCTCCATCCTGGGACTGGAAGGAACTTTCTCGTACCTGTTTACAGACTTAGCATCTCTTTCTCAGCCCTCTGACTTATTCGGGGGCCCCCCACACCAGCCCCCTGCAGCCCAGAGGGATCACAGCCTTGACTATGGTTTCTCCAAAAACATAAACATCGCAGCCTCCGAGATTCAGACTCTGCTCTCCAGGAAGAGGGAGATCCCCATTGTCCCAAGATCCCCTGAAGACCGTCCTTCCTTGTGTTGACACAGGACTGTGTCTTATTTATTTGAAAATTATTTTATCTAGTAATGGGACAGTTTTGAGCACAGAGAAAGGGTTTGACACCATTTGTCTGTCTCCCCTTGTTCACCGGGAGAGCTGCACTGATTTTCAGTGTCTGCTTTCTGCAGGTTTTTTTGTGATCATTTGTGAGCAAGTGATAACTTCCAGGTTTGAGGCAGCAGACATACATAGACTCGTCTACCAGCTGGGACTCTAGGGAGTCATGGGCTCTGAACCCATACCATGGCGGGTGTTACGAAATTGAAGAGAGACCCAAAGATCCTCTGCTTGTTCAGAGAACCGAGATCTGGGTGCAGGTTACGAGCATATAACTGAGTTCTGACCTTTGGCACATCTATTTCTGATTCTGTGGGCAAAGGAAAGAAAATGCTGTGAGTGGTCCGCACGTGGCGTGGAATGTCTAGCGTCTGGGAGCTGACCCGCTCAAAATTGCGGTCACATTCCTGTTGTAGCGCACTGTTTCCTGATCAGTGCAATGCCTCTTTTTCTTTGAAGGCAAGAAATCTGGCTGTGTCATCCTTGTGTGTCTTTTTGTGTTTTTTTTTTTTTTTTTTTTTTTTTTTTTTTTTTTTTTTTTTTTTCAGCTGAAAGAATGAGTCAGTCTTCTTGGTCCCAAGTGGGAAGAAAACAACAGTACCAGACAACAGAATTAGGGATTACTATCTCGGCAGCCTACCTGAGGAATGATCCTTTTAATCAGAGGTGCCTCCAATGGTCAGTGGGCATAAAGTTATTGCCTCTGCCCCTCCCAAGTGACTGGTCCTCTTGGCGTATTAACACATGGATACCACTCAGAAAGGACTTGCTAGTTCGGGTGACATTTCAGGATCCTTACCACACAGAGCCAGGAGGGACAGCAGAAGAGGTTTCTGGAAAGGAGGCAGAGCATAGCCATAGAATATACCCCATTTTTTGGTGAGGTCCCCTGATGGAAGCAGTGGGTCAAGCAGATGGGCTCGAAAATCCCATCTCCCCAGAGGAGCCTACGGCATCCATGATTCTCGGAGGAGAAAGGGCTTGGGGTCGTGCATTTATTCCACTGAACGTCAGCTCCCTGGTCTTTGGTCCAGGCATCTCCCAGTGTGCAGAGAGAACCTCTGTTTACTGAGTGTTTAATCTCTGCCAGGCAGGAGTGATCCATTCTTGACAGATCTGACAGAGTGACCTTTTAAAAGTGAAATGAGATCATTCAGTTCTCCTTAAAGACTATTCAAGAGGTATTTTCTTTGTGTGCAGGAAGGTCTAGCATTTTATCCTGACCTACTTGAGTTGACCTTTGTTTTCTCAACTAGTTGGTAACTTACCACAGCTCTGCTTGCTTACGATTGTCCAGTGTTTTTCTGTATTTTTTCCTTTCCCATTTTAGTTTCATTATATGTATATATATTTTTTCTGGTGGTAAGAATGCATTATGAAATCTACCTGTTAATAAATCTGTAAGTGTGCAATGCAGGGTGGTTGACAGCAAGTGCAATGTTGTACAATAGATTTCTAGAACTTATTATCTTGTATAACTGACACTTTCTACGCCACATTTCGCCTTCTCTCCAGCCCTGGCAACCACTGCTATTCCACTTCTATAAGTCTGAGGGTTTTAGATGTCTCATGTAAGTGGAATCATGCAGTATTTATCCTTCTATGACTGGCTTATTTCACTCAGCATAATGTCTTTGTGGTGAATCCACATTGTTGCAAACAGTGGGAATTCCTCCTTTAAAAAGGCTGACTAAGCGGAGCTTGGGTGGCTCAGTGGGTTAAGCCTCTGTCTTCGGCTCAGGTCATGATCCCAGGGTCCTGGGATCGAGCCCCGCATCGGGCTCTCTGCTCAGCAGGGAGCCTGCTTTCCTCCCCCGCCACGCCCCCCCCCCCGCCTCTGCCTGGCTCTCTGCCTACTTGTGATCTCTCTGTGTTAAATAAATAAATAGAATCTTAAAAAAAAAAAAAAAAAAGGCTGACTAAGGGGAGCTTGGGTGGCTTAGTCCATTAAGCATCTGACTCTTGGTTTCACTCAAGCCGTGATCTCAGGGTTGTGAGATTGAGCCCTGCGTTGGGTTCTGCATTGGAAGTGGAGCCTGCTTAAGATTCTCTCTCTCCCTGTGCCCTCCCCCCACCAAAAGGCTAAGATTCCATTTTAGGCATGTAACACATTTTCTTTAGCCATCCATCTTCCGATGAGGATTTAAATTGTTTCCATACCTTGAGGACAGTGAGTAGTGCTGCAATGAACATGGGAGCGCTCGTATCTCTTTGAGATCCTGATTTCAATTCTTTGGGATAAATACCTAGAAATGGGATTACTGGATCCTATGGTATTTCCATTTTGAATTGTTGGAGGAGCCTCCAACTGTTCTGTGTTGCGACTGCACCATTTTGCATTTCTTCCAAGCGTGTAGAGGGGTTCTAATTTCTCTGCAGCATTCCCAGCAGAAACTGATAAGCATTTCTTCAGAGGAGACATACATGACCCAACAGGTACATGGAAAGGTAGCTAATCATCAAAGAAATGCAAATCAAAACCGCAATAAGATATCACCTCACATCTGTTAGGGTGGCTGTTCATCCTTCTGTTTCTTGATATTTCCCAGCTTGTTCTGATCGCAGGCCCTTGGTGCTTGCTATTCTTTTTTTCTGGAACACTTTCCCCCTTAAGTCATCATCTGGTTGGCTCCTTGTAGTCATTGGAATCTCAACTCAATTCAGAATTTATTTACTCGGAGAAGCTGACACTGACTACCCTATCAGAAGTAGCTCTTCCTATCACTAATCACCATGGCCTGTTTTATTTTTATTTTTATTTTTTTTTAAAGATTTTATTTATTTATTTGACAGAGAGAGAGATCACAAGTACGCAGAGAGAGAGAGAGAGAGGAGGAGGAAGCAGGCTCCCTGCTGAGCAGAGAGCCTGATGAGGGACTCGATCCCAGGATTCTGGGATCATGACCTGAGCCAAAGGCAGAGGCTTAACCCACTGAGCCACCCAGGCGCCCTATTTTTTATTTTTTTTTTTATTGTTATGTTCAATTAGCCAGCATATAGTACTATATGCTATTTTCTTTCTGGCTCTCACCACTCTCTGTGATTATTGTCTTCACTTATTTATTCACTGTCTCTCTCCCCATGAGCACAGAGATCTTGCTATCTTATTCCCCAATGTATCTCCTGCCCCTAGAGCTGGTCCAGTCCTTAGTAAGCACAGTGGCTAAGAACATAACCTCTGTAGCCAGCTGTCCCGGGCTCAGATCCCAGGTCTGCAATTTACTTGTTGTGTGAACTTTCTCCTACTACTGAAACTCTCTGTGCCTCACTTCTTTCATTTGTGATAAAAGTAATAATTCTTTTTTTCATAGACTTACTCTAAAGATTGAAAGAGTTGCCATAGGGGAGACTGGGTGGCTCAGTCGGTTAAGTGTCTGCCTTCAGCTCAGATCATGATCCCAGGGTCCTGGGATCGAGCCTGTGTTGGGCTCCCTGCTCAGTGGAGAGTCTATTTCTGCCTCTCCCTCTGCCCCTCACTGCCACCCAACTGGTGCTCTTGCTTAAATAAGTAAAATCTTAAAAATTGACAGGGGCGCCTGGGTGGCTCAGTGGGTTAAAGCCTCTGCTTTTGGCTCAGGTCATGATCTCATGGTCCTGGGATCAAGCCCTGCATCAGGCTCTCTGCTCAGCGGGGACCCTGCTTCCTCCTCTCTCTCTGCCTACTTGTGATCTCTCTCTCTGTCAAAAAAATAAATAAAAATTAAAAAAATTAACAAATAAATAGTACCTGGTGCATAGTAAACACCCCAAAACACAAGTTATTATCATCGATCCCAAATATGTTGAATGAATGAACAAATCAAACATTTCCCCCTGTTGATTTCATTTACTTCCCATGGCAAACATGCTTATATCCATGTTATGAGTGATTTAAGAACATAACCTGGGTTTTTACAGCCAGAAGGATTTGGAGCAAGGATTCCATCCCAGGTCTCCCTGACTCCAAATGAAAAGCACTCTTCCATTAGACCACACCTCCTCTCCTGCCTCCCTGGTCACCTGCCTCTGTGTTGCATCTTGGACCTGCATGAGGTTGGTTGTCCTGAGATCTGTTGCTCCCCATGTCTCACCAGCCGGTGTCTGCCTGTGCCTCGATCTTGAGTTAATGCTCTACTTGCTCCTGGGTGTGCTACAGAGGGTTTGCCACTCAGATCTGTTCATTCCAGGAACTCTTGATGACCCTCAGCAAGGAGTAACCAAAGGGACTTGTAGAGAGGAGCACCTGCTCAGTTCTTACTCCGTTTCTTACTATGTATGTTGAAAAAATAGCAGTGATTCCCCTGGGCTCCCATCCTCACTGGCTCTAGCTCTACACCAAATTATTCTGCCCACTTAGTAGCAGAAATGGCCCCACTGTTTTCATAGAGCTGTCTTCCAACTTCGCTTCTTCTCGGCTTCTGTGTCCAAGAGAAAGTGGGAAAAATAAAAATAAACATTTCTCCAAGAAGAACAAAGTCTAGAGACATTCCTATCAGGTTAGAGACTGTGGCACAGGTGTTTCAGCTAACCTGGATTCCCTAATTCATGAACTCCCAATTGGGCCCATAGTCCAGCAGGTGCTTTGATATGCATTATGGAGGAATACTTGAAATGCAGACTTCTCTAGAAGTTCTTGAGATAAACCTTGTAAGTGTTCCACTGTCTCCCCATGCATAGACTTCATCTGCTCCAAATTTTGGTCTACTTACTGCACAATTCCTGACCTTAAACTAGGTGCACAGTAGATACGAAAACACAAATTCCAATTGGGAACAATGTTGAACATTGTCTTACAACTAACATCTAACCATCTGCAGACCTCAAATAAAGTGGTCATAATGCTGAATTCTTCCTGAAGGCACTACTGGGGTGTGAATTATGGGTATAACACCCATCACTGGTTCCACTGGTTCCAATACTAACCGAGAGCCTCCTACAGACCAGGTCCTGTGTGGGACTCTGGAGATACAACAGTGAAAAAGTTATATTCCCATAGGGAAATCAGGGTCTAATAAGGGAAGAGACCGGTCATCAGGTGGTTATAATACAGGACAACACATCCTGGGTGTAAGGAGAGTGCAAAGTAATGAGAGCAGGGAAAGAGGGCTCCCAGCATAGCTCCTGGACTTCTTGTGAGATTCATGCCCCACCTCTTGGATCCTCAAAATTCTTTGGTATAAGAACAAAAAACCCAAAGACTTCCTCATCTTCCTTTTTTGGTGGACAGCAAGTTTTTTAGACTCTTCCAGAAATGCTCTTCCAGTCCTGGCTCAGTGGTGCCCAGAGATTCCTGTCATGTCCTTCTTGCCTGTGTCAGCTCTTGGCTCCTCCAAGCCCCCCAACTGAGGATCTCTCACGAGGCTCACAAGGGGATTCAGGCTGATAGGTGATGGACACTGAAGCTGTCCATTCGGTGGCAAAGGCTAGTTCACCTGCTCTCCATGGCCGGGTGGGTGGGAAAGCAAAGCCGTGTGTTCTGCTCCTGGAAGTCATCAGCGAATGGCCAAGGTTTGGCTTTTTTGAGCCGCTGGTTAGACCCACAGAGAATGTTGGCATCTACTGGAAACAAAGAGAGCAGTGATGAGCTACCTTCCATTTCTCTAGATTCTGAGCCATGTCTGGATCTGCTAGGGCAGGGTGGGGTGGGACGGGGGGAGTAAATAGGCCCAGTGTACAGGGAGGGCAGAGGGATGTAAGGCTGTGAATGCTTATAAGGGTTCTTCTGGAAAAAAGGCACCTAAGACCCCAGGTACAAGGTGAGGGAAAAGGAGCCCCTGGAGAGAGCTGCTTGGAGTCCCCAGGGAAGAAGGGCAGGCCAGGAGCACCGCCTGGGGAGTTGGGTAAGGACACCAAAGCGCTCAGAGGTGGCAGACAGACAGCTGGAGGCAGATCTTGGAATAGAAGTAACAGGAATAAAAATGGAAATAAGTCATGCTCAGAAAAACTGAGAAGGCAGCAGCTGTGGGAAAAAGATCCTGGGACCATCTTTGGGTCTCATCTTTCTATCCAGTCCCCTGGGGCCACAAGATGGCGGCTGTAAATGGAGAGCGCCTTGTGCTCTTCGGGATTCCAGTAGGAGCCAGCAGCATTCGGGCTTTTTGCTTCGTAGGTGAAAGAGTATGAACGTGGCATCTCTGCAGGGAAAAAGTCCGTCATTTTTATAAGACCGTCAAAGGGTGCAAGAGCCCCACACACCCTGAGAAAGACCCACTCGCGTCCTTGGGCACCATTACCGAACCTTCCCCTTCTTCAGTGACATGGCACCAAGGACTTTCCCTCATTGCCCCCACTGGCCCCACCCTCCAGGAGCCGTCTCTCCAACTTCCCCACCACAACCTCTGGTTCAACAGCTTGCTCACATCCTCAGGCTAATTCCACGGGACCAGCCGGTGGAAAGCTTCCAGGCCCTTCCTCTCCCTCCTAGTCTTTCATCCCCCTGACCTGACTTCCTACTGCATTCAGCCTGGGCTCCTAAGTTCAGTTACTTTACAGTCCTCTCATGGGGCATCTTCCGTTCCCCCAGAAGCCTTGTCTTTGTGGCAGACTTGGGCACAAGCAGGATGGCCCCCCATGCCCAGATTCATGGGTAAAACCTCACCTGGGCACCCAGGACATCTCAGCAGTCCTGTTATCCACCCGAGGCCATCTCTTCTGCTTATTTATCTTGGGAAATCCTCCAAGATGGAGCCGCCTGCCCTCAGATCCCCTTATGTGATCCTCCAACCAATCCCTCTCTCAAGGAACGGCCTTACCTCTTCCAAGGAAAGACAGGCCTGTGGGAATAAACTCTCTCAACTTCCTTCTTGCTATGCTAATTGTAACCTCCCTTTGACGGGTGAGGATCAGAGAAAGAAAGTGCTCTCCCCAAGCGCCTTCAGCTCCAGAACGGCTGTGAAAATGGTCTGCTTTCTCCTGTGATCTAGAAATGCTTTCTTCTCTCTATTTATTGTAATTATCGCTAGTAGTAGTGACATTCTTGGTAGGAGGACTAATAGTGGTGGGCAGCCTCCGTCGGTCATTAAAACAACTATCTCTTTTCTTTTTAAGATTTTATTTATTTATTTGAGAGACAGAATGAGAGAGGGAGAAAGAGAGAGAGAGAGAGAGTGAGCATGAGAGGGAGGAGGGTCGGAGGGAGAAGGAGACTCCCCTCTGAGCAGGGAGCCCAATGCGGGACTCGATCCTGGGACTCCAGGATCATAACCTGAGCTGAAGGCCATTGCTTAACCAACTTGGCCACCCAGGCGCCCCAACAACAACTATTTATTGAGTAACTCCTAAGGGCCAGGTCTTAAAGCCTACCTATTATATCCTGGGCAATGAAGTGGGCCTGCGGGAACTGGTGTCTTTACAGCGACGCGCAGGCAGTGCGCGCACCCAAGCATGCACGCAGCCCACACTAACACGCGCTCCCGAGGGCTCTCACACACGTGCACGCACAGGCACGCCTGTCCGCAGAAGCACAGATCAGCTGCAGATGTGGGCTCGTGAACAGCTGTGCCCATCACTTCCATCCCGTTTTAGTGGCCACCGGTCTTGCAGACGCCTTCTCCGCACGACCAGCGCCCGCTGCCTGTGAATGGAGACGCACGGGGAATGGTGCTCAACAGGCCCATTAATTCATCAGGCACTCACTTAGGCACTCCCATTATAGTAAATGGCTTCTGGGGGCTCGGAAAGGGCCGTATTTATTTTCTGAGAATGGCCATTACCCCCAGATGGGAGGGTGTGAGAGGCGGCATTAGTGGGCCTCCGGTCAGTGTCTCTGCCCCATGCTGTTGCAGAATTAGCGTGTGGTTATTTATGGGCCCGTTGTCCTTTAACAGGGTCCCAGTTTGGCCCAGGGATAATGAGATGGGTCTTCAGGGAGCATCTATCTCTCCCCCCGACCCTACAGCTGAAGGCAGCTCTGACGAGCTTGGTCTCTTAAGTGGCTGGTGATGGGAGTGGAGAGGGGGCCGACTCTAGCATGCCTATTTATTTCCCCGGAGCTGATACGCTCAGCGGCCCTTCTCTTCTTCTCCCCCCTCCACCCCTCCCTGCCTGACGTATTTGCCAGCTGAGCAAAGTTCTACCCCAGGCAGTCAAGGGCTTTGTGTCTCAGCTCCGCTGGTCAACCTTAGGCAAGTGGCCTAAACTTTCTGATTCCTAGTTGTTTTCTCTCTTATTCAATGGAGACCTACATTTGGTACACTTGACGTTAACCGAGGACCTCTTCTTGGCTTGGCACTGTGCTAGTTTCCAGGCTAAGAGTGGGACAGAAGCAGATGAAGTTTCTGTTCCCATGAACAAGGATTAAAACAATAACAACAATAACAACAACCATCCCCTCCCCCCACAATGGGTCACTAATGAATGCACAATTCAGGCTTGGAAGGCAAGAGGCAAGACCACGTGACACGGGGCCCCACGTGACACGGGGCCCTGTCCTTGTCCAGGGGCTCTGAGAGAGGGATAGTTGAGTTTGATGTGAAAAATGAGCAGGGCTTAATCACTGAAGGGTGTGGGCAGGGGCAGGGTGGGCAAGATGTACCAGGCAGAGGGAACAGCTTGTAGAAAGGCCTGGTAACCAGAGGGGGCGTGATGTTGTCACAAAAACCAAGAGAGAGGTCCAGAAAGGCCTGGCATGCCGAGAGAGAGGGCTGGCTGGAGGGAAGGTGGAAGATGGGTCCTCCAGGAATTTGTACCAGGACACCTTGTTCTGGATTTGGCCTTTATCTTAAGAAAAACAGAAAGCTGTCAAAGGTTGTAAGCAGAGGAAGGACTCGTTCACATTTGCATGTTGAAAAGATTGTCTGGCTGCAGCAGGGGTACTAAACTGGAAGGGGACCAGGGAGGCTGTTGGGAGACTCGTTGAATGGGTTATTGGTGTAGAAATGATGGAAGTGTGTCCTAGTCTGGGAGCAGAGGACACAGTGAGGGGTGGGATTATGTGAGGCATTGAACAGAATTTGGGCGGAGAGGAGAGGAAACTGCCAACGATGCCTCCTCTGTCTCCCGCTCATACCTCACAAGGCCACTTCAGGATTAAATGAACTCATTTGTGACACACGTCTGGCACATCGTAGGTGTCCAATAAATGTCAGCTCTCGTCCCCCTGTTTCCGTAAGCTCTTTGCCATTTGATT
Source organism: Enhydra lutris kenyoni (assembly GCF_002288905.1). NCBI lineage: Eukaryota > Metazoa > Chordata > Mammalia > Carnivora > Mustelidae > Enhydra > Enhydra lutris. Next base: position 3,652,641 of record NW_019154174.1, read on the forward strand.
CCCACGGACTCTTTCACAGAGGGTTGGGACACTAATCCTTGTTACCTTCTAGAATGTTCTAACCTTATCATTTTCTAATTCAGCACTCAAGTGCCAACCGGCAGTCTTGGCTTGGCAGAGCTGCCAGGGAGAAGCCAGGCACAGGCTGCAGCTGGGAACAGTTCTGCTGGGATGCTCCCTGGCGGCCGCCCCTCCTCCGATGAGAGCCAGCCAAGTCCCCTCTCTGCTTAGCACAAAGAAGAGGACACTTGATAGGCAGGCAAGGGAAGGGAACAGAAAACAGAAGGAAGTGGGAAACATACTGGGGTTTATGGACAGAAAGAACCACCCACCTTCCCATGTGTGCTTATCGTTGAATAACTTGACGCCCCCCAGAAGTCTCCAGTTTTCTCATCTGTAAAGTGGGGTTCATGACAGTTCCTACAATGGAGTTCCTTTGAGAGAGTAAATGAGATTCCGTGATAAAATGGTTTATAAAGTACAGTGTGGCGAGGAAATAATTTATGTGCAAGTAAGCCTGTGGGGTGGCTTTCAATTCTGTCGAATCTGGGATCAGACCCAAATTCTACCACTTCTGCTCTGTGTAATGAGGGGGCAGGGTAAGAGAGAGCATGAGCACAAGAGGGGCGAGTGGCAGGAGGAAGCAGAAGCAGGATCCCTGCGGGACTCGACCCCAGGACCCTGGGATCATGACCTGAGCCGAAGGCAGATGGTTCACCAACTGAGCCACCCAGGTGTCTCAAGATTTCTGTTTTTATGCCTCCTAACGCAGTATCTATTCTGTAGCTTATGGATCACAGAACAAATTTGACTTTCAAGTCTTATTATTTAAGAAATACATTTCATAAGGCTATAGCTGCCACAGACAGTGATTTCTCTGATGGGTTTGAGCAATGTCCATTGAAAACCTTCTGGAAAGGAGTCACCATTCTAGATGCCATGAAGAGCATTGTGATTCATGAGAATATGTCAGAATACCAACATGAGCAGGAGTTTGGAAGAAGCTGATTCCAACCATCACGGATGACTTTGAGGATGACCTCAAGAGTTCCATGGAGGACGTCCCTGCAGACGGGGCGGAAATAGGAGGACAATGAAAATGGCAAGTGGAGGCCAAAGATGGGATTGCACAGCTGCAATCTCATGGTGAAAGTTTACTGGTTGAGGGGATGAACAAAGAAAGTGGCTTCTTGATTTGGAATCTACTCCCAGTGAAGATGCTGTGAAGACTGTTGAAATGACAACAAAGGATCTAGAATATTCTGTACACTTAGTTGTAGGGTTTGAGAGAATTGATTCCAATTTTGAAAGAAGCTCTGCTGTGGGTAACATGTTATCAAACAGTATCATATGCTTTAGAGAAATCATTCCTCACAGGAAAAATCAATCAATGGGACAAACTTCATTGTTGCCTTATTTTAAGAAACTGCCACAGCCACCCCAAACTTCAGCAACCGCCACCCCGATCAGTCAGCAGCCGTCAATGTTGAAGTAAGGCCTTCCACCAGCAAAGAGATTGTGACTCCCTGAAAGCTCAGACAATGGGGAACATTTTTTAGCAATAAGGTATTTTTTAATTAAGGTATGGACATTTTTTTTTTAGGCATCACGCTATTGCCCAATTAATAGAATAGAGTAGAGTGTAAATAACTTTTCTCTGCCTGGGAAACCAAAATATTTTTTTGTTTTTTTTTATTGTAATTTTTGTTCTCTGATATATTATTTTTTTTTTTTGCAATGCCTGCAGTATCTCTGAGATATGCTTGTAAAGCAAAGATCATTTTACAAAGTGAATCATGCTCTGGAGAAAGTAAAACCATGTTTGGACATAGAGGGGTTGCCCTGAATGGGGTTGTCACAGGGGGGGTCTCCCTGTGGCCATGACCCCCAAGCCCAGATTTGAATGTAAGAAAAGCCAATGACCAAATCATTTAAGAAGAAGATTCTCAGGTGGGGCTGCTCCTTAGAATGGCCTGGAATCACCTCTAGCCCAGGTGAAATGGTATTCTTGGGAGCCGGGCTCAACCATACACATTTTTTTTTTTTTTATAATGAAGCTTTTAATTTTGATTCCAATAGAGTTAACATCCAGTGTAATATTAGTTTTAGGCATCCAATATAGTGATTCCCATGCATCATTCTGTGCCCATCACAAGTGCCCTCAGTAATCCCCATCACCTTTTTCACCCATTCTCCTGCCCACCCTCACTCTGGTAACCATCAATTTGTTCTCTATAGTTAAGAGTCTCTTTTCTGGTTTGCCTCGCTCTCCTTTTTTTACTCTGCTCCTTTGTTGCATAAATTCCACATATGGGTGAAATCATATGGTATTTGTCTTTCTCCGACTGACTTATTTCCCTTATTATACTCCTTAGATCCACCCATGTCATTGCAAATAGCAAGATTTCATTTCCTTTGATGGCTGAGTAATATATATAATAATATACATACATCTTTATCCATTCATCTGTCATTGGGCTCTTGGTCTACTTCTATAATTTGGCTATTGTAAATAATGTCGCAATAAGCATAGGGGTGCATGTATTCCTTTGAATTAGCATTTTTTGTATTTTTTTTTATTATAAATACCCAGTAGTGTGATTACTGGACCATAGGATGGTTCTATTTTTAACTTTTTGAGGAACCTCCATACTGTTTTCCACAGTGGCTGCACCAGTGCACATTCCCACCAACATTGCATGAGTGTTCCTTTGTCTGCAAATCCTCACCAACACCTGTTGTGTCTTGTATTTTTTATCTTAGCCATTCTGAAAGGTGTCAGGTGATATCTCATTGTTGTTTTGATTTATATTTCCCTGATGATAAGTGATGTTGAGCATCCTTTCATTTGTCTGTTGGCCATCTGTATGTCTTTTTTGGAAAAACGTCTGTTCATGTTTCTTGCCCATTTTTCAATTGGATTATTTGTTTTTTTGGATGTTGATTTGTGTAAGTTGTTTATATATTTTGGAGACTAACCCTTTAGCAGATATGTTGTTTGTGAATATCTTCTCCCATCCAGTAAATTGTCTTTTAGTTTTGTTGATCGTTTCCTTTTGCTGTAGAAGCTTTTTTATTTTGATGTAGTCCCAATAGGTTATTTTTGCTTTTATTTCCCTTGCCTCAGGAGACATATCTAGAAAAATGTTTCTACAGCCAATGTCAGAGAACTTACATATTTATTTTTAAGGCTCCAGGTAATTTTGCTGCACGGTGAAAATTGGGAAGGCTAAACACGTACAATATGCAAAGTATTATATCTAAGAGGCCTAACATTTCCCAAAATCTAATAGCACCTTGAGTTAGTCTGATTGGAATGCCGTAACAAATGACCACACATGGGCTTACCCAACAAAACTGTATTTTACCACAGTTCTGGAGGCTGGAAGCTGAAGATCAAGGTTTCTGCAAGGTTGATCTCTCCTGAGGCCTCTCTCCTTGGCTTTCAGATAGCCACCTTCTCTTTGTGTCCTCATGTAGTCTTCTCTTGGTCTTGCTGTCTGGATCCTAATCATCTTTTCTTATAAGGACACTAATTATATTGGATGGGTTTCTACCCATATGACCTCGTTTTACCTTGGTTTTTCTACTTACTGGCCCTGTCTCGAAATGCAGTCATATTTGAGGTACAGAGGTTAAGATTTCAGTGTATGCATTTGGGAGAACACACTTCAGGCCATGATATGCCTGATAGATATGGATTTCTTTCCTGAGTCTAAGTTTCGGAACGACTTTCTGATTTCCCTATTTTCATACTCTGCATCCCCCCTCTGTGTGGTCCTGGGCACACTCTTCATTATCAGATCATTTGTTGCCAGAAGTTTGAACTAAAAAACTTCCAAACAGGGTCTTGGTGAAAGCCCTTATTTTCCAGGTGGAGATTGCGTGGTCAAAAGAGGAAGGAATTACTCAATTCCTCACAGATAAATGGCCCAGAAGTAAGTCAATGCTCCACTGTTATTGCCACCATTTCTGTTCACCTGGTGCACAGATGCAGAAGGGAGAAGAAAACTCGGCTACCCCAGTGGTGCCACTAATTATGACTTTGGGAAAGATGGGCTATGACCTTGAATGTTATCAACTGCAATGAGCAGATAATAGAAGGGTGATCATGAGAAAGGCATGGTATAATGTAAAGGCTCCTCACAATAACTAGCACGTAGTGTGTGCTGTTATAACCTATACGATCACTAGTGTTGTGCCTTGTGATGGGTGCCAAGGCCATCATGAGAGGGAAGAAGGTGCTTCTGGCTTCACAGGTCTCCAAGTCTGGTCCCTTGGTGCTATGTGTGAGCCCAGCTCTGGGTTGTGAAGTTACATTCAGGAGAGGACAAAGAGGGTAGAGGAGACCTAACATTAGGTGGTTGTAGCTGCCATCTTCTTAAGGACAGTAGCCATCACCAATTCTGTACAAATTCTGTCTCCAGGCTGTTGTCAAAACCCAACTCAAACCATGTGTCATGGGGCACTGTCACATGGGATTTGCACAGGACTCTATGGGATTCTCTCTGACATCCTGGCTGGCTGGCTCTTTCCATGGGAGGTGGGAGGAGAAAGTCCGTAGCTCAGTGGGACTGTGACATTGGGATTTGGCCATGTCTGCAGGTTCCCCTTTTCTCTGACACTCTAGAGGCTGAATGATCAGATCGACAGAGAAAGAAATTTATCTCTCTCTCTCTTTTAAAAAGGATTTTATTTATTTATTTGAGAGAGACACATACACAGAGATAGCGAGAGAGAGTGCAAGTGGGGAGCAAAGAGAGAAGCAGACTCCTGACTCCCACCGAGCAGGGAGTCTGATGTGGGGGTTGATCTCAGGATTCTGGGATCATGACCTGAGTCTAAGGCAGGCATTCAACCAACTGAGCCATCCAGGCACCCCAAAGAGTTTCTTTCTGAGAGGCCCAGGAATGGAGAGTGGCCAGCATTTATAAGCTTTTCTGATGAGCTCATCAGAGAGGAAATCCTGTCAAGTAGTGAACTTGCAAATGGTGGTTAAGGTTTTCTGGGAGCCCAGATGAAGAGTGAAGAAATTTGAGATTTTCCAAAGACACAGTTCACTTCCATGTGGAGAAGAGAATGAAACCTAACATCAAAAGCAAGAAAGAACGTGGCTTTGTGTGTAGGTCCTGTCTTCCTATGGCCCTCCCAACCATTGTCCATATGTCTGTAACTGTAGACAGTAAACTTCCGTTGTCACTGGTGTTCTTCCCTCCTCCCCACCCCCTTGGTGGGTTTATGCAGTTCCTGAGTCAGTTCTGACAAAGGCAAGAAGTCCAACCACAGCCTCAGCTCTACAAAGAGCTTGGTCTGGAAGGAGGGCTTCTGCTTAGGAAGTCAAGTGCAATCTGATAGAGGTCTTACCACGAAGTCTTGGTATTCCTTATACCTTCTTCCAAACCCAGCATCAACTGGGTTCAGAGCCCAGACTGTAATGCAACTTCCCCAACCCTTTCTCTGAAGCTTCCAAGTTCCTTTTCCCTCTAGGAGTCTTTATCACAGACCTTCCATTCTCAGACTCCATTAGGCATCTTTGGGATGCAAGCTACATGAAACTCAACAGTGTGGTTTGAACCATATGACATTTATTCTACTCTTTTTTAAAGATTATTTTTGAGAGAGAGAGAGAGAGTGCAAGCAGGGGAAGAGCAGATAGAGGCAGAGAGAGAGAGAGACTCTCAAGCAGACTCCCCATTGAACACAGAGCCAGATGCAGGGCTTCACCCCATGGCACTGAGATCATGACTTGAGCTGAAACCAAGAGTTGGATGCTTAACAGACCGAGCCACTCACGTACTATTATTATATTTAGGAATATTCTATACCTAAATGCAAGTCCAGAGGTCACGGGTGCTAAGGATAACTCCACAGCTCAGGCATGCCATCTGGAATTGGAGCTAGTCATCCTGCTCCCTTTCCCTGGGATACTGGGCAACATGAGCAATATGAGCATATTATGAGCATTTCCTTCTGAGCATTTCCTTGGAAGCCATTGCTTCTTTACACAATAGCGTCAAGGCAGGAGCAAAGCAATGGGTGGCAGTAACAGAGCTCTATCCGCACACCGGCCTCCTCTCTCTTAACTTTCAGTGTAGGTTTTCACTGGTGTGTGACATCGCCATCTACACAGAGTGCAGAAATCAAGAATGTGCATTGAATGACTTTTCACAGAGTAAACCCAGACGTTTACACAAACCAGAGACAGAATATCAACAGCAGCAATCTTGGCCACCTTCTGATCCCAAAGGCCACCAAAGGAAATTGATAACCTGACTACAAACACTGTAGGTGAGTTTTACCTTTTTTTAAAAAGAAACTTTATGTCACTGGAATTACACAGCATGTCCTTTTAGGCAACTATCCTCTTTTCGCTTTGTGGGATTCATCTACACAGTTGAGAGTAGGCATAGCTTGTCCATGGTCATTTCTCTATAGGGTTCCATTACATAAATATGCCAGAATTTACGGGCTTTATTGTTTATGGTTATTTGAGTTGCTTCCAAGCTTTGTAGATCATGGGTAGTTCTGCTATGACTCCCCATATGTATAATTTGGTAAGAATATACCATATGCATACATGTTGGGGTAACCTAGGAGTGGAATGACAGGGTCATAAGATTGCCTCACTCTTTCCATGGATGTCTTTCCCACAAGCCCTCAACATTTTCTTGGCTCATTACAAGCCTACTCTGAAGATATTCCTTAGAATATCTTAGAGGTATAATTTTTTCCCTGAGGGTAGGGACAGTGCTACTTGATCAAAATCAGGCTTCTGGAATTGAAGAAGATGCAGAAATGTCAAGTGGGTACCACTGCACTCTGCTATCTCTTCCTGATTGTTAGTTCATAGTCTCCAATGAAATGTGAATTTGTCTGGAATCATGTCCGTGCCACTCACGTGGACATCCTTCCACTTACCGTACTGGCCTGGAAGTGCGGTCTTTCTCCTATCACTATCTACCTGCCTTCTATCTCGGTTCTGTCTCCATTGTGGACTTTTCCCTGGAGCCATGACTGAGCTCTTCCTTGACAGGTCGGACTGAAATGCTGTCAGGGGAGAATAGTAAATATGGGCCAACAATCACTCGTGTGCACCTTGTCTCAAGTTATCAACCTGCATTTCTCTCCCTCCAGGCCCCCTTCCATTAGTGAATTTTCTAAGAGCATCTATTTCAAGATCCCAGCAGGAATGATTTTTTTTTTTTAAAAGGCACAATCCTCTCTTCATATCATCAGACTAGAGATTCTGAACAATCTAAGGCTAATTTGAGGGCAGTTTTGAGTAAGTAAGCATGGGATTTCTCCAGAGATAGAGTGCACTGTCGTATTTTAGGAGAATCTTAATACCGCAATAAGGATGGATTGACGTTGCGTCAATTTCTATTCTCATTACAATAAAAGAGTCAGTGTGGTATTAGAATTTTACTGCCTGCAACATTTGGTGAATTACAGGGAGGTCTAATATGATTTCCCACACTATATTCTGTTTAGATCGGCAGGTTTCTCTGGGCGTTTCTCAATAGACTGATAAAGCACTAGACAGGGGATTAGCTCTCTTGGAAGCTAAGAAAAGAGGTGATCGGGGTTGTTTATAGCTTGTGGGGATGGATTCTGATGGAAGAACCCAGAGAGAGCGAAACTTTCACAGCATACAGAATGGCAAGGACTCAGGGAGCATATTATAGGATATGGCCCCACCCTGTGGAGTAATTCCCCTGGGGACCCAGGACAGGAACAACCAGAACAGAGAGACTAATGGATCTCCTTTTGGGAAGACATCATAAGGAGAAATAAATCACACCAAACGTCTCTCAAGGGGATCGATTTTTTTTTTTTTCCGCCCAAAGAAAGGCTTCAGATTCAGATAAAAGTAAAATGTTTTGGACAGTGCCAACTCCAAGCACCGTGAACATGGACTGTTTCATCCCAGACTCCCACAGGCCAGTTGGGGAAGCCATCATTGTTATCCTCCTCCTCATCAGCATTGTTTTAGATAAGATTTCCTGGAAACAGACTCTGAAATGGAGAATTGCATGCAGAAGGGTTCCCCAGGGTTACCCTCTGGAGATGCAGCTCTAAGGAAACTGGCGAGGCAGGGTTGGGTAGAAAGGGGCAGGCAGACCTGCCATGTGGGCCCACTTGAGGACTCAGTGGCTCCCAGAGGGAACTTAGGAGTGGGATGGCCTTTAGAATCATCCTGAACTAACACCAAAAGCTGCTCCCTCATGTCTGTGCATCAGTCATTCATTGGCCGAGTCTACCCCAGAGAAGAGGTATAACCTTGAATGGGGAGGGCAGAGGCATCAAGAGCCCATATTCCCAGCACCTGGGGGATGAGTGTGTTAAGCCTGAAGGGGGGTTCTGGGTGAAATATTGTGCTAGGCATCAATGAATATCAAATTCAGGGGTCATCATTGAAGTACTGAATTCATTCATTGATCGTCAGTGAAAGTCATCATCACTATCATTTAGCAGAAGAGGCTCAAAGGAATCAAGAGACTTGCCCTGAAGGCCACATAGCTGGTAAATGGACTATCCTTTGCTCTGATACCCTGGTCAGTATGCTTTCTCTTTCCTGTGTACTGCTTCAGCTTCTATTTCTCTCAGGAACCTGATGAAGGTAGGAGGACGGTGAGGTAGATGATGAAGGAATGAGATACCCCTCTCCCCCACCCCGCATCAAGGAAACAGTAACTCTGGTGGAAGGTGTCTAGGAACACCTTTCATTTACTAACACCAGGGAACATCTGCTACATGCTGGTCCTCCAAATGGTGTGGACATGTTGATAGGAAGACGGAAGGGCCCCTTTACTCATGGAGACCTTATTCTAGTCAAATAAATTTATCATCAGGATGCCTAGGTGGCTCAGTCGGTTAAGCGTCTGACTCTTGGTTTCAGCTCAGATCATGATTTCAGGGTTGTGAGATTGAGTCCTGCACCAAGCTCCATGCTGGGGGTGGAGACTGCTGAAGATTCCGTCTCTCCTTTTGATCCTTTCCATCTCTAAAAACATGGGTTTATCACCCAAGACACCTAGAAATCCATGAGGTGTAGCTTAGATTGGTTAAATAGATTCTTATTGTATGAACTGGGGCTACATTGGATTTGGCTTCATATACTACAACACTTGACTGATAATAAGAAGGTCTGTTATTCATTTGTTCCTTAAAAAATATGAGTATTTTGGGACACCTGAGTGGCTCAGTTGGTTAAGCGGCTGCCTTCGGCTTAGGTCATGATCCCAGCGTCCTGGGATTGAGTCCCACATCGGGCTCCTTGCTCAGCAGGAAGCCTGCTTCTCCCTCTGCCTCTGCCTGCCACTCTGTCTACCTGTGTTCACTCTCTCTGACCAAAAAAAAAAAAAAAAAAAGAGTATTTTATTGAATGTAGGAGAGCACTAAAGTAGGCAAGAGTTTTGTTATTATTATATGCATGTAGCTAGACAGAAATTCCTACACCATCATGGATGGCAGACTTCCAACCTCTTCCTTCCACTTCAGACTGGATTTTGATATGGTTTGGGTTTGGTTGATGTCTGATTTCAAATGAGGGAAGGGGGACATTAACAGCTGAAGGCAAGCCAGCCATCCAGTCAGTCCATCTCTTGTAGGTACCCTTGAAGGGCAGTAATCTGTCGTGTCATTAGAAACAGGGGCAAACGTATCTGGGAGTGCTGAATTTTAATTAGTGAGAGATGGACCTGTGCCTCGATTTTCCCTTTGGTCATCCTTCAACAAAGGATTCCTTTCATGGTGATTTCCAGAGATGTGGGTCCATGTATGTCCCTCAGTCATCAACATGCCTCAGTTTCCAGATTTGTGCACTGAGTTCTTCTTTATCGAATAGAAGATAAGAGCATCTACCTGTATCCCTCAGAAGGAAACTTGTAGCCAGTTCGCTTTCATTTTTTTCATGCTTTAGAAAAATCTTTAATGTCATGAGAAATATTTATGATATTAGATCAAGTGAAAGATGAATATAGAATATATATAATGCAAAGCCAAGTTCTCAAAGTGGAGTAAAGTAAACTAAAATGTTAACAATTATGACCTTTGACTATGGGATGAAGGGCGATTTTCAGTTTCTCATTTATACTACACCTTATTTCCAGTACTGTAGAGGGCTTACAGTTAAGACTGAGGGCTTAGAGTTGTGTCTTAGTTCTATCGCTTACTTGGATGAGTTAAATAACCTTTCAGAGACTCTTTTCCTTGCATGTAAAATCCAGTCCTCTTTTGATTTACTCATGACCAAGTGTAGTGCCGCATACCCACCCTGGACTTCCGCGCCCTTTCCCAGGTTCTGCAGAACATCTGTTCTGACATAAAGGCATTCTTGGGATTCTTGGCTGCCTGATAGAGGAGATATGAAGAGTCTGCTAACTCTAGTCTCAGCAGGTAGAAGAGAACATCAGAGACGCGGAGACACCGCTTAACCTTCTTAGGAAGGGCTCCATATCTTTTCATTACAACATAGTAAAGAGTGTGGAGGCGGATGGCAACTTTTACTAGAACCTCAGCCCAGGGAGGCAGCCTTCAGAGAGTCAACCCGGGAGCTGATCAGCTACCTACTGAACATGTTCACCTTGACAAAGAGAAGAGCCTTTCCTTTGTTTTGGGGCTCCTGACCTCTCCTTAAGTAACTCTGAGGACTCTGATAGATAGCTGGCGTAGTCCGCTTAGGCTGCCATAACAAAATACCATTGACTGGGGGCTTATAGAAATGGATTTTCTCACAGTCCTGGGGAGCTGGGAATCCCAGAGCAAAATGCCAGTCTAGGGGTGCCTGGGTGGCTCAGTCGGTTAAGCATCTGCCTTTGGCTCAGGTCATGATCCCAGGGTCCTGAGATGGAGCCCTGAGTTGGACTCCCTGCTCAGCAGGGAGTCTGCTTCTCCATCTCCCTCTGCCTTTCTCCCTCAATGCTCTCTCTTTATCTCAAATAAATAAATACATACATAATCTTAAAACAAAAAACCAAATTGCCAGTCTACTCAGTTCCGTGAGAGCTCTCTTCCAGGCTTGTAGATGGCCATCTCCTCACTGTGTTCTCACAAGGCTAAGGCAGGGGTGGTGCAGAAGGAGAGAGAGAGAGTCTTATGTCACTCTTATAAGACGATGGTCCTATCAGATCCAGGCTCTACCCTTATGACTTCATTTGACCTTAATGAACTCCATAAAGGCCCCGTCTCTAAAATCAGTTACGTTGATATTTAGAACTTCAATATATGCATTTGGAGAGCACAAGATTCAGTCCATAGTGGTAGCACTAAACACTTGTCGGTCTTCTTCAAAGACAAAAATTTCAGGAGCTATCCTTAGAAGTAATCCACCCAGCATCCAAGCCCCTGTGCTTTCCAACCCAATGGCCCAACAGAGCATTCACGTTCCTTAGTAATCTCATGTCACTACTGAAGAAGTTCCAAAGGGCTTTCAGTGCCCATTTGGCCACCATGGCCACCATGGCCAGTGATGACACCTCTAGTCATCAGCTACTAATCTCAAATTCTACCAAGAAACCAGGCTCCCACTGTGCATTGTTGCCAGTCTTTAGATCAGAAGCTACAGACAGGACTCCTGTCTTAGTGTTTTCAAGAGCAAGGAGGGGCCGCATGGCCAGGTCACGAGCCATGTGTAATTATTTGTTGTCGTAACCCTGAAATGTCATATCGCCAGTTGGCTTCTTAGAGCCCACTATAATTTTATGGTCAGACAGGAGACTTCCTAGGGCCTTTATTACAGCTTTGAAGACGTGGAAGGCACAGCTTTTGTGAAATACAGCTAGGTTGATCAGGGACTTCACTGCTTTCCAGAACTTGAATTAATTTCCTATCACTGCAGTGTATTCAGTGCAGGAACATGAGTCAAAGTAAAGCTTCCTAGGACGTCACTGACATTCAGAGTTGAACCTGTCATACTCATACTTCAGGCCATGGCAGGGGGTTGACATCCTCATCTATAGCCTTGTGACTGAGGTGCTTTGAGAACACCGGAACCCCTCTCCCTCTTCCATTGACCTGGGAGCCCCCACACAGGAAATAAGTGAGGGGAAGGCACTGGGAGAGCCCATGTTGGGCCCCAGCCCAAAGCCCACAATAGCTATGGAGGCTGAGCTTAACGAGCATCAGTCCTGGGATGAATGACTGGGCTCTGTAATGTTATTTTAAGAAAGGGGGCCTCCCCTCTTTGACCATCACACCCCCAAGCTATTGCAAAGCCGTGCTCATTCCTCTTTAATAAACTCCCCTGGGAGATGCCAGAAAATAACTTACAGTCCCTCTCCCCCAGGCCCCTGTGTCTACTTGGCCCTTGCCTAGCTGTGTTGGAGGATGCCCAGTGGTCAGGAAGGTTGATTACTGCCTCTTGCAACAAGAAATCTGGAGTAGGATTCTTCAGGCCATGCAGCAGGTCACAGAAGTCACCAGATCACATGTTCCTTCTGTCTCCAGGCTGATATCCTCAGTCAGATTTATCTCCCACCCTGTGGCCAAATAGTACATCACTATTAAGGCTATGTAGTTGCCATAACAACAAAGAATAATAAAAGAGATTCTCAAAAAGATAGTAGTTCTCCTTTATACATCACAGTCCATTGAGGGCTGGTGGGAGAAAGTGAGGGAAGGGGCACTTTCTCTCTGTCACTCAAGATCCCAGGCTCCTTCTATCTTGCGGCTCTGCCCTCCTCTCAGTCCCTAGTGTTGTCTCCAGCCAGGGAGAGATCATGAAAGAGCAACAATCATAATTGGAAGGGGTTGTATGCCAAGCATGGATGTGGAGAAAGTTACTGCTGTTGATAGTTAGGAACCTGGTCAGAGAAACATCCTTTTCCAAAGGAGACTGGAAGGTGCAGTAGAGGTGTGTTACCTGGGCAGAAGCAAACTCGGATATTAGGGACCACGGTGGTCTCCCCCACAGCTTCCAAGTGCCATGTCCTCCTACAGCAGTGTTGAAGACCAGATGAGAAGTGGGTTCTGCTGGCACAAAGGGAGCTGAGAATGGCCCCGGGTATTCTACCAACATGTGCCCATGACCTAAAGCAGAATGTACCAGCCCATGAAAAAAGGGGGATGTCAGAAACAGAAGCTGGGGCTTGGCATGGGGTGAGTGACCAAGTCAGGAAGGACAGGATTTGAGCTTGGTTTCAGTCCTAGTGAGCAAGTGTAGCAGAAGGGCCAGATGGCTGGAACCATGACCACAAGTGGTTAGACAGATTTTTTTTCTTCTCTTTCTCACATAGACAGATGCCTTGGAGTTAGCTTCATGGCTCAAGCCTCCCCTGGGGGAACCCTTACAGCATTGGGTGAGGACGATTATAAGGGAGATCAGGGTCAGTGTCACTGGATCTGTGGCGTGACTTGGTGCTGGGCGGTGAGCGACTCAGGGCATAACATACTTTGATCACTCTCTTCTGTGTGTTTCTTGGTCTGACTTGAGAATTGCTTTCTCCAGCATCCATTCACCATATTCCTAGCCATTCTGTCTACACATTACCTTTCGTCACTATTTAAAAGATGCCAGTTTGAGAGAAATGTGTTCAGAGGTAATGACCCTTTCTCAGCCAGTTCCTCCAGAAGCTCTACTTTCCCCCCCATGCAACCATAGGTCGCTTCTCGATCCTTCTAGGAAGAATGGAACTTTGGCCAGATCAGGAATGAGGACCAAAGTTGACTTTCTGATGAATTTCAAATCAGGTGAGAAAGGAGATTTATGCTTTCTCCGTGAGTACTGGGACCAAGGGAACAATGACTGTCTAGTTAGCTTCTATCTCATAGCTTCTTTTCTGTACCTGAAGAGTAGCTCTCCACCTTGGCTGTACATCGGTCACCCAAGGTGTTCTAACATATTCTAATGTTCATGCTTCAATTAGACTCTTGAGAAGTGGGATCCAGACACCTGAGAGAGTTGAGAAGATCCTCGGTGATTGTGATATGCCCAGAAGTTTGAGAACCACTGTGCTAGACAACGTTCTCAAGTTTTATTCACATGGTCAATCCTCACAACCGAAGGAAGGGACCAAGCGTATGCCCACTCACAGGTGAGTGAAGCAAGACTCGGAAGACTGAGCGATCAGCTAGGGATCCTGTGGCTCAGAGGTAGCAAGGCTGAGATTCAAGCCTGAGTCTGACTCCTGGGGCCACACACCCCACCTCGTCACAAGGCTACATCTATAGGAAATAGGTTGTTCTGTCTGACAGCTGGAGAGAGCGGCAACCAGCTCTGGCTGACAACACCCAAGATTGCTCCCAAAAGGTGTTCCCCTGGCTTTGTCTGGGGAAACCTAATTGCTGCAATTGTGTTATAAAATTATCACTTTACCCACGCAAATGGGCCAGAGCGACCGGTTGTCTATTCTTGTGGTTGTCCCAGATTATTAAATGAGCAGCTGCCTCCAAATATGTTTGTAGCCGCCTAATTCAATGGCTGCGTGCTCTTGCATATTCATGGTTCCCAACCCACAGCCCAGACTCGCAGGACTCCTCCAGTGGGACTCTAAAAAGTTAATTTATCTTGGCAATTTAAATAAATACACTTCCGTAGGCTTTAGTGACTCTTGCAGATTTCAGCGAGTACCTTGACAGAAAGGGAAATCAGGGAACGGGGAGGGGGACTGGAAATCCACCCTTGGGGTCAAGGTCAAATGCCAGGAGGATGAATGAACCGTTGAAATTGGTGGAAAGAGAGCCCCACGCTGGGCAGGCACTTAGGATGCAAGCCCCACTTGGCGGATTGCAAGCGTTGAGACCTTGGGTAAAGGATTTGATTGCTCTAGACCTTGTTAGGCCCCATCTATAAAATGGAAATAACGGATTCACAGGCAGCATTCCAGAAAGATTTAGGTTTCCTAAATTTCCATCAGCTTTGTTATGCCTTCATTACACCCTAGAGGTATAATTCCCCATTATATTGACCTACTTCTATTTTCACCCCAAATAGTGTTTATCCCTGACCCTATTTTTAAAGATTTTATTTTATTTTATTTTATTTTATTTTATTTCTCTGTCAATAGAGATCACAAATAGGCAGAGAGGCAGGTAGAGAGACAGGGGGAAGCAGGCTCCCCGCCAAGCAGAGAACCCAATGCGGGGCTCGATCTCAGGACCCTGAGATCATGACCTGAGCTGAAGGCAGAGGCTTAACCCACTGAGCCACCCAGGCGCCCCATCCCTGACCTTATTAAGAGCATCCTGGGAATCTCAGTAACATTGTCCTTTCCTGACACGTGTTAGGAGACTAGAGAACTTTACAAACTGACTGGTGTCTCCCTGTGTCATCCTGGTGGGAGGCAGTCTGCACCAGGGGGACAGTCCCCATGGAGGAAGCTGAGGCCCTAGCTGAGCCCAGCATGTAAGAGGTATTTGACCTTTGTTTCTTCCTCTCCTTCTCCTCATGCCGGCCTCACAGGGGAGGAAGAGCCTAAAATGGTAACATTGGTTGAAGGTGCCTACAAAGTGCTGAGTTGGGGGGCGGGTGGGCTAGCTCAGCCCCCTCAAGGGAGCAGAGGCAGCTTCTGTGTTGGGGAAGGCTGTCCGCACACCCCCCCAGCCCGCCCCTCGATGGAGCAGCTCTAGGTTAGCAGTTAGCAGTGTGGACTGGAGCCTGGCAGGCAGGGTCTGCGCCCTGGCTGGGCTGCGTACCGGCGAGGCGTCCTCTGCGGACATCTAGCGTCTCTGGGCCTCAGTTCCTTCGTCTACAAGATGTTAGCTACGTCACAGGATTCCCACAAGGATTACAAGCCACACATGCACCCCGAGCTGCGCCTGGCACAGAGAAAATGCCAGTTGAAGGGTGGTTAAGGCTTTGGAGAGGTTTTTTAAATGCTCAGGGATACATTTGTAAAATGTCTAGCTTTCTCTTCCTCCTCTTCCTCTGGTCCTCCCTCCCTCCTTCCTGTCCCCCTCCTTCACTCTTCTTCCCTCTGCCACCTCCTTCCGTCCCTTCTTCCCTCCCCTCCTCCCCCAGCGTCATCGCCATTATCCTGCACACCCAGAGGGTTTCCTAGGCCTCAGGGACTCACTTAGACATCTTCAGATACACGGAAGTTCTTATCTTCCCTCTCTGTGGGTAAAAGAGTCCGCAGCTTGAGCAAATAGGAGATTGGCACCAGCTCCCATGGCTAGTATGGGACTCAGCCTCCCTCCTTCCTCTGGACTCAGAGCGAACGTAGAACACACTTGGGAGTGGGGCACCTGGGGGGCTCAGTGGGTTAAGTCTCTGCCTTTGGCTCAGGTCATGGTCTCAGGGTCCTGGGATCGAGCCCCATGTCGGGCTCTCTGCTCAGCGGGGAGCCTGCTTCTCCCCTCTCTCTCTGCCTGCCTCCCTGCCTACTTGTGATCTCTGCCTGTCAAATAAATAAATAAATAAAATCTTAAAAAAGAAAAGAAAAAAAGAACACACTTGGGAGAAATGAGATGGTTTCCCTGCGTGTCACCTAAGGCAGCCCACATCCCCCCCCCGCCCCCCCCGGTGTGGACAAGGCTCCTGGAGCGACTCTGGAACCACGTCTGTTAATGAATGAGCTTTGCCGTTAGCCATGGAGTCTCTTCCAGTGTCTCAGGAGCAGGTGAGAGCACAGACTGAAGGGTTACCAGCGTGGCCTCTGAGGCGAGGCTACCTGGGCTTGTCTTGTGGCTCTTTTTGGCCATGTGATGCTGGCCAAAGCCCTCCACACGTCTGACCCTTCATCTTTGTATCTGAAATATGGGGATAAGGCCAGAAGGCCTGAGGTGGTGAGGAATGAACCAGCCAATGCATGAAAGGTACTCAGCACAGCACTCGTTAGGCACCAAGATACACAAGGTCTTGTTCTCATTATTCTGAGCGTTGTAAGAAACTACAAACTGTTCCCATGGAAGGTGGTGTTTACAGTCGTGGAGAGATCCAGACACTCCCCTCCAACGTAGGCCTGTCTGATCCACAGCCTGCATTCAAATTTGCCCACCGTCTGTAGGCTGTGTGGCCTTGAGTAAGTTCTAAACCTCTCTGAGCCTCAATTTTCTTTTCTTTTTTAAAGATTTTATTTATTTATTTGTCAGAGAGAGAGAGAGAGAGGGAGAGCATGAGCAGGGTGATCAGCACAGGGAGAGGGAGAAACAGGCTTCCCACTGAGCAGGGAGCTCAATGCAGGACCCTGGGATCATGACCTGAGCCAAATGCAGACACTGAACAGATTGAGCCTCCCCAGGAGCCTCCGTTTTCTTAATGCTACAAGGAAAATTAGAGTAGTGACTGCCTCAGGGTGGTTGTAAGGATTCCATACAGTGAGACAAGAGAAGCCCCGAGAACAGAGCTTGCCACATGGTACATAGTAAATAATCATAGAGGTGAGCTCCTGCCGTCCAGCTGAGCTCTGCTCAGCTGCGTGGTGTGGATGCCAAGTTCTGGGGACACACATGACCTATCTTCTTTTTTTTTTTTTTTTTTTTCTTTTTAAACTACCCCACTGACACTAGCCTATCAGGTGATGTGCCCTCCCTCTTACGTAAACACACCTGGGGGCGCTCCACATGTTTGCAGCTGGCAGGATCAACACCCCCCCACCCCCCCCCCCCCCTCCCGCATCAACACCACCACCAGCTGGGTTCCCCACTCCTTCCAGACTTGGGGACCGCATGGCTCTAAGGACAGCAGGGTGGTGCCGAGGCCCGGCAGGGAGGGTCTGAGCAGGCCAGGAGGAGAGGAAGGAATCCCATCGGAGTGTCTGGCTTGCCTTCTGCTTTCTCTCAGGAGAGTCATAAATTACCTCCCTTTACTTGTTCACCACTGTTCCTGTGGAAATTAAATTCACAGCCTGTATTTTAAACCCTATATATTGTTTGGCTTAAGCTGGGATTCCCCACCACCCCCTTCTCTGATAAGTAGGGCATTTTAATAACATTCACAGCACGACAAGAAGTTGGGAGAAAATATACATGGCTCTCCAGGTGTCGGATTCCCCGGGCACTGCTGAGATGGGATCTTGTCACCACTCTCTCCTGGAGAGTGACTAATGCTTATGAGGAGGCGGCAGACGGGGAGGGGCGGGGGAGGGGCTGCCAGCCAGGAGGCAAGCCAGGACCAGGACTGGGGGGGACAGGCAGCCCCACAGGGGACAGCCTGGACACAGAGTCTCTCCCTGTGGCTCTTTTTCTCTCCATCCTGTCAAGGCTCTGCATCCTCGCTGCCAGAGATAACAGGGTAATGGAATGTTCTCCATCCATCAAGTGACAGCACATGGGCAGGGGGCTGTTTTCATTCCTTGTGGGGGTGGGGGTTGCCCTCTGATGTTTGCAGAGGTCTTTGACATCCCAGGCTTGGGCTGGCTCCTGCTCCGTGTGGGGTTCTATGGGGGATACAGAGATGAATAGTACACAGTCCCTGCCCTTGACCAACTCACAAGTCAGTGGGGAGGACAGATGGGAGCTCCCACTGGAAGAGCTCCTTAAGCATTGAGTGACCGTCCTGGAGCCTGGCACTGTGCTAAGCCCCGTCGACTTACTGATTCCACTCGAGTGTCGAGTATGTGCCGAGAATGTGTGTCGAGTGAATGAGACAATGGCCTTCAACCTTCGTGCAGTTGGTGGTGGGT
Source organism: Enhydra lutris kenyoni (assembly GCF_002288905.1). Taxonomy (NCBI): domain Eukaryota; kingdom Metazoa; phylum Chordata; class Mammalia; order Carnivora; family Mustelidae; genus Enhydra; species Enhydra lutris. Next base: position 3,671,204 of record NW_019154174.1, read on the forward strand.
GTCGAGGAGGGGGATCAACAGGGAATACACAAAGAGAGCCTTAGTATATCTGCCATGTGAATTTAAAATGCACAATAAGTGGAAAGGGACCCAAGTGTTTTATTCTGAGTAAGTCTGGGAAAGCCTCACCAATGAAGGAAAGGAATTAGAGAGTGATTCCCAAGGGGGATATCTAGCAGCGGGGAGACCCTTCTGGGTGGAGGACATAGCAAAGTGCAAAGGCCCTGAGGCACGTTTTAGACCATCCAAGGACCGCAGCCAGAAGGCCAGGGGGCTGAAGCAGAATGGGAGGGGGGCAGAGAATGGGAAAGTTGACCAGAGAAGCCTTACAGGCCCAGGGAAGGATTCTGGATTGAATTCAGAGGACACTGGACATTTTCTGGAGGATTTCCAAACCAAGGAGTAGCATTCGCTGGCTTAAATCTGCCAAGAATTACCCTGGCTGCTGTGTGAGGACTGGCCTGCCAGGGCAAGAGGAGCATTGAGGGACCCATTAGGAGGTCCTAAGGCACAGGTGCTATATTGCTACTGTGTAGATCAGAAAAGCCAAGGTATGAAGCTGAAACCTAGCCATGCTTTTAGTCCTAGTGGGTGGAAAGGCAGGAGACAGAGCCAGGATGTTTCTGCCATTAACCCCTGTGGTCCAATATCTCCCCAATAAGGACAGCAAAGGGCAATATGAAATCTTCTTTGAATGCATTTCATGCAGCTGACCTTGGAGGTTTAGAGCAGGGAGCAAAGTTCTGCTTTCGGAGGACACATCAAGGGAAGTGTCATCCTGCACGGGGCGGTGGGCTGGCCCTTCTGGGAGGGGACGCTTTCGGTCAGCTAGAGCACACGGTGCTCCCTAAAGAGAAATGCACACAGAGGCCTGGAGTGGAGAAGGGAGGATTGAGTGGTTCAGGGAGACTGGAGTTTTGGGAACCTCTCAAAGAGGGGATGGGACAGGAAGCCAAATAGGAAGCCAGGACATAGCTGGTATCAAACGTCAGACTGAGGAGTAACAGGAAAGATACCATTACATGTTCTCAACTTGCAAGTAGTAGAAACATTGCACAGGAGAGGACAGAGGGAACGAACCCCTGGGAACTTGAGGGTGTTCCCTGATCTCTGGGTTTCCATAACTCTGTCTCGTCAGAGCCTCCCCGGGGCAGTGCTCGAAGGTTCTTGGTGTGGGATTCATGCAAACTTGGAAGATTGGGGTAATGATGGTGTCACCTGTGGAGGTGGGAAAGACAGAAGAAAGAAACAGTTCTTTATTTAAAAAAAAAGAAAACAAACAAACAAAAAACCAAGTTCACCTGATTTTAGACATGCTGAGACAAAAGAGCAAAGAACTTATTTTCATAGCATTCTTATAGCATTTACAACCAACCATTCTAAGTCCATTTCAAGTGCTTCCCAAACATGGACCCATTAAATACTCATAACCCCCCTGGTAGGAGGTGAGGTTTCCTATGATTATTCCCATTTTGCAGACAAGGTCCTGAGGTATATACGGATAAGGAACTCGTCTGCTGTCACATAGCTAGTGAGCATCAGAGCCTGGGTTCAAACCTGGAAAATTCGGTGCCAGAGGTCATTCTTCAGACAGCCAGGTTATGACATTGTCCTTGTGAATGTGAATAGCAAACCAGTGATCTGCAGGTGACTGAGTTCCCATATTTCTTGACTTTGACAAAAGAAAATGACTTCTTTTGCTCATCAAGCCTCTAATTTTAGGGACATCCAGATTTACTTAGATATATATGCTGCTGATCACCAATAAATTGGAAGTGTCTACTAGGTCCTCCGGTTGCCGTGTCCCACCCATTATGACTAGAATCATTGCCACACCCCGTTCACCATTACGTTAATAGTGCCTATAAAAACACTTGGAGTGCAATGGCTATTCAATAAGTCTTGTGGTGTTAGTGTGGTCTCCTGCCAGAGCCAAGTCCGAATTTGTCCCACCTCTTGAATCCTGTCTCCTTACAGTATCCTATGGTGGTTATAAACTCAGGGGTCTACAGTCAGACTTCCTCGGTTTGAATCCTGGAGCTGCCATTTGCTAGCTGTGTGACCTTCTGCAAGTTACTTAACCTCTCTGTGCTTTGGTTTCTTCATCTATAAAACATGGTTGATAATAGTAACTACTGCATAATATTGCTGCAAAGGTCAAATGAATGGATACATTAAAAGCATGGAAAACAGTGTTCGCATGGAGTATGAGGTGGGGCATAAAAGAGGGAAAAGGAAGGAAACAAGACAAGAAGGAGAAACAGCAAGGGGGAGAGGGGGGAGGGAGGAAATAAACTGGTTTAAAAAATTTTTTTAAAGATTTTACTTATTTATTTGACAGAGAAAGATCACAAGTAGGCAGAGAGGCAGAGAGAGAGAGAGAGAGAGAGAGGAGGAAGCAGGCTCCTCGCTGAGCAGAGAGCCCGATTCAGGGCTTGATCCCAGGACCCTGAGATGACGACCTGAGCCGAAGGCAGAGGCTTAACCCACTGAGCCACCCAGGCGCCCCTGGTTTAAAAAATTTTCAGGGGCACCTGGATGGCTCAGTTGGTTGTGTCTGCCTTCGGGTCAGGTCATGATCCCAGGGTTCTGGGATCAAGTCCTGTGCCAGAGCATGCTTCTTCCTCTGCCTCTCTCTCTCTCTCTTTCTCTCTGTGTGTGAGTCTCATGAGTAAATAAATAAATAATCTTTTAAAAAAATTTTTTAGAAAGGAACACCCTGCAGACAATTTTTGAGAGACCAGTTCTGTTCCCCTTAGAGTTATAAAAAATTATATATGTATATCTGGAGGGATGAACTCATTGGCCAGGGTGTCAGACTTTCATCCCTGCTGAGTCTGGCAATCACGAAGCCATAACCCAGAGAACTGGATCCCCACTTGAGCACAGTAGATTCAGAATGACTGTCCAATTTGTTTCTTGTCACAGATGAGGAAACTGGGACCCACACTGACTCACGTCATCTGGGGGATGGGGGGGAACCTGCAGGTAAGACCCAGGTGTCCTAGCTTCTAGTCCTCTTTTCTTTTTCCACAAGATAGAGAGAACTAGGGGGGGATAAAAAAGCTTTTTACCTCTGACCTTCCTGCTTACTCATTCCTAGAAGTCAGAGGTAGAATGTGCCGCCAGCCTTCAGAGAGAGGGAAGCCCTTGGCTTGAGGCAGGAGCAGGGGAAGGTTGGGTGCCTATGGCTGCCCACAACACAGGAACTGACATCAGCTCAACTGCGCTCATGTTGTGCTAAATCCCAACGTGCAAGGACTGAAAATCACCGGGTTACTTTGCAGGAAGAGCAGTTTAATAAGATTAGGAGGAGTTGAGAACTCTTGTTACATCCAAAGCAATGATATGAAAAAGTCAACATGCAGCAGAGAATTTGCAGTGGAATTCTGAAGTCGGCAAGTGGAGGACATGTATTTTGAGGCTTTGGAGTCCAAGCCCTTGACTTTGGCCGTGCAAAATCTACTGCTTCCAGTAGAAAATACAGCTGCCCTTTGCATATAAGGCCTTGCTGTCCTTAGAGACTAATTACAGAGCCACATCACTATTTGCATCAGGAAGTTCTACCCCATGTCCTATCCTATATATAGATCTGGTCTACTGAGCTCTGAGCCCAAAAGCATTTAGTGTGTCTTGAATTTTAATCCAATGAGGTTATAATCTAAATAAACTATCAGGTGGAAGATCATTAAGTTGGCCCAATATTAGGAGAACATAGGGAAAATTCGTCCATAATCAGAATTAAGAATGTTACCCAGATACGACATGGCCCACCGGAACTCCCTAGGGAGTGTGGTCAGCTCTGACTTAGTGAGTTAGACATCAGCCTAGATGTCCAACAAGACCGCGTTGCTCATGGCAAAGAGTAACCTAAGTGGCAATGGAAACACTAGGTGGCAGAAGACTTGGTGTATTTGAAGAGCTAAAAGAACACTTAATAGCTGAAGTACAATGAGTGTACATGGGAGCATAATCCCGTTACAGCATAATCTAAGACAGTCAGCTAGGGAGGGAGGGGACAGATCTCTCAGAACCTTGAAGTACATAAGGGATTTGGATTGTAGTCCAAGAATCCTGGGATGTCTTTGGAGGGTTTTAGATAAGGAATGGCAGAATTGGTTTATATTTTTGAAAGATCACTTGGGCGGCTAGGTGGAGAATAGATTGGAAGAAGCATGGAAAAAAATGAAGGCAGGGGACCAGCTAGAAGGACATTGCAGTAGTACAGGAGGAAGATAACTAGACTTTGACTAGGATTATAGAAATGGAACTGGAAAGAGGTGGACAGTTGAATGGTTGGTTGGTTGGATGGATGGATGAATGAATGTTGAATGGTTGGGTAGATGGGCGAATGGGTAAATGGATGGATGGGTGGATGGTCAGTTGAATGGTTGGGATGGATGGGTGTGTGGGTGGATGGATGGATGGATGGATGGATGGGTGGATGATGGATGGATGGATGTTTGAATGGGTGGATGGATGAATAGAAGGATGGATGGTTGGTTGAATGATTGGATGGGCGGGTGGATGGATGGGTGGATGGACGGATGACTCAGTGATGAGTCACTCTAAGGAAAAGCACAGTTTGTGGCCTTTGTCCTTGATTTCTTGCTGTTCAAATACAGAGAGATATTGATTTCCCTGAAGAAGCTCATTGACTAAGGTTTTCTCAGTCAATAGAGAGCAAGTGAAAAATGAGAAGCAAGAGGCTATTGGTGTATATGAAGAACAAATGCTGTGCCACCCTCATGGTGCAGATGAAAACATTCTGGTTCTCAGATGAAAGCATCTGGCCTGTGGACATACAGGGGAGGCTGGGAGCAGAACTAGATTCCCACTCTGCTGACCCCTGTTGTAAGGGTCCTTACTCGACCGGATATGGCTGTTGCCATACTGTTGTGCACCCTTTCCTACTAAGGAGAGAAGCCACCTGTTACTGCTCTCAGTTGTGGTGACACCTTGCCAAGGCTGATGGAAGTCAGCACCGTGCACGGTCCGCCAAAGGAACAGCCCCACTGAGGAAAGTGTGTCTTGAAGCCCCCCTCTGGAGCAAAATGGGGGCAGGAAGGCCCAGGCTACTCTTCCACAGATGAATCTGTGTGGAGAAGAATCTTGGAGTGGAAAGAAAAGGTCGGTGCCTGTGTGGATATATGTGTACCCACATCTAGGGACAGAGAGAAACCAAGTCTTTCAGAAAGAGGATTCCAAGTTTGGTCATTTCAGGGGTCAGGGTATGTATTAAGTAACAAAGATGAACAGAGTGGAGGAAAGGGAGAGATCGGATGGCAGGGCGAGGGTTGCTGCCTGTGGACAGAAGAGGTGTATGGGAGTGTGTGTGGCTGTGTACATGTGTGTTTGTGTTTTTAATTCGTGTGTGTGTGTGTGTGTGTAAACAAGAGAAGCACCTTGAGAGATATGTCTGAGGATTCTCATTTCAGAGGTGTGTGCGCTTTAGGGAGGGAGGGATGGAGCCATTATTTCTGTCATTTTGGAGTTTGGGTCCCTATGGCTTGTGATGGCAGTGGGGAGGAATTGGGAAGAGGGAGAGAGAAGGAGACAGGTGGAGAAAGAGAAACTTAGAGAGAGTCAGAGAAGACAGAGGCAGAGATACCAAGGGTCATGGGCCCTCTCAGAGGCTGTCAGCACTCTAGGCCCATCCCCCACCTTCCCTGGGGGAACCTCTCATTTCCCAGAGTGGTTTTAATCCCCATGGCACTGTGATTACCCTGCCTGTTTTATGGTATGTCAATCCTCAACACAACTAGAAATGGCTTAAGAAAGACCTTATCTTTTTTTAAAGCCACTAAAAACTTACTCTCCTCTGGTTCTGCTTTCTCTCAAATGCGGTCTCCGAGAGGTTGATGGATTCTCTGCAGCCCATCTCTGTTCTATGGTGAGGTGGCAAGGCCTCTGGGTTATCCCAGGAAGGAGGGGCAGGCTGGGGAGGGGAGAGAGACTTTCCATTAGATCATGGCCCCAGGTCTTCCAGGAGAAAAATGGAGACGATAGTGACAATACATTTCTTGCTCTCTCCCAGGTGACTCTGGAAGGGGAAAGTAAATCTCTACCCGCCAAGAGTTCCCTGGAAGGCAGATTTTATAGAAGCCATGGAGGGGGCGGTGGGAGAAGGCATGTTCAGAGAAGGGGCAGTATTTAGACTGAGAATTTCATGAGTGTTTCGAGGAGGCACAGGTGACAAAAAGCCTGGAGTAATGGTAGCTGGCTGCCATGTTGTGGATTTGGTCTGTCCTTGGTCAGACTCTTCTTGCAGAGTTGAATTCCAGCCGTATTCAACCCTACTGGAAGCATGAACATCCAGCCTTTCTGCTTTTAATATCATTTACCACGATCTGTGATTTACTTGGGAATTGCAGTGGTTTCGTGACAAGAGAAAAAGCTGTGAGAACATGCACCATGGGGACTCTTGGGTGGTTCAGTTGGTTAAGTGTCTGCCTTCGGCTCAGGTCATGATCCCAGGGTCCTGGGATTGAGCCCCACATTGGGCTCCTTGCTCAGTGGCGAGCCTGCTTCTCCCCCTGCTTGTGCTCTCTCTCTCTCTCTGATAAATAAAATCTTTTTAAAAAAGAACATGCACTGGGGTCTCACAAGACCCCATCCCCAGAGGGAGGCAAGTGCCCTCAGTAAGCACTCATGGAAACCTTACAATGGGCCTGGAACCGGGGTGGGTGCTGGGCTCAGCAGCGAAGGCCTGCCACACCAGGTCCTGCTCCCACAGAGCTCATGGTTACGTGGGAAAAGATAGATCAGAGGCGAGCCACTGGGTTAGATGATGAAGGTAGTGGTAAGAGATGCATAGAAATGATAGCAATCAATTCAATAGTTAGTGGTTCACTGGGATCATTGTTTAGATCAGCAAGTCAAGGAACGCCCATGGAGGAAGCATTATTTGGGCTGAAATCTAACTTATGAGAAGGGATAGGTGGAAGCTAGAAGGTTACCAGAAGAGCATGAGATTTCTTTCTGAGTGCAACCAGAAGCCATTGACGGGCATTAGAGAAGGGAGAGGATCTGGACGCAGAATGGGAAGTAGATTGCAGGGGGCTTCCCATAGCAGGGAGCTAGGGGGAAGGTAGGAGTGCACTGCAGATGTCCAGTCGCAGACAGCAGTGCCTCGGAGTAGGGTCCTGGAGATGATATGATGTCCTTGTCTCTACACCCGCCAGAATGGCTAAAATTACAAAGACTAATGATACCAAGTGACTGCAAAGAAGTACAACCATTTGGGACTCTCTGGCACTGCTGGTGGGCATATGAATTGGTACAAACAGTTTGAAAATTGCCTGACAGTATCTTCTAAATCTCAAGATACATTGGTCCCAACACTCAGGAAACTAACTCCTGGGAATGCGTCCAGCAGATGTGAGTGCTCACAAGCACAAAATGTAAAAGGATGTGCCCCAATTAGTACATACCTACATAAATAAAAGAATTTATAACAGTTTTCTTCATGGAAGCCCCAAACTAGAAAACCAGATGTCCATCAACAGGAAAATGGGTAAGTATATGAACTACTGAATCACCCAATCACATGCATGAAACTCAGATAGATCACACTGAGCAAGACAAGACAGTTGCAGAAGAGTATGTACTTTTAAGAGTCCATTAATGTGCAATCAAGAACAGATGATAGAGGTCAGAAGAGTAGTAACTTTCAGAAGGATATTCACTGGAATGGGACACAGAAGAGCCTTCTCGGTTGCTGGGAATGTGTATCTTGTGAGCGGTACCAGAGGTTCATTCGCACGACAAAATGAATGGAGCTTAAGGTTTACATACAATTTTGCATTCATGCATAAAAGCAGATGGAGCTTAATACTGAAGGTTTATCTACAATTTTGTAGACAAAGTATACAATTATACTTAAATGATGAAGTTAACAGAAATGCTTTAGTGAGGACATGTTTTAGAGGTTGGTCCAAAGAGCCTAATAGAACCTGTTGATAGATTTGGTGCGGGATGAGAAAGAAAGACATGAGTCAAGTATTACTCTGGTTTGATCAGTTAGATGGATAGTCTGACAAATGGGAAGTGATTAATAACCAGGTAAGCGACTCATGTTACCCAAGGATCTTGGCCATCACTTATCATTTACAGGTAAATTGTAGACAGTGAGGCCTAGAGTGAAGGAAACATCCAGATCTCTTGGCAGATGGGCAGGCACAGTAATAAAGAAGCTAAGCCCAAGGTCTTTGGGGAGCAGAGCTTCAGCCACCGGTGTGGCTCAGAGGACAGATCTATAGACCCTGGCAAGGGGAATGTGTAGGAACATGGCATTGCCTCCATCTTAAAAAGGCCTAAGGAGGAACTGGTCACTGGGACAAGAGGCAGAGCAGAAGTTCTGTCCTGTGGACCAGGGCATGAGATGGAATACAGAAGAAGCTTGTTGTGACAGAGAATGACTAGGTGCTCACCAGTCCCATGTCCTTGACCTAAAAATATAGGGATAGCACGTTTCCAACTCTCCTTGCTGCTAAGCTGATGTCATGTGCTGGTTCTGGCCTGTGAAATCTGGGTGAGTGAGATGTGTGACGTTTCTGATCCTAGATCCTAAACTCTCAGGAGATCCTTGGTTTATTGTCTTTATTCAGATTATGAGGATCCAGCTCAGAACAGCAGAATTCTATGTGGAAGGCAGACCCTCAAGATGGAGGGAAACTGCACTACTAAATTGTGGCATATGAGATTTCTGGCTCAATAGCTGATTAGATTGTGACGTGACTAAAAATGTGCCATCATGCTAAGCCTGTGAGATATAGGCTCTTTTGGGAGAAGAGTCTTGAAGCTAGGTTGTGATTGTCTATGGACATTAGGGGACAGAGGTGTGGAGGTGCTGCAACTAGGAGATGTAGAGAAATGCATTGATTAGCTCATCTTTCCATCCATACACCCATCCATCCATCCATCCATCCATCCATCAGTCCATCCATCCATCCATCCATCCACCCATCTACCTACTGATCCATAGATCCACTCACCCATCTACCCACACATCTACCCATCCACCCATCCATCCATCCACCCATCTACCCACACATTCATCGATCCACTCATCCATCCATCCATCCATTCTTCTGTCCATCTGTCCATCTGTCCATCCATCCATCCATCCATCCATCCATTCACTCACCCATCCAGGTGTTGATGTGCCTTCAATTCCTTCTTGTGGATGGCCATATGGTTATGATACTAATGAGAATGGCAGTATTCTAAAACATTCACCACCTGCTAGTGACAGTATGCTAGGTCCAGCATTCTATAAACCAAAATTTAATTTTTCCAATGCAACTTTGAAACACAAGGGGATACATTTTGGCAACTCTTTGGGAAGACTTGAGTTACCTATAAAGGCAGGGCCTGGTCCTGGACAGTATGATATAATCTAGAAAAAGACAGCCCATTATGAAAATACTAACATCAAGAAAGATCAACAAAATTATTGCTCAAATCTCCCATGATTTTATGAAGTAATAATGTTGCAGGAGGTAAAAAAGAGAGAGGGAGGACACAAGCAGGGGGAGGAGGAGGAGGAGAACTAGGTTCCCTGCTCCATCCCAGGACCTTGGGATCATGACCTGAGCTGAAGACAAACACTTAACCAACTGAGTCCCCCAGGCACCCCTAGTTGTTACTACTTCTTGAAAATTTTTATGCACATTCTAGTAATGCACATACACAGTTTTACCTTTTTTGTGTGTTTTTGCAGAAAATGGTAGCAGATTCTAGATGGTCTTTTGAAGTTTTTCTTAAAAACCTAACAATAAATGTAGATATTTTCATATCTGTTTAAAAAAAAAAAAAAGCAAATCAAAAGACTGTTGCCAATATATACCTTATATTGGTTGTCTTAATATATACCTGCCCTACCTATAGGACACAATTGCCAGACCCTAAGACCTTCAAGAAGCACTTTGAAAGCAAGCATCCTAAGACTCCCACTTCTTCCAGAATTGGCTGGTGTTCAGGCATAAAGTTGTGTATAGGTGAATTCACAACACCTTTGACTCTCCTACCATTTTAGCCCTTAGGTAACAAACCTGTAGCTGCTTTTCTAACAAACTGTTGATCAGCAAAAATAAAGCGGCTATAGAAACACTCAATTTTATGCTGCTCCCTTTTGGGCTTCATGCAAAGACAATTTTGAGTAAAGGTACAGTTGACTCTGATTTGGAAATCTGAAAATGAGTCCGGCCTTGTTATAAATTTTTTTTAATAATTGTAATTATATTGATGTTTATATTGTGTGAACTAACCCATTTAATCATGTAGTACTTTCTCATTGATTCACTCTTCTGGTCATCCATCTACCCATCTACTCATCCATCCATCCATCCATCCATCTACTTATCCATCCATCCATCCATCCATCCATCCATCCATCCATCCACTTATCCATCCATCCATCCATCCATCTATCCATCCATCCACTTAACCATCCGTCCATCCACTCACCCATCCATCCACTCACCCATCCATCCACCCACCCATCTATCCATCCATCCAAGGGTGGTCCAAACCCTCGATTGCCTCCCTATTCCCTCATGATATGAACTGATTGGCAGAGGGAACTTCTTGTGGCCAGCTGATCAGTCCCAGGAGGGCTGCCCATGATGATGACAGGAGCCTGGTATAAATTTGGAGAAAGCTGGACCTGGCAAATTTCCTTTCAGAAAAAGAACACTACACATTCATTTGTATTTCACGGCATGCAAGACAAGTTCACATTCATTGGCTTTGAATTTGAATCTTAAAAAATAAGTCCTGGCAGGTAAGAAAAGCAGAAATTATTATTCCCAGCTTTGATGGGAGAAGCTGTTCCCATGCTATAGATGAAGAGTGGATGCAGGTGGGTTGAGGTCATTTGTGAGCTCAAGGTCACACAGCTGCATAGTGGTGGACCCAGTTGTCTCTGGAGTCCCAAATCTGGGTTGTTAACCTGCTTCCAGCAACAAATGCCTCCCCGTTGGCGGGCCCCATTCACCCCACTCACTTCCCACTGCATCCACAGGGCCAGCTACATGCAGGGCACATAGTAGGTACTCAGTAATTATTCATTGAATGGATAGGTAGGTGGGTGGGTGGATTGGCTACCTTGAGACACAACTGTGACTTACATGTGATAATAGTGTTTCGGGGCTACTCCTACCCTCTAATTAAAAGCCCTGAACTTTGCACAGGTGGCCAGAAGTGTCTGAATGCATTGGCTTCCCTCCAATTGCTTTAAAATCCTGTGCCTTTCATTAATATTATACTTTTTTCTGGAAGCCAGCTACACACGACCTACCATATACACCGCCTGGTTAAATCCCCATCACAGCCAGGGTGAGCACACGTATCAATGCCATTTTACAGGTTAGAAAATAGATGCCCAGAGAGGTTGGGTAATTTGGCCAATTCTTACCATTACTCAGTGGCAGAGCTGAGAATCTTAATTATAATCTGCCAGCTGCTGAAGCCCATCTCATAACCAGTCCCAATTTCTTGGCAAGGGTAGTCTCCTAGAGATTATCCGGAAGAGTCAGGGTGCTTACAGCTTTAGGGAGACTGTCCGTGCATAGCTCACCTCTCCTAAATAAACCCTTGCAACTGCTAGCAAATTCCACCTTCCCCCACCCCCAGTAAAGGAAGAAGCCAGGAGAGAGAGCTTGCTTTGCTCTTCAAGGAGCTCCAGATTAGAAAGCTAGTTAACAATTCATCTAAAAGAAGCAGAGTATTCCAAGCATATCCAAATTAATATTTATAGAGGGAATGCTTGCTCAGACCCAATTATTCTGAGGGCCTGGAAGCTGGGCACAAGTGTTGCATAGAGGAAAGGGAGGGAGTGGGGCTGCCGGGGGAAACGGGGCCTGGGAATAAAGGCCAGGACGTGGTTGGGTGCAAAGCAGGGGGCATCCACGGGGCTGGGCATATTTGATGGGGTAAACAGGCTACTCATCCAGGCCCCTTTATTTATAGGCAGGCACTGAACTTCGCTGCAGCTTTGACTGTCAGAACACGTCTTTGCAGGAGTCAGCTACCCAAAGTCCCCTGTCCACTGGGTGAGAGGGCAAATGCACAGAGGGGCCAGATGGGGTTTCTGGCAAACTGGAGGTGAGGTCTCACCATTTCCCTCCTCCACTTCATTACTGCCAGAGGGAAGGGGAGCCCGGCCCCATCAGCCAGATTTTTATTGTATAGAAAATTCAAATTTTAACGTGAAATCTCCGTAGCAACTAATTCACATTTCTTGAAAGAGTAAGTCAACAAAGCATATCTGTGTCATTTTTTCCCTCATGTTGCCTTGTCATAACCTCTGGTCTGGAAGCTAGAATCTGAGATTATTCCCAGTAGCTTGAAGTCCTGCTATTCTGGCCTGATAGGATTGTCCCAGCACCAGCTTGAAACCAACCAGTCTGTGACGGTTTTTCTCCAGGTTCTAGCCGACTCAGCCCATGGCAGCCCTGGAACCTGAAGTTCCTATTAGAAGTCCCAACCCACAGGAGTGAGAAATTGTCTTGGTCATTACTCCACCACATTAATGTCGCCATCAGAACATCCTCCCTCCAGCCTCCTGTCTGGTGATACTCCTTTCTGGGTGTCTGATTCCCAATTTCTCCTTTTCTCTTTACCTTCTGGATAGCACCAGTGCAATCTTTGGAGAATACAAATCTGACTGTAGCATGCTTCTGCCTTCAAATGACTCCTCATTGGCTTCTTGCTAAAATTCAGGCTCCTAGGAATCACATTTAAGACCTCCTGTGATCTGACCATCTTCTGTCTCTCCTGCCTCAACTCCCACCACCTTAGGGACCCATGTATGAGCAACAGGAAATGGCCCCAAATAACCAAAGCAGTATAAGAAGAGTAAAGAGACCACTGTCCCTTGCCTGGATCTGTGCTTATCCACCCACCCGATTCAGTGTGTGTAGTAGTCAGAGCACTCTTTGTAACCTTGAATCAGTCCCTGTCTCTCCCCTGATAAAAACAAACAAACAAACAAACAAACAAAACCCTCTAAGGACTTCCCATCTGGTTGAAAATAAAATCAGAACTTCATCATGATTTGCAACAATAAGTAATTTTTATGGAGTACTTCATGTACCAGGCATTTTCCTAAGTCCTCGACATGACATAACAACCTTTTGGGGTAGATTCTGTTATTAGCCCCATTTAACAGATGGAGAAGGTGAGAAACAGAGAGCTCAAGTAGCGTGATGAATGGTACAGGTCTGGAAGATAGTGAATTCCAAAGGGATAGGTTGAGTCCAGAGCCCAAGATCTCATCCCCTAAGCTACACCAAAAACTGCTGGGGTGTCTTCCAACATGGTCCTTGTTCACCTACATTCAGTCTCACTCACTTGGCTGCTGGTCTTCAAACTTGCCACAGACATTCCAACCTCTGGGCCCCTTCTCCTGCTAGTCCCCCTGCCTAGAACATCCTTGCATCAGAGTTTTGTGAGGCTCCTTATATCCCCTCTGCCAAGAGCCTTGCCCTGACCATCACGTGTTAACTAGCTCCTCTCCTCTGGTGCCATGATTTCCCCCCATATTGCACCAATTTTTTCCAAAGCATTGGAAGGGAGGGGAAGAGGTTTGAAAGGAGCAGGAACCAAGGAGTTTTGGAGGTTCTTCTGACAGAAACTGATGGGGTTGCTATAGGTCATTGGCGTAAGTCAGCTTTCATTAAAAAAGGGGGAGAGGGGGGACAAGTTCGCCTGTCTTCCACCCTTTTGTTCCACTGGGGCACATAGTGGATTGGATGATGCCCACCCATGTTGGCAAGGACATTTCCTTTATTCTGTCTGCTGATTCAAATGCTAATCTCTTCTAAAAACACACTCACAGACGCACCCAGAGAAAATGCTTTCCCAGTTGTCTGAGCATCCCTTAACCCCATCAGGTTGACACGTAAAATTAACTGTTACATTCTGGATGTTGATTCTGACCTGCACTGAACTGGTTTTGTTTTTTGTATTTTGTTGTCTTTTGCCCTCTGGACTTTGAAAAGTAAATTTGTTCCGGTGCCACTTCCTGCCCACGATAAGGCCGTCCACCTCTTGGGTCTCCGTTAAAATTCCTGGGTCACATCTTCATTTCTCTTTGCTTCTCCAGAGGTTTTTAGCTTTCCCTATGGCCTAAATGGTATCCTTTGAGAAACCTCTCTCTTCTATTCTCCTTGCCTTTCAACCCCCTCTATAACCCCAAGTCTCAGGGCCTTTTCCATATCTTCCAGCCTCACCCTGACTTCCCAGGAAAAAACAAAAACAAAAAACCCAGCCAAGACTTGAATAGAAAAATGGTCTGAAGGAAGAGTTTTGACTGATATGGGCATGCATTTTTTCCTTGATGTGCTGGAGACAAATGAAGGTGGGATTTCACAGAGAGCCCTTGTCTCTGCTCAGTGCCAGCAGCTGCTCCTAAGTCAACAGAGCAATGGTGTGTGTCTGGGATGAAGAGTACAGAGGTTGCTTAAATTGTTTTCCATCCCCTCTGAAACCAATAAGTGCTACTCCATTGCTTGGCACAATTGAGTTTCTGAATGGCGCCCCAATGGGGTATCAAATCAAATCTTAATCCTGTCAAATGTTGCCTCTGTGAGCTTCTGGAAGCAAGCATAGGGCCAAGCAAGGAGAGCTTGGGGGGTCCCATTCTAACTGGCTTGTGCAGGGGGGGGCAGGGTAATCCACTCTCCTGAGTCTAGAGAAAGGCTAACAGTCCTAACAAACATCCGGGGTCTTTAGAGATGCCTTCTACTAGGTTTAATATGGCCACGAGCAATAGTGTGTGCCTAACTTCATGGGAAGGCTCAATAAGGCTGACAGTGGTCAGAGGGCATGCAGTTGATAAAACGGTGGAAGGAAGGATAGGTGAATTTATTAATCACCAAATAGTTAGACATGGGCTGGACACTATTCCAGACTCTGGAGCGATATCAATGAAGAAGACAGAAAAGATCCCTACACTCAAGGGGCTGATGTTCTAGACATGGTCTTCCTCCGGCTCACTCTAGAACAACACACGAGTCTTAAAAGATGAAATTTCAAGAGATGCCGTTGGACACACACAAAAAATTTCTCAGTCCCTCAGAGGTCCTGAGAATCCAACCTTTCTTTCAGATTGCATGTCCTGACCTAACCACCTGGCCCGGGTGTAGACCAATTCCATGAATAAGAGGCTTCAATGCTAATGACAAGTGAAACTCTCATTTCTCTCCCCTCTGCATTCGTGACACACAGGGGGCAGGGGCTCTGGGATCTCAACACATCACTCACTATAGTCTCTTTCACCAGGGAGGTGTCCCCGAGGCAGTATGCCTCTGACTCCAGCCCAGCGTGCTTGATGGTATGAAGAGGTAGCTAAGATCTCAGACACTAATGTCAGGGTTCCCATCCAGGCAGGTGAACTTGGGCATGTCCCCTACTCTCTGAGTCTCGTTTCCCTCCACTTAAAAATGGGGATAAGTACCTACTTTTCAGAGTCAAGGTAAGGATTCATTGAGACAATTCAAGCAAGAAATAAGTGAATATCAGCTACTATAAGGAATAATAATTACTTTGTTCCTACTCTCCATGTGTATTTTGTTTTCATTGAGGTATGATTTATACACAAATCAATGCACAGATATCAAGTGTTCGGTGTGATGTCACCATGTAACCATGACCAAAACATAGAGAATATTTCCATAGCCTGGAAAGTTCCCTCACATCCCTTTCCAGTCAGTGCTCCCTCCCCAAGAGGCCATCGCTTTCTGACTTTTGTCATTATGGTTTAGTTTTATCTGTTCTTGAAAGCCACAGGAGGAGAATGAGAAAGTATATTGTTTGAGTGTATTTTTCTTCTTTTCCTCTATATATATATATGTGTATTTTGAGATTCATGAGTACTGGGCTATCCCCAGATTGGGTGTATCTGTATTTGGTTCCTTTTGGTGCTGAGTAGTTGTCAAATGTAGTGACTTTCCTACAATCTGCTTATCCATTTGGTCTGCCCAAAGTGGTTGCACCATGTCTTACCCCCACTAGCAATGTGTGGTGGTACAGTTCCTCACGCCTCGCCGGCATTTGGAGTTCTCACTCTTTGACCTTAGCTCCAAGTTTTATTAATATTTGGTGCACTGCTTTGTTCATGTGGGGGTTGTTATGGCTCTGCTTTTTGCCAACTATTTATTGGGGAGCCCAAGGACTTCTACCTCTCTCCTTGGCCCCAGGTGTTCCAGGATCTTCAGAATTGGAGGAGTTAAAGTCATTTTGAAGTCTGTGGTTTCAACATAAATTACCAGCCTCGGGCTCACTCTTCTCTAGGCGTGGTTCCTCCCAAAGGCCACATCTGTACCCTGAAGGCATCACTAACTCCTAGGCCAGTCCTTTCCTGAGCAGGTGGGATAGCAGGAACTCCTCCACAGTGGGACTTGGGGCTGTTATGTCCCCAGATCCACTGAGAATCCTGGGATGAGCAGCATGAGTGGACAACTCTTGACTGTGTGTTCCTTGAAACCATCCCTCCATATGTCTCCTAAGAGATCCCAGTTTTCCTTTGTGAGCCTCCCAACCTTCGGTTCTTAGAGTTAGAATTAGGTTGACCCCACTCTCTGGTTCCAGATTGGTACCCATGACACAGTTTTTGGTTTCCCGAAACACAGATCGTGTTTCAGAGACAGACATGTGATTGGGCTGCCTGAGGCCACATGGAGTTTTGCTGCAGCTTCTGAGAAAGAGACATTCTCCACTGGGGTTGCTAAAAATGTGACAGGGACACTCGGAACTGCTGGGTCAAAGCTGCCAGATCACAGGAAGAGCCTACTTGAAGTAAAGCATGGGCAAGAGATGGAGAGAACGGCATTGTTTGAAACTTGGTATGTTTTTTTATTAAGTTTTATTAAACCATATTAAGATATAGTTGACATATTATAGTCATACTCTTTAAAGTGTACAATTTGATGAGTTTTTAGGAATGGACATACCAGTGAAACCATCTCCAAAATCAAGTTAATAAACACACCACCATGCTGTCAAGTCTCCTTGAGCTATTTTATAATCCTTGCCATTACTCATCTCCCATTCCAGAGCTGCCTACTGTGTTCCTATAGACTGGTGAGAATTTTCTGTCATTTTATGGAAATAGAATTGTACAGCACGTACTCTACTTTTTTTCTCTGGCTTTGTTAACTCAGGATAGTTGATTTTCAACCCTGCTGTTTTGTGTTTTATTCATTCATGCCTTTTCATTGCTGGCTAATATTCCATTGCATGAACACATCATAGTTGGTTGATCCATTCGCCTCTTGGTGGGCATCAGGATTCTTTCCCATCTCGGTCTCTTGTGAATACGGTTGCTATGAATGTTCATGCGCTCAAGTCTTTCAAGCAATGGCTTCCATTTGACTTGGGGAAATTCCTAGGGCTGGAGTAACGTGTTCTGTCTAACTTTTAAAGAAATTAACACTGTTTTGCAAAGGGGTTGTACTTCATATTCCACCATCAATGGATGGGCGGTCTTCTTGGTCCACTTCCTTGCCAGCACTTGGCATGGGGGTCATTCTTAATTTTAGTCACTTCAATGGCTGTCGATCATTATAGCTTTTATTTTAATTTCCTGTAATGCCTAATGGTGAGCATATTTTCATGTGTTTATTTGCCATCCATATATCTTCTCTGGTGAAGACGATGTCAGATGTCTTGCCCATCCTTTTACCAGGTTGTTTGTTTTCTTAGTAATGAGATTTGTAAGAGTTCTTTATATATTCTACGTGCAAGTTTTCGTGAAATGTATGCTTTGAAAATATTCCTTCCCAGTTTGGGCTTTGCCTTTTGATTTCTGTAAATCTTTTTGAAGAACAAAAATATTAAATTTTAATAAACTCTCATATATTTATATTGTTTCTTTTTATCATTTCTGGTTATGTGTGTGTGTGTGTGTGTGTGTGTTCTGTTTAAGAGATATTTCCTAACTTAAGGTCACTAACATTTTCCTCCATGTTTTCTTTCTAGAAATTTTATATTTTAGCTCTTATATGTAGATCCATAGTCCATTTGAGTTAAGTTTTATATGTGAGGCAAGTGTGGAGGTTCTTTTTCTTTGTTTTTTGGGTGTTTTTTGCCTGCAGCTACTGAATTGCTAATGAAAGGATTATTCTTTCCCCAATGAATGGCTTCACACTTTTGTGAAAAATCAGCTGACCATGTATTATGGGATCTATTTCGTGACTCTCAATTATCTATCTATCTAATCTTTATATCTTTACGTATTATATATATTGTATATACAAGTCTTTATACAGAGATGTAGATCGATCTTTTCACCAATGCCTGCTGTCTTGGTTCCTCTAGCTTTATAATAAGCCTTGAAATCAGATAATACAAGTTCTCTGACTTGTTCTTCAAAGTTGATTTGGTTATTCTAAGTCCTTTGCATTTCCATACAAATTTTAGAATCAGCTTATGATTTACCATAAGAAAATAGCTTGCTGGGATTTTGCTAGGAGTTTGAGGAGAATATGCATCTTACAAACATTGAGTTTTCTGATCTACGCAGGCAGTCACTCTCTTCATTTTTTAGGTCTTCTTTGTCTTGTCAATTTAAAAAATCATTTTTAGCGTACAGGCATTCTACATCTTTTAACAAAATCACCCATATGTCTTTCATTAAAAAAAAAATGTCTAATTGTTTACTACTCATATATTGAAATACTATTGGCTTTCCATCCTGGGTTTTTACAACAGCAATTTGAGCTTCTCTATTTGCCTGGGTCCTCCACTGATCTCCAGATCTTGCGCTACTTCATTATTTTGTTGACTATTTGAGTATTTCTTATTACTTGCCGTAGTCTCAGCCCACTTACTGGCCCCTTGCATGGTATTCTTGATTCCAATATTCATGCCTCATCATGAAGGCCAGCTTCTCCTGAGCTCATCACTTAGAAGTTACTCTGACTGCTCACTTATCGACTCCCAAGTGTGGATGCCTACTTAAGAGACATTGTACCCAAGACATTTACCGTGCCTTTTCAAAAGGAACGAATTCAGCTGCTACAGATAAGCTGGTTTAGCTCAACCTCTGCCCATTACCCAGATCATTCATCTCATTCTCTAGACACATGTAGGTCACTAGTTTTTAAATCAAGTTTCCACAATATCTCAGCTAGAATGCATAGTCTGTGAAGTTTTGTATTTTGTCAGAATAAAAGAAGCATCTGTAGTATGCATTCCTCCATTCTCTAAGGCATTATGGGGAGGGGCTCCTAGTGTAGTGTGAATTATAGAAGCAACAAATCAAAGATCATTCAATACTAAAAATATCCAGTTAGAAATGAAAGTGGGAGGAGGGGAGGCCCATTCACAATAGTCGTAAAAACTATAAAATATCTATGAATAAATTTAGCGAGCACAGTACTTATCTGAATAAAACTATAAAATTTTATTGAGGAACATAAAACCTGATCTGAATTAATGGAGAGACATAGCTTGCTCCTGAGGGGGATGACTTTGTATCATAAAATATCCACCCTTTCCAAATTAATAAAACGATTTACCAAAATTTCTATCAGAATCTCCATTCTTTTAAAAAATATTTTTTCTTTTTTTGCATTGGTTATTTTTTACGGGGATGGGACAAAATAAGTTGATTAAAGAACAAATTTGGATACTTTGAAAATCAGGAATGTTGTAGAGGAAATTATCCTACCAGTTATATAAAAACATACTCTAAAGATCCTCTAATCAAAACAGTATTGGCATAGTAATAGATCTTGTACAGATTTTGTATAGATTTTGTGTGTATGTATGTGTGTGTGTGTATATATATATATATATATATATATAAAATATGTGTACATATGTATATATGTATATATTTTGTGCGTGTGTGTGTATATATATGTATATACATATACATATATATATATATAAAATAGATTTTGTAGTAGTAAAAGAATACAGAAAATACAGAACAGACCCTGGTATGTAAATAAATGTAGTATCTGATATAGGTATTTTAATTCAAATAAGAAAATGAAAGGTCATTTAACAAAATGTTCTGACACAACAGGCCAGCTGTATGGGACAATATAAAGCTTAACCCCTACAATAAACAACATATAGAAATAAACTCTAGCCGAATGAAAGATGTAACAATGAAAATAATTCACAATAAAATATGAATATACACTTAAGAAAAATATTTGTAAGACCTCAGGCTGAAGAAAAACGTTCTAAATAACACAGAACACTAAAAAAAACACTACTGAAAAGGAAAGGAAGGGAAAATATGTTGTCATAAAATCAAAAGACAAGTGATAGATTGAGAAAAATATAAATCTGAGACATTGGGAATAAAAAGTTAATGTTTTTATGCAGATAACTGAGACATTTTTGTCGTTAAAGAGTTTTTTTGTTTTTAGTTATTTTGTTATATATATGTATACCTAACATAAATTATTATATTAGTTTCAGGTGATTTTATATTTGTATACACTGTGAAATGATCACCATAATGAGTCTAGTTGCCATCTTTCACCATACAAGATAAATACAATATTAGTGTCTATATTCCCCATGCTGTGCATTACATCCCCATGACCTATTTATTTTATAACTGGAAATTTGCACTTCTTGATCCACTTTTCCCATTTTGCTCCCCTCCAAACTCCATCCCCTCTGACAACCACAAATCTCCTCTCTGATTTATGAGTTTATAGACTGTTTGCTTTTTTTTCTAAATTTCACATATAAGTGAAATCATGCAGTATTTGTCTTTCTCCATCTGACCTATTTCATTTAGCATAATAATAGTCCCAAGTTTCATCCATTTTTCTCAAAAAGGATTTCTTTTTTATGGCTGAATAGTATTCCAGTGGGGATTCCCCCCCCCCTCCTAGGGGTTTTATGGTTTCAGGTCTTACATTCAAGTCTATAATCCATTTTGAGTTAATTCTTTATATAGTATAAGTGGTCCAGTTTTATTCTTTTGCATGTAGCTGTCCAGTTTTCCCAACATCATTTATTGAGGAGGCTGTCATTTCCCCATTGTATATTCTTGCCTCCTTTGTCATAAGTTAATTGACTATATACGCATGGTTTTATTTCTAGGCTCTCTAGACTATTCCATTGATTTTTGTGTCTGTTTTTATGCCATTACTGCACTGTTTTAATTATTATAGCTTTGTAGTATTGTTTGAAATCAGGGAGTATAATGACATTTTTATTCATTCTCAAAATTGGCTTTTTGGGGGGCCCTCTGTGGTTCCACATAAATTTTAGAATTATTCTTTCTGATTCTGTGAAAAATGCCACTCGAATTCTGATAAGGATTATGTTGAATATGTATATTGCTTTGAGTAATATGAACATTTTAACAATACTAATTCTTCCAATCTGAGCATGGAATATTTTTCCATGTATTTGTGTCATCTTCAATTTCCTTCATGAATGTCTTATAGTTTTCAGTGTTTAAGTCTTTTAAATTCTTGGTAAAATTTGTTCCTAGGTATTTTATTTATTTTGATATAATCATGAATGCAATTTTTTAATGATTTCTTTTTTTTTAAGATTTTATTAATTTGAGAGAGAAACAGAGAGAGAGAGAACACAAGCAGGGTGAGGGGCAGAAGGAGAAGTAGACTCCCCACTGAGTAGGGAGTCTGATGTGGGGCTTGATCCTGGGACTCCTGAATCATGACCTGAGCTGAAGGCAGACCCTTAAACAATTGAGCCAACCAGGTGCCCTTGTTTTGATGATTTCTATTTAAGATAATTTATTATTAGAGTATTAAAATGCAACATACTTTTGTGTACTAATTTTGCATTCTGCAACTTTACTGAATTCATCTATTTTAACAGATTTTTGGTGGAGTCTAAGGTTTTATATATATAGTATCATGTTCAACTGCAAATAGTGACAGTTTTACTTCTTCCTTTCCAATATAGATGCCTTTAATTTATTTTTCCTGCGTAATAATTTTTCCTGCGTAATTTCCTGCGTAAAAAATTACATTTTGTAACATTGAATTACATCCAATTCTGCGTAATTGGAATTCCAATACTATGTTGAATAAAAATGACACAAGTTGGCATTGTTGTCTTGTTCCTGATCTTAGAGTAAAAGCTTTCAGCTTTTGAGATGCCTGGGTGGCTCATTTGGTTAAGCATCTGATTTTGGCTCAGAACCCCGATCTCAGGGTTCTGGGATCAAGCTCCATGTTGGGCTTGGCACTCAGCAGGGAGTTTGCTTGTCCCTCTGTCCCTCCCCCAGCTCATTCTCTCTCTCTCTCTCTCTGTCTCTCTCACGTAAATGGATAAAATCTTAAAAAAAAAAAAAAGAAGCTTTCAGCTTTTCACCGAGTGTGATATTAGCTATGAATGTATCATATATCCTTTACTATGTTGAGATATGTTTCTTCCAAGCCCACTTTGTTGAGAGTTTTTATCAAAATTCGATGTTGAATTTGTCAAATACTTTTTTCCACATCTGTTGAGATGATCATACGATTTTTATCTTTCATTTTATTGATTTGCTCTATTGTGTATCATGTTGATTGATTTATGGATGTTGAATCATCCTTGCATTCCTGGAATAAATCCCCCTAGATCACGGTGTATGATCCGTTTCATGTATTCTTCAATTAAGTGTGCTAGAATTTGTGGAGGATTTTTACATATGTCTTCATTAGGGATACTGGCCTGAAGTTTTCTTTTTTGTCTGGTTTTGGTATCAGGGTAACTTTGGCCTTGAAAAATGAGTTTGGAAGTGTTTCTCCCTCTTCAAAATTTGGCAGAGTTTGAGAAGGATATTTATTAAAACTTTATTTGAACGTTTGGTAGAATTCAACGGGGGTGAGTGGGACCACACATGACCCCTTTAAATGGGGAATCTGAGTTTCTTATAGGACTTGGCAGTCCCTTGGACATTAGTGCTACTGGTTTTTAAGCCAGATGTTCTGGGATCTCATCTCTCCAGTGCAGATCCCAGGGGTAAGGGTGTCTGATCAAGGGTACAGATCCTTTAATCTTCTGGGAGAAGTGCTGGGCTGGTGAGATCTCCCCCTATTGTATTTCACTGCCTTGGAGGGTAGGGGGTTGTAGGGACCATATCTCTGCCTCTTTACCCTTCTCTATGTGGTCTTTTTATCCTTTGTGTAGAGAAGCAGTTCATCTAGTTCTCAGTTCTTTTTCAGAGGCAAATAATCTGTATGTATGTGTAGATTTGATATGTCCATGAGATGAGGTGAGTTCAGGATCTTCCTATACCACCATCTGTGGAAGTCCTTCCAGGATGTTAAGAAAAATCCAGCATCTCAAAAAAAAAAAAAAAAAAAAAAGTCACTAACAAATGATATCAAGAGAGTATTAGTAAAGACCATGGTAGGTGTTTTTCGACCCACGAGTCTCCATAAGTGTAACATAACACAGGTTTCTGGATCTCACCAGAATGAGTCTTCCCCATTCTACTACCAGTGCAGTAGGTCGCCACTCCCCTGGCTGTTACAGACCCAGGATTCTTCCATCTTACAACTCCACACTTCTCTAGGGCCTCAGAGTCTTTGCACATCTTTTCCCCATTTGGGGGAAAGGCATGAAACATCACAGGTGGGAGGTTTGGGGGAAACAGGTGTGGGAGTGAAGAAAGCCCATGACTTTAGCCAGAACATTATTACTTTAGCCAGAACATACATTAGCCAGAACTCCATCACGTGACCATACCAAACTGCAAAGAAGGCTGGGAAGTCTAGTCTAGTTGTGTACTCAGAAAGAGGAGGAAATGGGGCTTGGTGATCAGAGTGCCACAATTTGGCAATTCACAAGAGCAGAGATTAGAAGCCAAAAAACATATAAGACCCCCAAGCTTATTAGTATTAAAGAAAACCAAATTAAAACATCACTTTTTATCTGATAGGCTGAAAAGAAATACAAGTGTTAACACACAGGTATGGCAAAGATATGAGGGGAAAGAATACTTTCACGTGTTTCTGTTAATAATAAGAAATGCTACAGTCTATTCAGGAAGTTGCCTGGCAATATCTATTATACTTTTTAAAAACTGCATATAGCCTCCATCCCAGAAATCCCACTTCAGAAAATCTATTGCACAAAAAATATATATAAGTAAATAAAAATGTGTATATGGAGGTGGGTATTAAGGAGGGCACGTATTGCATGGAGCACTGGGTGTGGTGCATAAACAATGAATTCTGGAACACTGAAAAGAAAAAAATAAATAATTTTTTAAAATGTGTATATGGAGGTGTTGTTGAAGCATCTTTAAAATGACAAAAACAAAAGCTAGGCTTTTTCTGGGCGTTGACCAGTAAAGGAAGCATTGAACCAGTCTCAGTATATTTATTCTGTGAGACATTATGCAGTTGTAAAGAGAGAGAGACTGAATTCAATTTGCACATATGATTCTATAGGTATGTTTATGATGTACTGTTAAGTGCAAAAAACCAAGGTGCAAGAGCTGATCTGAGTCTTGCCTGCTTTTGTAAAATTGTTCTCATAAAATATTTTGTGTATAAGTTTACATACGATTGTGAGAGTAAGAGGTATGACCAATGAGTTCCAGTGGTTGAGGTAGCCAAAAGGCATTTGAAACAAACACACAAAACAATTGTAGAGTAAAATAAATATCACAAATTTTATAAGCATGGGTTAAATCATTCATCCATATATTCATTCAGTTATCTGTTAAGCCAAACATCTCGCTGGGTGATACAGTGCTGACCTAAACAGATAGAACAAGGGTGATTTGCATTTTCAAGCAGGGTGCAACCCAGTATGATGTTGGGCGTGAGTAGGTGAGCAAACACGATACTGTGATAAAATGCTTTAATGGGAAAACTTCAGAGGAAGGGCAGTTAACGTCACCTCAACGGATGTAGAAGATAAATTCCTATGTTCGTATTCTGACGCAAAAAGGATCTGGGTATGTACATAGAAATTTCTAGACTCAGTTTTCCCCTCTTTAATGAGTGCTAAAAATCCCTCAACTTACAAGATGGTTGTAAGGACTGGGTGGAAGAGTCATTATAAATAGTCTATCAGAGTACCTGGAAAATAGTAGAATTCTGGCAAAATTGGGTATGTTTGACTTTCTCTTGAATCACTATGCTGTGTCTTTCTCCAGTATTAGGCAAGCTGCAAGGAGGGGAGGGGAGGTATTTCCCCAAACGTGCATTTACTTCATCTCTCATGGTTTTGCCTTCTGAGAGTAAATGATACAGCCTCTGTTGGTGAACACTATTAACCTATAAATGTGTCCTAAGAGACCAGTGTGCTTTAGCGTTGCAGAAAAACTTCATGCTTGGCCCCTTGAAAATGCTGAGTGGTTCTGGGGAGGCTGGGTGGTGTTTATCATGAATGAGGTCCCAGCAAGTTATTAGCAGGCACATCTAAACATCTTCAAGGTCAGATCTGGGATGGCTCTCATTTAGTGTCCTATTTTTATTTATTCACTAAAATTTTTTTATTGTATTTATTTTGTTTGTTTGTTTGTTTTTTAAAGATTTTATTTATTTATCTGGCACAGAGAGAGACGGCTAGAGAAGGAATACAATCAGGGGGAGTGGGAGAGGGAGAAGCAGGCTTCCCGCCGAGCAGGGATCCCGATGCCGGACTCGATCCCAGGATGCTGGGATCATGACCTGAGCTGAAGGCAGATGCTTAACGACTGAGCCACCCAAGCAGGCACCTCTATTCATTAAAAAATTTTTAATGGCAGAGGTTGTTTTTTGGAATTGTAGCAGAAATCTCTTTCTACACCATCTTTCCCTCCTCTTCTTGTGACAATAAGCTGGTTTTATTTTGAGACGCTACTTCGCCGCTGCTCAGCCAGCCTGGGGTTTTAGTGGGAATGACCACAACCCCAGCTACAGGGATGGTGGACATGTGACCAAGGCCTGACTCAGAGCCAGGGCATGACATGCACAAGAAAGCACTGGTTGGTTGAGAGCTAACAGCTACCTGCTTCTGGATTTTTGCTGATCTTATTATAAAAGAGAAGGATGCTGTTTATGAGAGTACCGTTAGCTTCCAGGATCTACCACGTGAGGAAGGAGTTTTCTCTCTTTGTATGTGAAATCTTCCAGTATTTTAGTGTCTGCAACTAATTCAATTTTTTAAAATAGATTATTTATTTATGATTTCATGGGGAGAGGGGTAGAGGGAAGGAGGGAATCTCCAGCAGACTCCCCACTGAGCATAGAGCCTGATGTGGGGTCTGATCCCACAACCCTGAAATCATGACCTGAGCCAAAATCAAGTTGGATGCCTAACCAACGGAGCCACCCAGGCACCCCATAACTAATTCAATTTTTAGAAAGGAGCACTACGTGGTCCAAACAAAACCTATCTATAGGTTTCATCCCATGGACAGTATCTTTGTAAACTCTGGCCTAAACCTTCCAGCAAGGCCTGCCTCTAGAACAACCCTGGGACCTGTTCACCCATCGTGGTCTGAACAGAGCCAGTCAAGAGAACTACGGAGGATTTTCATCCAGCTGTCATCACAGAATGAGTCAATAATCATCATTTTCTTTCCACTCATTCAACAATAAAACAGCAGTGTTTACAACTTTGGGTTTCTAGTTAAACACACAAGACTTGAATCCCATATCAGTTGCTACCAGCTTTGTGATGGTGTTAATAATAGTATCTGCCTCCTAAGGCTATGTGTTCTGAGGATTAGGAGAGGTAATTGGTTCTTGGGAACGTCTTGATCATCTCCTTCAAGAGAAAAATGTCCCTGCAGAAAGAAGACATGTGCCCCAGTCATCCAGCATCCTGGCCAGGGTTGCAGATCCACTGGTACCCTTTTCCTGGAAGTAGTTTCCAAATCTCTGTCCCCTTCTCAACCAGCACAGGGTCTATTCTTCTTTCTGTGTCCTCTGCACAGACAAGAATTGGAGCAGTCTCTCTCCTTCCATGGAATCTGCTTGGGGGAAGAAAAAAAAAAAAAAAAGAGAGCTCAATGTGTTCTCTCTTCAGGATCACTGGAGTTCAGATTTGGGTTGGTTTTCCTATTTCTGTCTCTCTCTCTTTGTACCTCTATAAGAACACCATCGCCTTTCTCTCCTCTCTTTTCTGTTTTTGCCTCTACATCTATATGTTGATCCTTTGCTTCTTTTTTTCTACTTCTCTTTCCCCTACCACCTTGCATTACCCATTCCTTCTCTCCATAACTCGTTCTTCCTTCCTCTTCCTACATCTGTCAAGTAAGGAAAATTAATGGTCTCATCGTGACTGCTTTAAGGCTTAGGAAAAAACACATTTGAAATTCCTAACCTTGTCTGGATATAGTAGGCGCTTAATAAATGGGGGGGATGTTCTTCATTTTCTTGTTCCTTTAAATCTGTCCTCTTCTTTTCTCTCGTTTCCTTACTTGGATAGCTTCTTGGCATCCGCCCTCTGCTTTCCACCCCCACCTCTGCTGTCGGGTTCACATCAGCACCTTCTTCACCCCCGCAGCTCAGTGAGGCAGCTGCCTTCATTCAAACCATTAACAGCCCTTTCCTGGCTTTTTATTGTTCCTTCTTCATTTGAGATGCACAATGGTAACTTGTTATGTTGTTAGGATGATTGACTCTATATCACAGGAGAAAAGAGTCACATTTCGTGAACTTCAGAAATTTTCTCAATAAAGGCATATTTGCTCTAGGTACATTTTAATTATCTTTGTCAAAGGATTATTTCAGATGCTAGGGGAAGAACGGCTTGGAAGTCATCAGGTAGAGCTTGGCTTACACCCAAAATTATCTCCAAGGTGCTGAAACTTGAACCCACACAGTGTCCTCGCTTAATTTCCCTTTGAGAGGGTGGATGGATGATATTCATTCACACACATGCTTGACAGATGCTGCTTTGATAGCGTCTCATGTTGAACTTTTTGAATTATGTCACCTGGAATTCATACCTCATGCCTGTAATGTCATTTCTTGGCTCAGGAATTTTTAGCTCTTCCAGCTCTGCCTTTGGGACAGCATGAAGTTCTGGCAAAGAACATGGCTTCCGGAGCCATCCCCCCAGCCCATCACTAACTAGCTGTGTGACCTTGGGAATGTTACTTAATCTCTTTGTCCCTCTGTAAAGTGAGAATGAATGGTAATAGTGACATATCCACCAGATAGGTTTCATAAGGTTTAAACAAATTAAGGTATGTAAAAATGCTTAACAAAATCCCTGTCATATATTAAGTGCCATAAAAGAGTGAGTCAACAAAATCTTTCAAATCCAAATCCTATGGAAACAGTTTGTCTCTCCTCTTTATGTAGAGTAGCAGAGCGGAATTCACTGTACAGTGAGTAATAATGGCGTCTATGAATAGCACTCGAAGCCAGACATTGGGCTGGGTGCTAGAGAGGTTTACCTACCCCATGTCCATGTAATTATTATCCCTGTGCTGCAGGTAAGGGGATAAGACACCAAAAGCTGACAATGTTACTTGGGATCACTCATCTGTTAGTATTTTTTTTTTTTTTTTAAGATTTTTATTTATTTGACAGACAGATCACAAGTAGGCAGAGAGGCAGGCAGAGAGAGAACGGAGGAGGAGGCAGGCTCCCTGCTGAGCAGAGAGCCCGATGTGAGGCTCGATCCCAGGACCCTGGGATCATGACCTGAGCCAAAGGCAGAGGCTTTAACCACTGAGCCACCCAGGTGCCCATCTGTTAGTATTTTATTAAGAAGGTGGTTGTTAGGAGCAAGTGAAAAATATAACAAAACTGTCTTATGCAAAGAAATGGAGGATTTATTGCTCAGGTAACTAGAAAGTCCGAAGGGGGATTTCCTAGCTTTAGGCTTAGGCGAACCAGGTGATTAAGTGATACTGTCTGGAATCGGTCTTTATTATCTCGGCCGTGTTTATTCTCTGTTGGTCTTACACTGAAATAGGCTCTCCCTACATGGTGGCAAAACAAGAAAAAACATACTTATGATCTTTTCAACTTTTGAAACCCTTGTGTATTTTCCCTCTCTATTCATGTGGTTATCCAAAGCTAATTTTCTGTGCAGTTCTTTACCTTGGGGTTGGGCCTATATTACTCTTGTGATTTCCATTTAATTCATTAATTTTATAATAATGTTTTGAGTCTTGGGCTTCTTTCTAGGAGGCTAAGTCAGTTTTATGCATCTGCCTTCGGCTCAGGTCATGATCCCAGGATCCTGGGATCAAGTCCCGCATCAGGCTCCTTGCTCAGCGGGGAGTCTGCTTCTTCCTCTACCCCTCCCCCCTGCTCATGCAGTCTCTCTCTCCCTCTCTCTCTCTCTCTGTCATGCTCTCTCTCTCTCAAGTAAATACGTAAAAGTAAATATGTAAAATACGCTATTAAAAAAATAATATTTTGGTCTCAGTTTTTTCCTGAAATCTGCAATACCTCTTTCATTCCATTCTATTGTTTTATTACCTCAACTCAGAACTTTCGTATTACTGAAATCTTATTCAAATCAGCATCTTTGTCTGTATACTTGAAGTTACAGTACTTCAAGTACTCCTCATGCAATTCCCTGAATTACATTTTCTTTCCAGTGGGATTCCTTACCAGTCTTTTCTATATTGCATGTTTCCCTATTATTTGTCTTGCAATTGCATTAGTAGATGTTCAGTTGCAATGTAAATTTATCAGCCTCTTGTTCATACTAACCATGGGCGCTCTTCTATTTGAAGTAAAAAAAAAAAAAAAGGAGTGAATTTTCTCTGCCCTTTTTGGTTCTTCCCTGAAAACTGCTTATTTTTCCAATGAGCAAGAACTTGAGACTGGGCATTGTCAACTTGCCCTTTTACACACACACACACACACACGCACACACACACACACAGAGTCATGCACACACACATATGTATCCATATGTGATTCATACATGGGAATATATACATTCTCATATACATACACTTATTTATACATATATACATACATATACACACATATACACATACTCACATATATATATGTATATATACAGGCACACACACGTCTTTATACTCATACACATACATAAGAAGAAGGTGAGGTGTGAGACAGGGCAGGGAGAAGGCTTAGCTATAGAAGTCACTAGGTCACCAAGGCTCTCCCCCACCCACTCTCTCTCACTCCCCATCTCTGTCTCTCTCTCTCTCGTTAAGTGCCAGGGATCTTTTCCCCCTTACTTGAAACTGTATTTCAATGGCTCAAGAAAATTAATTCACACTTTGAATATTATACCTAATTAGGTCTAGGGGGCTGAAAAAAAAAAGGGCAGAAGTTAATGGTTTCACCTGTCTCAGCAAAAAGAATTTTCTGCTAAGTAGCTAAGATTGAAAGCTGTTCTGTAACTTCTAATGGGCAGCTCCTCAGGCCATATCTCCTTAGGCCAGGAAGTACTGATGAGCATTTTCTTGACTCCCTCTGGCCCCATGCCCACTACAAGGGTGGCAAATGCAGGCTGGGTCGGAAGCTCCATGACGCTTTGACAGAATATTCTGTTTCTTTTCTTCATGTTCATGTTTTAAGGATTTTAACATTAAGCTGGATCCCTTCATTATATAGTTGCTGCTAGCAATTTTTTTGTGGCTTTTACTATTTTATTAATTTCATGAGTACTAGGGGAATGTAGATGTATGTACAACTTGAGTGTATTACCTTTGTCCAGAAGCCCCATTAACTCACTCATAAAAAGAAGAAGTTTAGGAAATTGATGTTCTAAGACTTTGGGTTGTTCTAAAATACTCAGTAATTAAGTAACAGAGATAAGACTTAGAATCTGTTCTTTTAATTCCAGTCCTAGTGAGGTTTACCTTTTGCTTACACTTTTTCAGTGGACGTTTTCCACTTCCATTGGGAACAGAAACACAGAAAATGGGCTTAAGCCACTGCGTGAGGAAGGGACGTTTACTTAACTCACTGAATTCCTTGATATTTTTTGAGTGATTTATTTATTTATTCGATAGGGAGACGGAGAGAGTGTAAGTCAGGGGAGAGGGGCAAAGGAAGAGAAACTCAAGCAGACTCTGTGCAGAGCACAGAGCCCCACGTGGGGCTTGAGCTCACAACCTTGAGATCATGACCTGAGCTGAAATCAAGAGTCAAACCCTTAACCAACTGAGCCACCCCCGGTGCCCCAAGAGACACAAGACTCTTGCTTCTGTGGAGCTTCTAGTTTCATGTGGGAGACAGACAATAAAACATGAACCGATGTAAATAGGGTACATTTTAATAAGTTCTACAAGGACACACAGGTGATGTGACAGAGTAACAAAGGTCGAAAGGGGCAAGCAAGTCTTAGTGATCTCTTTATTTCTACACCTAAGCTTTGTCTCTGCCCCACCTCACACCTTACACATTCTTCTCCCGTGCCTCTTACATCTTACATGATGTAGACAGAGAAGGTCTTCAGGGGGATTGGTGATATTGGGACATCTGAGGGATGGGAGAGGGACATTCATGTGAAAAGAAGACAGAAATATTGCAAAGCCCTGAGGCAAGACAAGGGTTTGGAGACAGAGAGGACTGGTGTGGAGACCAGTATGGCCAAAGTTAAGGGATGAAAGGGGCTGTAGGGAAGAGATGACATGGAGGGCAGAAGTCTGATCGTGCAGGTGATCATGCGGGTTTGATCAATTGTCAAGGAGTCCAGTGGCTTCCTGAAAAAGACCTCTTGTGTGAGAGAGCTTTAAAGGAGGGGATTACAGATGCTAGAGTTAGTGGCACAGTACTAAATGACCAGGACAGTCTCTCTCAGAGGTGGTGACTTCACAGTCACAGGGTGAGGAGAGCTCCTTGGATTTGTATGCTGCTAGAGCTCATAGCTGCAAGGCGCTAGGAGAAGCCAAGCCTCTGGCTTTTCTAATGACTCGAGATGCCTACTCAAGATTGTAATAGATTCCTCAGACATTTTCCACTTTATGTCTGAACATTGGCTAAGAATCTTCTTTTCATTTCCCCAGTTACATCTCTCTTGCCTGTGTCTTCCCACTTTGTAGGATGGATGTAAAGGTTAATTCCACATCTGTAACTTCAGGAAGTGTTTTCTTCCAGGCTGTCAACACCTTTGATGATTTGTCTTGGCTGTTGTGTGATAGAATGTCACTTCACTCCACTCACCCTTTGAAAACAACCTATTTAAAGAAGGGTGATTTGGGGTTAGAGTAAATAAAATCCAAGGGTAAGCAATTTTTCAGTATGTTTGGTCCTCAACAGATAGGCTGAGTGGCTGGAGAGCCATTTTTGATGACAGGTATCTTCTTGCAGTGCAAGCCTGGGAGATGCTCTGTGGACGTGCATGTAAAAGTCTTCAGGTGTCTTAAAGATGCATCCAAACGAAAACCAAACCTGGACCCTAAAGGCTTCTTTTATAGCTCTGGTGGGGATTCTCCAATGAGGTGCTCCCGGAGACAGTGCAGGCTGGGGTCCAACGGGACCTCTGTCTTCCTGGGAAGTAAAATCAATGTTTTGAGCTTTAATTTCCCATCTATCAAGTGGGACAAATATTTCTACCACTCAGTGTTACTTGGAGGCTCAAGGAAGAGAAGGGAAAGTGACCAGGACAGTATCATTACATCCTGGCAGCCTCCCCAATCCTTCCTGCCATTCCCCTCCCTTCTCCCGGCATTTCTGTCTTCTTTACCAGCCGTTGTTCTATGATTTTATGATCCTAGCAGAGAGTTTGGTGCAGATGTTAGATCACAAATGCTGGGGCCAGACCAGCCTTGGGTTTGGAGTCTTGGTTCTGCCTTTTCGTCTTCTATACATCCTTAGGCAGATCACTTATGGTCTTCGTGTTTCCATTCCTCTATCTCTTGGGTGACAGGAACAGGGTTGTTGTGACGATTAAATCAGTCAATCCACACAGTGTTTAGGATAATGCTTGGCATGGGGTTTGTGTCTTACAAGTGTTATTAGTATTATTATTGTTATTATGTTATTCTTACCTTAGTTTCTCTCTAGTTTATCTTCTTGGAAGTCAAAGCTAGTGCCAGAGGCATTTGTCAATTTGCTCATCTCAGGGTGCAGAGCAGAGCTGCTGGCAAAAGTGAGCTCATATGGACCTTTGATTCATGCATTTGTCCACAGCCCGTATTTTGAGATAGGGACAATAAATTAATGTTGGTTAGATTTTGTAGATTTTGTCTGCAGAGTTGTATACAACATAAATATGTTTTCACAACCTCATTCTTCACAATAAAGCACTGCTTCACATAACAAGACTTAGAGTCAGAAACCATGGTCTATTAATAATATAGATGCTACATATTTATAAAAATAATGTTTTGAAAAAAAGTGTTTGCTAATATGAGTATACTCTCACATGAAGAGTTCAAGTGGCCCGCAGAATGGTCCCAATACAGAAACATACAAACATAACAATAACAGATGGAAGAGGACATGTATCAAAATACCAGTATTAATGATTTCTTAATAGGAGCTTCATACACTGAAGGTTGCCTAAATGCTTAGAGAGTGAATCTAGGTCCTCAAGCAGTAAAAAAGCATAGCCTCCAAGTGTCCTGGGTCACAGAGAAATTTCTTTATTTTTTTATCACATTTTCTTTAACGTGCTGCTGCATTAAAGAACAGTAACGCTACATATCAGATTCATTATGCAGGCAAAGTATCTTTGCAGTGCTGTTGCAAAAATTTCAGAACTGAGGCCCCATAAATATGTGGATATGTATTTGAAAAAATGTTTTTTTCCACATATTTCCAATAAAATTGACTATTCAAGAAATTTTACTGTTTTTACTTTATGGTGTTCAGCCTCCTTCATTCTGACTCATGCTCCTAATAGTACAAATAGTGTCATTTAAGGAACAAAACCTAACTTTACTAAAAATCGTAGAATGAAGTAAGTCCCAGGCTGTAAGTCTTTACCTTCTGGAATCCTGGAAACATGATTCTAAGATCGTATCCTCCATGAGCATTTCCTTCACCAGAGC
Organism: Enhydra lutris kenyoni; assembly: GCF_002288905.1. Lineage (NCBI taxonomy): Eukaryota > Metazoa > Chordata > Mammalia > Carnivora > Mustelidae > Enhydra > Enhydra lutris. Next base: position 3,705,093 of record NW_019154174.1, read on the forward strand.
AAATAAGGATGTGTTTCTACTCCTAGGGCTTCCGTACTGAAATAGACATATGAATCATGGTGGGGCTTGGGGCTTGGAAAGAGGAGGGCCTTGGCTGGATGATTTTTAAGACAGTTCCTGAACAAATGGATTAGGAGTGGTTCCCTGTACTTTTATTTTTATTGGTTAAGTTTCGGAGCCCAATTCTGTGCACAATGGGTGTTATGTTCTAACCTTCTTTGGGAGAGACTGACTTATTAAGTATTAAGTGCAACCCAAGCCATCTCACTCAACCAGGTGATATAACACTGTGATTAAGAACACAGCTGCGGCTTGTCAGACAGACTTCTGTCTGAATACGAGCTCTGATACTCTGCATAATACAAGGATAATAACACCGGATTTACTGGGTGCTTGTGGGGATATTCCAAACCTCAAAATCAAATAAAGATGAAAGCTTTTCTACGAGAAATGATTTAATTTGCCCAGAAATACATTTTTAAAAAATCACGCAGGCGATATACATGAAGGGAATCTTTAAAACATCGTAGAGGACACAAAATATTACATAAACAAATGGAAAGGCATATTCTTTTCTATTCACAAATTTTTAATTCTCTCTAAACTAACCTGTATATCCAGTATGATTTTGTTAAAATGTACCGACAGATTTGTTTTTGACCCAAAGAAATTGATATTAAAGTATATAGAAGAAAACAAAAATATTCAAGAGGATTTTCTAAAAGAAGGTTTTTGATGACATTTAATATCAGATATAAAGAAATATTAAAGCAAGAGTAATTGGGGTATTGTGGTTCCAGCACACGAGTAAAGACAGATTAATAGAGGAAAATAGAGAATATGAAAACTGAAGCAAATACAGAGATGAAGTTAACAAATAATAAAGGAAATGCATAGAAGTGAGAAGAAGGTGAATTACTCAATAAATCTTATTGGGAAAATTACAAGACATACAGAAATAACTTAGATCCCTACTTCCCTCCTTATAATAAATACATTCTAGACAAAGCAAATATTTTAACTTAAGAATAAATCAGATAATGGAATATTATTCTGTGATAAAAGGAAATGAACTACATCTTACTCAATGGTGCAAGACTATAAGCTTACTATTCAAGATCAGGTAAAAGATAAGGTTGCCTGTTCTCACCACTGTTATTCCAAATTGTACTAGAAGCTCCAATCAGAGAAATTAGGGAAGAAGAATTAAAAAGCATCTAAATTCTTCATTGCCAATTCGGATACCTTTTATTTCTCTTTGTTGTCTGATTGGTGTTGCTAGGACTTCTAATACTATGTTGAACAACAGTGGTGAGAGTGGGCATCCTTGTCGTGTTCCTGATCTCAACGGGAAGGCTGTGAGCTTTTTCCCATTGAGGATGATATTTGCTGTGGGTTTTTCATAGATAGATTTTATGAAGTTCAAGAATGTTCCCTCTATCCCTATACTTCGAAGCATTTTAATTAGGAACAGATGCTGGATTTTGTCAAATGCTTTTTCTGCATCAATTGAGAGGACGATGTGGTTCTTCTCTCTTTTCTTATTGATTTGTTCTATCACATTGATTGATTTGTGAATGTTGAACCATCCTTGTAACACAGTGATGAATCCCACCTGGTCATGGTGGATAATCTTTTTCATGTGCTGTTGGATCCTGTTTGCTAGGATCTTGTTGAGAATCTTAGCATCCATATTTATCAGTGATATTGGTCTGAAATTCTCCTTTTTGGCATGGTCCTTGCCTGGTTTGGGGATCAGGGTAATGCTGGCTTCATAAAAAGAGTCTGGAAGTTTTCCTTCTGCTTCAATTTTTTGAAACAGCTTCAGGAGAATAGGTGTTATTTCTTCTTTGAAAGCTTGGTAGAATTCCCCAGGGAATCCGTCAGGTCTTGGGCTCTTGTTTTTTGGGAGGTTTTTGATCACTGCTTCAATCTCGTTACTAGATATCGGTCTATTCAGGTTGTCAATTTCTTCCTGGTTCAATTTTGGGAGTTTATAGTTTTCCAGGAATGCATCCATTTCATCTGGGTTGCTTCACTTACTGGCATATAACTGTTGATAATAACTTCTGATGATTGTTTCTATTTCCTTTGTGTTAGTTGTGATCTCTCCCTTTTCATTCATAATTTTATTAGTTTGAGCTTTCTCTCTTTTCTTTTGGATTAGTGTGGCCAATTGTTCATCAATCTTATTGATTCTTTCAAAAAACCAGCTTCTAGTTTCATTGATACATTCTACTGTATCTCTAGTTTCTATCTCATTGATCTCTGCTCTAATCTTGATTATTTCCCTTCTTGTGTGTGGAGTTGTTTAATTTGTTGTTGATTCTCCAGTTCTTTAAGGTGTAGAGACAGCTGGTGTATTCTGGATTTTTCAATTTTTTTTGAGGGAGGCTTGGATGGCTAT